>NC_057794.1:461564053-461878216 GCF_018294505.1 Triticum aestivum
GAGCACTGGGCTGCAGCTAAGCCTCCGAGTGGGAGTCTGGCTCACCACTCGGTAGGATTTTTAAACACTTAGGCGAGCACTGGGCTGCAGCTAAGCCTCCGAGTGGGAGTCTGGCTCACCACTCGGTAGGATTTTTAAACACTTAGGCGAGCACTGGGCTGCAGCTAAGCCTCCGAGTGGGAGTCTGGCTCGCCACTCCGTAGGATTTTTAAACACGTAGGCGAGCACTGGGCTGCAGCTAAGCCTCCGAGTGGGAGTCTGGCTCGCCACTCGTAGGATTTTTAAACACTTAGGCGAGCACTGAGCTGCAGCTAAGCCTCCGAGTGGGAGTCTGGCTCGCCACTCGGTAGGAATTTTTTTTACAAACTTAGGCGAAACGGATTCGCAGCTAAGCCACCCACTGGGGGATTTCACAGGCAAACAAAAGCAACAACAATTATAGGAAAATTTGTAACACTCTTGTCTTTGATAAACAGACTACAAAAGTTTTTCTTATTACATCTCATCCGAGTGAGAATTCAAGTGTGAAAGGGGCGGAGCAGTTCTGCATTCCAAGCTCGTGGCTCATCGATCTGGCAATCGACATTGTAAAGGTGATACGCTCCATTGTGGAGGACTCTGGTGACGATGAAGGGACCTTCCCAAGTAGGAGCGAGGTTGTGTGGTTTTTGTTGATCCACTCGGAGGACCAAATCTCCTTCTTGGAAGGCTCGACTCTTCACATTTCTGGCATGGAATCGACGCAAGTCTTGCTGACAAATGGTCGATCGGATCATACCCATTTCTCTTTCTTCTTCCAGGAGGTCGACTGCGTCTTGCCGGGCTTGTTCTGCTTCATCTTTGGTATAAAGCTCGAATCGGAGTGCATTGTGAAGTAGATCACTCGACAGGACTACTTCCGCTCCGTAAACCAGAAAGAACGGAGTTCTTCCAGTCGACCGATTCGGGGTAATCCTAAATCCCCACAGAACCGACAGAAGCTCGTCGACCCAAGCGCCTATTGTGTGCTTGAGATCACGCAGCAGCCGAGGCTTAAGTCCTTTGAGAATCAGACCATTTGCCCTTTCTGCTTGTCCATTCGACTGGGGGTGGGCGACCGATGCGTAGTCGACTCATGTGCCTTGAGAGGCGCAAAAAGCTCTGAACTTGTCTGAATCAAAGTTTGACCCACTGTCGGTGATGATGCTATGCAGGACTCCATATCTGAATGTTAACTCTCTGACGAAACTGATAGCAGTGCAAGCATCAAGATTCTTGATAGGCTTAGCTTCAATCCATTTGGTAAACTTGTCGACTGCCACAAGCACATGTGTGAAACCGCTCCTGCCTGTTCTCAATGGGCCAACCATGTCCAGTCCCCAAACAGCGAAGGGCCGTACGAGTGGAATGGTCTTCAGGGCTGATGCAGGCTTGTGCGACATGTTGGAGTAGAACTGGCACCCTTCACACTTGTCGACTATCTCTTTTGCCATTTCATTCGCTCTTGGCCAGTAAAATCCCGCTCGGTATGCTTTAGCCACAATGGTCCGAGAGGACGGATGATGACCATAGGTCCCCGAGTGGATATCATCAAGGATTATCTGACCTTCTTCTGGTGTTATACACTTCTGACCGACTCCAGTCGCGCTTTCTCTATACAACTATCCCTTTATGACTGCAAAGGCCTTGGATCAATGGACGATCTGTCGGGCCTCTTCTTCGTCCTCCGGGAGTTCCTTTCTCAGGATATACGTGATGTACGGTATCGTCCAGTCAGGGGTGATTGCCAAAACTTCCATGATTAGGTCGACCACTGCCGGAATTTCAACTTCAGTCGGATCTGTGGCACTCTTTGGCTGCAAGGCTTCATCTGTAAAAGGATCTTCTTGGGCTGATGGCGAGTGGATGTGTTCCAAAAACACATTGCTAGGGATGGCTTCTCTCTTGGAGCCTATCTTTGCCAAATCATCAGCCGCTTGATTTTTCAGTCGGGGGATGTGATGAAGCTCTAACCCCTCGAATTTCTTCTCTAACTTTCTCACTGCATTGCAATAACCAGTCATAGCTAGACTTCTGATGTCCCATTCTTTCATCACCTGATTAACCACCAAATCTGAGTCGCCATAGACCATGAGGTGACGGACGCCGAGTGAAATGGCCATCCGCAACCCATACAAAAGTGCTTCATATTCTGCTTCGTTATTGGAGGAATCAAAGTGAGTCTGGAGAACATATCTGAGCTTATCTCCTCGGGGGGAAACCAATACTACCCCAGCACCGGAACCATTCAGCATCTTAGATCCATCGAAGAACATGGTCTAGTGCTGTGAGTGAACTTGAGTCGGAAGTTGCTGTTCGATCCACTCGGCGACGAAATCTGCAATTGCTTGGGACTTGCCAGCTTTCTTTGCCTCAAACTTGATATCTAGGGGAAGAAGTTCAATCGCCCATTTGGCCACTCGACCAGTTGCATCTCTGTTGTGCAAAATCTCTGATAGTGGAGCGTCGCTGACGACTGTAATGGAATGATCAGAGAAGTAATGTGCAACCTTCTTCGTGGTCATATAAATCCCATATATAAGCTTCTGGTAATGAGGATATCTTTGCTTTGAAGGAGTCAAAACTTCAGAAACATAATATACTGGGCGCTGAACTTTGAAGGCCTTTCCTTCTTCTTCCCGCTCGACCGTAAGTACTGTACTGACAACTTGTCCTGTGGCTGCAATGTAAATCAGCAAAGGCTCCTTGCTGATTGGGGCAGCAAGCACCGGCTGGGTGGAGAGCAGAGCTTTGAGCTCTATAAACGCTACATCAGCCTTTGGAGTCCACTCGAACTTGTCGGACTTATTCATCAGTCGGTAAAGAGGCAATTCCTTTTCACCAAGGCGAGAGATGAATCGACTTAAAGCGGCCAAGCATCCTGTAGGCTTCTGGATGTCATGCACACGCACAAGACGTTTCATCCGGAGTATAGTACCAATTTTTTCAGGATTGGCGTCGATTCCACGTTCAGAAATGAGAAAACCAAGTAACTTCCCACCTGGAACTCCGAACATGCACTTTGACGGATTGAGCTTGATATCATACCTCCTGAGGTTGGCAAAGGTTTCAGCAAGGTCAGTCAGCAGGTCGGAACCCTTCCGTGACTTGACCACAATATCATCCATGTATGCCTCCACATTCCGACTGATTTGAGTGAGCAAACACTTCTGAACCATCCTCATGAACGTGGCTCCAGCGTTCTTGAGGCCGAACGGCATGGTGACATAACAGAAGCACCCGAATGGAGTGATGAAAGCTATTTTGATCTCGTCGGGCCCGTACAAACGGATCTAATGGTACCCGGAATAGGCGTCTAGGAAAGACAAACACTCACATCCCGCAGTCAAGTCGACTATCTGGTTGATGCGGGGGAGAGGAAAATGATCTTTCGGGCAGGCCCGATTATTATGCTTGAAATCAATGCACATGCGAAGTGACTTGTCCTTTTTGGGGACCATGACAACATTGGCGAGCCACTCGGAGTGGTAAATTTCTCGGATGAACTCTGCTGCTAAGAGTCGAGCCACCTCCTCACCAATGGCCTTCCTCTTCTGGACGGCGGACCATCGAAGATGTTCTTTCATAGGTTTAAATTTTGGGTCAACTCGTAGACGGTGCTCAGCCAGCCCCCTGGGAACTCCAGGCATGTCAGCAGGCTTCCATGCGAAGATGTCCCAGTTCTCACGGAGGAACTGGATGAGCACTTCTTCCTATTTGGAGTCGACCGTCGTTGACATGTGAGTCGGAGCAGCGTTTGGATCGGTCGGGTGAATGTGAACTGCCTTCGTTTCACCGGACGACTGAAAAGCTGATTCTGAAGCAGGCTTCTTAGCTCGTAGCAACTCACTCGGATCTGCATTCTTCCGATACTCTTGCAGCTCGACCACCGCCATCTGAGCGTCAACAATCTTTGAGCCTTTCTGAAAACACTCTTCTGCTTTCTTCCGATTGCCTGTAACAGTGATCACACCTTTGGGACCAGGCATCTTCAATTTGAGATACACATAACATGGTCGAGCCATGAAGCGTGCATAAGCTGGCCTGCCCAAAATAGCGTGATAAGCACTTTGGAAATCCACAACTTCGAATGTCAACTTTTCCTTGCGGTAATTCTTGGAATCACCGAAAACCACATCAAGAGCAATTTGGCCGAGTGACTCGGCTTTCTTCCCAGGAATGACTCCGTGGAAACTCATGTTACTGGTGCTGAGCCTGGACATCGGAATGCCCATCCCTTTCAATGTTTCTACATACAGTATGTTCAAACCGCTGCCTCCATCCATCAGGACTTTGGTCAGTCGAGTGCCTTCGACAACTGGGTTGACCACCAGAGCTTGCCTCCCAGGGGTGGCAATGTGCGTAGGTGATCAGACTGGTCGAATGTGATGGCAGTCTGGGACCACTTCAGATAATTGGGTGTTGCCGGAGCAACCATATTTACCTCACGGTTAATAACCTTCAGTCGACTTTTGCTCTCAACATCAGCAAAAATCATCAGGGTGGAATTGACCTGGGGGTACCCATCGTCACTATCTTCCTTGTCCTCAACTTTGTCCGACTCCTTTTTCTTATCTTTGGACTGCTTGCCCTGAAACTGCTGGATCAGAAGCCGACACTGTCGAGTGGTATGCTTTGGGTAAATGAGTTTACCCTCTTCATCTTTCTTGGTGTGGATGTGACACGGTAGATCCAAAACATCATTTCCATCTTGGTCTTTAACTTTCTTGGGGTTCCAAGGTCCTTTGGGTTTTCCCTTAAATTTTCCCTGGGTTACGGCCAGGGCCTCCCCAGGAGCGGCTAGCTCGGCTTTCCGCTTCTGTTTCCAACTGGAATTTCCTCCGGTTTCCTGGGCGACTGCTTTATGCTTGCCACTCCGGAGTCGATCCTCATCTTCACCATTAGCGTATTTGGTGGCAGTCTCCATTATCCGATTCAGAGACATCTCTCCAGTTCGACCGAACTTCAGATTCAATTCTCTGTACTTAACGCCTTCTTTAAAGGCACAAACTGCTTGATGATCTGGTACATTTTCAACTGTGTGATGCAATGTGATCCACCTCTGGATGTAATCCCTCAGAGTTTCATTCAGTTTCTGCACGCAAGACCACAATTCCGTAAGGCCTGCAGGTCGCTTGCATGTTCCTTCAAATGTGGTGACAAACACTCGGGAGAGATCCTCCCAAGTGTAAATGTTGCTGGGTGCTAACTGATTCAGCCACGCTCTGGCCGAGCCTTCTAACATGAGAGGCAGGTGCTTCATGGCTACCTCATCGTTCCCACCACCAATCTGGACAGCCACTCGGTAATCTTCAAGCCAAGTATCGGGCTTGGACTCACCGGTGAACTTACTAACTCCAGTCGCCAACCTGAAGTTCCGAGGAATTACAGCGGCTCTGATGGCTCGACTGAGACACTCCGGCCCTGAAACATGTACTCTACTACTGGTAGGCGCATCTCTGTCGTGGCCTTCTCGGTGAGCTCTATTCCTGTCGACCAAACCTTGAACGAGAATGGATCTCGCATCAAAGCCTGGTTCCCTGGGGTCGACTGGAATTCTCCACCCAACACTATGAGGGCGTTTGTCCACCTGCTGTCGAGGCACATAGGATCCACTCCTCGGGGGAGGGGTTGGCACTCGACGTCGATCATCACGATCGAATCGGTGATCATACTGCTCATTCCTTCTATACTGATCACGCCGGTCTCCACGTCCCTCACGCCTCGGAGGCGATCTTGGGCTGTGAGCCGACTGGACTATATCCGCTGCAACGGATCGACTGTGGATCCTGTTCTGCGACTGAGAAACAGTGGAATTCTGGTCTCCCGCTACCCGAAGCAACGCTCTGATTTGCAACAAGCCTCTGCCAGCCTCTGACTGGGAGGGCTGAATCGACTCTGCTATACGGGCCGCAGCCGCCAAATTCGGAATCGGAGTATGATATACCTGCGGGGGCGGAAAGAGTTGACGTCGACTGGATTCTAGGGCCCGTTGACGCGCTCGCCCGTCGAGTATTCGCTGGAGATTCTCCAGTCGAGTGCGCTCGGCCAAGTTAGCCAAGCATGCATCCTCCAAGGCTCGGGCCTCAGGGGTTTCTCCAATGATAGGAGTGTGGAGTGCATCCATGTTCCGGCGGCGAAGTTCCTCCCACTGCAATGACGTGAGAGGCTCGGGGAGATACTCCTCGTGAGGACGCGACGGGTCGCCCCCATCCGCGCCTCTGTCAGCGCGGGGGAAACCGGGAGGACTGTGTGGCCCATCAATCACCAGAACCTCTGCAGCTGGGTCACTACTGTCGCATTCGGATGCGGTCTCTGCGGAGCCAGTCGACAGGTCGAACAGGCCGTAGAGGGATTCGTCGGGCTTGATTGCCGCGACTTGTGGGGTGGCCGACTGGCGGGCCACCGCATGCCTCACCCACCTCTGAAGCCTCGACCGACCGGAGCGCTTGCGCCGGCGAGAAACAGGGCGGGGAGATGCCACAGGAGCCGACCGATACTGGGTCGACGGCTGTCGCAGGAGGACACCACGGACGCATGCGCGAAAGTGCGTCGCCCCGCGGACGGGGAGCGCGTCGACGTCGAGTGGAGCCTCCTGAAGCCAAGCGGAGTCGTCGGCGATGAACGTGAGCGCGCCGAGACGGATCTCGCGGCCCTCCACCAAAGCTCCGCTCGAAACCATGATCAAGGAGATCGGAAAAAATCGCAACTTCTCAAACTAGGCGCTGAGACTCCTGGCCCCACGGTGGGCGCCAACTGTCGTGGTTCTAACTCTGACAGTGATGTAGGGGGGTATGTATGGAGAGGCTAGATCTTAGCTATGGAGGATTTGTAAGCACATGAGGATTACGAGTTCAGGCCCTTCTCGGAGGAAGTAACAGCCCTACGTCTCGGTGTCCGGAGGCGGTCGACTGAATTATGTGTGTATGAATAACAGGGGTGCCAACCCTTGATACTGAGGAGGGGCGTGGCTTATATAGAGTTCGCCAGGCCCCTCCAGCCCTCAGTAATGCAAGGTTTAAAGTACATTAAGACTGGGGGTTACTGGTAATGCCCCTAATAAAGTGCTATGATGACCATAAAAGCTACTTAATGCCCGACCGTTTGCGTGCAGGGTGACTTTAGATCTCCTGGCAGTCGAGTGGTTGGAATTTGGTCGAGTGATTGCTTCATGGTCGAGTGTCTTGAATCTGTCGAGTGGGATACCTCCAAGTCGATTGAAAGGTGATTTCTTCTAGGGATGTCCTTGGGTAGGGTACTTAGGACAGGTCCATGCCCCTATCCTAGGTACATAGCTTCATCAGGCGCGCCTTTTCTCGCGTCTTCAGCCATCTCCAGAACATGGATCCCCACTTCGATTTCGACGCCGCCATCGCCCCAGTCCCCCAGGCCGTCCGAGACGACCTGGCGCATTGGGTGGAAGACAATGTGGATGCTCTTGTCAGGGCCTTCGCTTAAGACGACGACGGTGTGATCGTGGCTGCCGACGAGGGCGTTGTGGTGAACGGCCCTGACACCGCTGGCGGCGATGCAGATAGCGATGGCGAGTCCAGCGACGCCAGCAATGGTTTGGGTGGTGCTCCTGAGGACGCATTGGGGGATTTATCCGACTGATCATGCATCATTCCTGTTTGCTTACCCTGCATGAATAGAACTCAGGTTTTGGCCTGATGGCTGTGAGAGCATTTTGGGAGGGGGAGCCCCTCATGTAAAACATGTGTTCATCGTATTAGTAGATGTTACATTGCACATGCGCCCGCGCCAAGTGGTTGGCTAAGCGACGCGCTGGTTGGCTAGTTTACCTTCATCCCGTGTGGGCCCTGAGGTAGCCTGTAGTGTCCCGAGTGTTCCCTGATCGAATCCGTAGGGTCTGCAGTAAAAAAACCTCCTGAGAGGACGCGGCGGCGGCAGTCTGGGCTGCGCGCAAGCTAGGCCTGACCTGGCTCACGAGGGGCTCACGAGGGGAGGCAGCTGAGGCGAAGTGGCAATCAAAACGCGAGAAATTGCTCGAACGAGACTAAGCACCCCTTCCCCGAACACACGCAAATCTCAAATTTGAATCCAACTTGAATCCAACGGGGGAAAGTGACAACCAAAGGGAAAAGCAACGAAAGCAGACAAAAGGCCGCGTCCGGCACCTAATCTAGTCTTGGACATCTTCTCACCAGCGCGGAGCTAAGTGCTGCCACTGGGCGTGGGAGGGAGCCCCAGGGCCTAAGGCCGGCACCCCTGAGACTCCGGGGCGTGTACATCCCCACTCATTATTATGTGAGAGTGTCACGGGGCGGCGAGCTTCACAGGCACTGGGCCTTCTTCACAGGTACCGGCCTTGCTTCATATCGCCAGACGAGGGCCCCGCCTTGCGCCACACTCTAGTGCCATCAACGACGATCGGAAACCAGGACGCCACCGATGGGGTAGAGCGGTCGCCAGCGGTTCCCCCGACGACCATGGGTCCTCCGCCAGGGGAAGGCCCTGAGGCACCTCCCCAGCAGAGGGCCTACCTCCTGAGAACACCTTGCTCCGAACGCCGCGGTGGTGATGTCGGATCTCGACCCCTCTCCTGCAGCCCCCTGCGCCCTCCTCCCAAGGGGTAGGAGACTGTGGGAGCGGGGCAGCTGCTCGCTGTGGCGACCTGCACCTCCTGCAATCCATGATTAGCGTATGCCTGCTCCTGAGGAATTAGCGGTACCCGATAATCATTGCCTCCAGCATGGCTAGTGGGACCGTCCCGGGGCTCCTGGAAGGGCTCAGCTTCTGGCGCCTCGTCCCCCCAGCTTGGGCTGAGGAGAGAGCCTTGTTCGCCCTCGTGAGGGTGTCCTTGGTCCATCATGAGGGGCATGTATTCTTCTGGCGCCGTCATCCCGAAGGCCACGCCATAGTGCTCCACGTGCCACGCAGTCCTGCTTGACGTGCCCACCGTGGGGTGGTAGCGCGGGTGTCCACTAGGGATGTGGGTCGCGTCGAGTCCTTCTTCTTCGCGGACTGGGAGCGGGGGCAGCGCCGCCGCCGGTCCGGTGCCAACAGCTTCGCCGGCATTGGGGTAGCCTTGGAGCCCGCGGGCGCGCGCGAAGCCCCCGCGCGGGCCGCCCTGGGCTTGAGATGGGAGCTAGGTGCAGAAGGGGTTAGCCCCCGAGGCGGTGAAGCCCAGGAGCTCTACCACCCACTCCAGCAGCACGTCGCAGCTGCCCTCCAGCAGCCTGCACTGCAGAAACTCTCAGGCCACCGTAAGCGCGGCCCTCGAATTCACCTAGTCCCGGCGGGTGTACGATGTCGTGGTCGCGGCGTGATTGGAGGCCCTTGCTGCCGACCGCGCCTGCCGCGGTGTGAGAGCTGTCGAAGCCTGTCCGCGTCGCCTGCGGCCCGCAGCGCCCTGCGGACCGCGAGCTGCCTGGGGCACGGGGTCGCCCGAGGCGAGCGGCTCTGCGCGGGCGGGCCATGCCGCCCATGGATCTGGGTTGCCTGCCTGGTCGCCGGACATGGTGATGACGACGCGATGCGACACGAAGCGGTAGAAGGTGGATTCCGGTGCACCCCTACCTGGCGCACCAAATGTCAGATTTTGGGTTCCGGCAGACCCTTGAGGTTCGAACACTGGGGTGTGCGCGGAGATTTCGCCTTCTACCTACCTCCACCCCTCCGCCTCGCTAAGATCTAAGCTATGGAAAGAACAGCACAAGAGACACAGGGTTTATACTGGTTCGGGCCACCGTTGTGGTGTAATACCCTACTCCAGTGTGTGGTGTGGTGGATTGCCTCTTGGGCTGATGATGATGAGCAGTACAAGGAAGAACAGCCTCGCGAGGGTCTGTTCTTGGCTGGGGGGATGAACTGCCAAGAGGAGTTCAGTCGCCCTTCTCTCTCTCTCTCTGTGATGCTACTCGATCCGATCCTAGCTAGTTTCTCTCTTGGCTTCTAGATTCTCCCTCTTGATTGCCCCTCTACCCTGGGGGTGGCTAGTCCTATTTATAGGCAAAGGCCCTGGGCCACTTCCCAAATATTGAGCGGGAAGGGCGCCAACAATTGGCCATTTTGAAGGGGAACATCTGGTACACTTATCCTGACTAAAGTTGGTCCTCGCTTGCCAAAGGCTCTGGTGGTGACGCTGGCTTGGGCTCCACAATGACTTCCTCCCTGCCGTTGGACTAGTCTTGGTCTCGTTGCACTGAAACGGGTGCCTTTGCTTGATGCTCTCGCCTGCGCTTCCTCCCTTTGCACCAAAGAGGAAAGGAGGACATTGCGCGGTTGGCGCCCGCCTGGCGCCTTTGGTTGTCATGGCTTGCGTCATGGGCACCTCGTGAGGTACCCCGCCTTGATCTCTCCGCCTCCTCGCGAGCCAGCCTGATGAGGTCGTGCCTGAGGAAGCTCCGTGTCGTCCGCCCCGCGAGGCTTGGCCCCTAGCGAGGGTCTTGGGTCTGTGTTGATGAAGATGGGCCGCGCTGGGCACCCTTTTGAGCCACGCCGCAGGCCGCAGGCAGGCAAGTCTGGGGACCCCCGTTCCTAGAACGCCAACAGAGGATGAGGTTGCCGAGGTCGGGGAAGAAGTCGTCGTTCGCAACTAATCATGTGGACTAGAATAGTAGTAGGATACAGAGTAGAAACATGAATTTTACCATGATTTCGAACAGGAAGGACAGAAACACATACGGTGCAACGGGAGCAGCACCGTTGGCATTGAGGTTGTCGCCCATGTCCAAACACCACGTAGACACGGTCTTTGAGCACGGTTCGTAGTCGTTCCACGCTCAGGCATTGAAGTTTGTAACTATTTTAGATTAGAATATACTACTCCTCGGTGCTAGTAGTAGAGCAGAGTCCTACTCTACTACTCTACTCAAGCAAGTTAGGGCATAGCATTGTAGGGAGTACCAGTACTGTGGTCACTCAAGCAAGTTGTCTGGCATCCACATGACCCTATGCTGCTGGTATGTGTCTCGTAAGTCAAGCGGCATGCTGTAGTCATCATCACCTGTCCACTTCCCGCAGCACATATTCGCTTCTCCATCTTTGTCCGCACATAATCTCGTCCAATCTTCCATCCACGCTAAGGCGCCTCCCCCCTCGTCCAAAACCCAAGCACTAACAATGGCAGAACCAAGCAGCGTCCGCCCAAAGAGTGGCTGGAATTCGCTCCCTACAGAGGTAATCAAGCTCATTGTTTCGCGTGTGGACAATCTCAGTACCATGCCACTCGCCGTGTGCTCGTCGGGGCTGTACCGTTTTCTCAAAGCCCTCAGGCCGGAGCTTTTTAAGCTAGCTCCTTACTCAAAACCCTCGTACAGTCGTACACCCCTCCACGTGGGAAACAACTGCCGAGTCTTCCCTGCCTCCGTGTCGTTCCCTTCCGAGGCCTCGCCGTCGTCCACCGCCCTGGTGCTCTCGGCGCGGCCTGGTCAACGTGGTCGACGACCGACATGCATCTGAAGTGGACTTTACGCGGAGAGGCCGACACCTGGGTCCACGGCCGCATGCAAGGAAATGCCTCCTTATTACGCGCAAAATAATGATTCCTCCACCTGACATCAGGGACCCACCGAAAGGGCCTCTGTATTTCGCAAAAAAACGTTACCGCCGATGACAGCTCGGACCCACCAGCTATATCTTCGCACGCAAGGAAGTGCCTCCTTATTACGCACAAAAAAATGAATACTCCCCCTGTTAGCTGGGACCCAGTATAGTGGCAGGCTGACTTGTTGGCCTACTAAGTTGACAGGGACGGAGGGCTTTGTCAACTTAGTCAATATGCATGATTCTAGCTCCAGTGACCGTACGATGTCCATCCAACGGCCATAGTGCTTCTTCAACCTCTGGTCTTCTTGCTCCAGCCGCCCAAACCAGCTCCGGTTGTGCCTTGTGCTCCTGCCTCCCGTGGCCGGCTGCGATGCGGCGGAGGCCTCACCACCCCCTACTACTCCCACCGCTGGCCAGGCCATCCCTCTACTCACCCACACCCCCTATTATTCTGCGGCGACGGCAGCCTCACACCGCAGCGAAGCAGTGAACCCTTGTACTCCTCTATGCGTGGGCATCCACTGTCTCGTCTTCCCCGGCTCCACGTCGTCCCCTTCCTAGGCCTCGCCGTCGTCCACCGCCCTGGTGCTCTCGGCACGGCGTGGTCAACATGGTCAAGGAACGGCTTCCATCAGACGTGGACTGTACATGGAGAGGCTGACAGCTGGGTCCACGGCCGCAGCAAGGAAGTGCCTCCTTATTACATGCAAAATAATTATTCCTCCACCAGACTGCGGGACCCACCGGACGGGCCACCATATTTCGCGAAAAAAAACATTTCCCCCTGACTGCTGGGACCCACAAGCTACATCTTCGCACGCAAGGAAGTGTGTCCGGGCAAAAAAATGATTCGCCCCTGACTGCTGGGACCCACCAGCTACATCTTCGCAGGCAAGGAAGTGCCTGACAGTCGGGACCCACCTGGTCGAAGCGTACGTAGCATTGTCATTCTGGTCGCGAACGTGTACGTACATACTGGTCGATGTAGAGGCGCGCACGTGTCGTAGTAGAGGCGCGCACGTAGCATTTACACGTACGTACAGTGGCCAGGGTGCAAGAAATAAAATACGGCCACGTATGTGTACATGCGCGCGGGGTCTCGAACACCCACTCGCGCATACGTACGGCCAGGGCTCGTGTACATGGCTGGGTCGGAAGGGAGAAACAGCGTCGTCGTGTTCATGGGGAGGCAACGGAATGCGTCGTGTTCATCGGGAGGGCTTGGACGGAACAGGCGATGGAAACGAGGCCTGGTGTACCGCAGAACGGAGGAGACGGCCTTGTGTTCGACCGGCCACGTTCGAAATGGGATCCTGTTGATCGGGAGGGGTCTAGTGTACCGCAAAACGGAGGAAACGGACCTCTTACGGTCGAAACGGGGGTCCTGTTCATCGGGAGGGGTGTGGCGTACCGCAAAACGGAGGAAACGGACTTGTGTTGGAGCGCTACGGTCGAAACGGGGGTCCTGTTCATCGGGAGGGGTGTGGCGTACCGCAAAACGGGACTCCACGAGATACTGTTCATCTCCACCATCGACCGCCTCCAGCCTCCACGAGCTACTGTTCATCTACCGTCGACCTCCTCCAGCCTCCACCCGTGATTGTTCATCCATGGGCTCCTGTTCATCCAGCCTCCACCACGCGCTACTCCATCAGCTACTGTTCAACCAGCCCTCTCCACGGGCTCCTGTTCAACCGCCCCTCCACGGGCTACTGTTCATCCTTCCCTCCACCATCTACTGTTCATCCTGCCCTCCACGGGGTGGTCCTGTTCATCCAGCCCTCCATGAGGTCCTGTTCATCTAGCCCCAACCGGCTCGATCGATCGGGGTCATGTTCATCTAGAGGCAACACCACGGGGTCCTGTTCATCCACCCCCACCAGGAACTGTCCATCCAACCCCCCCCCCCCCTGCAACGCTCACTGTTCATCCAGAGGCAGCATCGATTGGCTTCAGTTAGCAGCAGTAGCGAAGGAATCGCTCGTTCGGGTTCAGTTAACAGCCATCGATCGATCGCTCAGGTTCAGTAACGCATAGCCTGCAATCGCTCGGGTTCAGTTAGAGCCCAATGCCTTGCTCGGGTTCAGTTAGAGCCAACGCCTCGCACACACGCGCGTACATGTACAAGAGAAACGTGCATCGCTCGGCCCCCGACCTCCCATCGTAACCGGGAACTCCCCAAAATTTTCCTCGCCCTCGCTTCTACCATGGTTTTTTCTATCATGGATGGCCCAAAGAATGTCATGCAGCTGTGTCTCCAGCCCGCCCAGGATGAAAAGCCCATTTTCTGTCATGATTTTTTGTCATAGAAGTAGGAGCCCACCACATCTATGATGATACCGGGGTTTGTCACAATTATCGTCATAGAAGTGTCATATGTATGACAGAAAAAAATTCGTTCAGCCCAAAATGTCACGGATGTGTCTTTTTTTTGTAGTGGTGGAACTTGTTTTGTAGAGCTGGACACTATCCTTGTGTTCAAAATCTTCTATGGAGTATTCGGAGGAAGAACCTGCCTTGCAATGTCCAAGACAAATCTGCGCATCGGACTCATCGTCATTGAAGCCTGGTTCAGGGGCTACTGAGGGAGTCCTGGATTAGGGGGTCTCCGGACAGCCGGACTATATCCTTTGGCCGGACAGTTGAACTATGAAGATACAAGATTGAAGACTTCGTCCCGTGTCCGGATGGGACTCTCCTTGGCATGGGAGGCAAGCTTGGCAATACGGATATGTAGATCTTCTTCCTTGTAACCGACTTTGTGTAACCCTAGCCCCCTCTGGTGTCTATATAAACCGGAGGGTTTAGTCCGTAGGACAACAACAATCATACCATAGGCTAGCTTCTAGGGCTTAGCCTCTACGATCTCGTGGTAGATCAACTCTTGTAATACTCATATCATCAAGATCAAATCAAGCAGGACGTAGGGTATTATCTCAATCGAGAGGGCCCGAACCTGGGTAAACATCATGTCCCCCGCCTCATGTTACCATCCGCCATAGACACACAGTTTGGGACCCCCTACCCGAGATCCGCCGGTTTTGATACCGACAAAGGGCATATCTATTTAATTTTATGTTGAGTCATCATCCTCTTATTAAAAGGCACCAGTTGGAGAGCACCATGATAACCCACAAGTATAGGGGATCGCAATAGCTTCCGAGGGTAGATTATTCAACCCAAATTTATTGATTCGACACAAGGGGAGCCAAAGAATATTCTCAAGTATTAGCAGCTGAGTTGTCAATTCAACCACACCTGGAAACTTAATATCTGTGGCAAAGTGTTTAGTAGCACAGTAATATGATAGTGGTGGTAGCGGCAACAAAAGTAAAGACAGCAAAAGTAATGTTTTTGGTATTTTGTAGTGATTGTAACAGTAGCAGCGGGAAAGTAAATAAGCGTAAACTAGTATATGGAAAATCCGTAGGCATCGGATCAGTGATGGATAATTATGCCGAATGTGGTTCATCATGTAACAGTCATAACATAGGGTGACACAGAACTAGCTCCAATTCATCAATGTAATGTAGGCATGTATTCCGTATATAGTCATACGTGCTTATGGAAAAGAACTTGCATGGCATCTTTTGTCCTACCCTCCCGTGGCAGCGGGGTCCTATTGGAAACTAAGGGATATTAAGGCCTCCTTTTAATAGAGAACCGGAACAAAGCATTAGCACATAGTGAATACATGAACTCCTCAAACTATGGTCATCATCGGGAGTGGTCCCGATTATTGTCACTTCAGGGTTGCCGGAGCATAACACATAGTAGGTGACTATAGACTTGCAAGATAGGATCAAGAACTCACATATATTCATGAAAACATAATAGGTTCAGATCTGAAATCATGGCACTCGGGCCCTAGTGACAAGCATTAAGCATAGCAAAGTCATAGCAACATCAATCTCAGAACATAATGGATACTAGGGATCAAACCCTAACAAAACTAACTCGATTACATGATAAATCTCATCCAACCCATCACCGTCCAGCAAACCTACGATGGAATTACTCACGCACGGAGGTGAGCATCATGAAATTGGTGATGGAGGATGGTTGATGATGACGACGGCGATGAATCCCCCTCTCCGGAGCCCCGAACGGACTCCGGATCAGCCCTCCCGAGAGGTTTTAGGGCTTGGTGCCGGCTCCGTATCGTAAAACGCGATGATTTCTTCTCTCTGATTTTTTTCTCATCGAAAGCAAATATATAAAGTTGGAGTTGGAGTCGGAGGGCATCCAGGGGGCACGAGGTAGGGGGCGCGCCCTAGAGGGGGGGCCGCCCCCACCCTTGTGGACACGGTGTGGGCCCCCTGGTCTTCATCTTTGGTGACGATTTTTTATTATTTTTTCTAAGATGTTCCGTGGAGTTTTAGGTCATTCCAAGAATATTTGTTTTCTACACATAAAACAACACCATGGCAATTCTACTGAAAACAGCGTCAGTCCGGGTTAGTTCCATTCAAATCATACAAGTTAGAGTGCAAAACAAGGGCAAAAGTGTTTGGAAAAGTAGATACGACGGAGACGTATCAACTCCCCTAAGATTAAACCCTTGCTTCTCCTCAAGCAATTCAGTTGACAAACTGAAAGAAAGAAACAAAGAAAAACTTTTACAAACTCTGTTTGCTCTTGTTGTTGTAGCTATGTCAAGCTAGCATTCAAGTTTTCAGCATAGATCATAACTAACCACATTTGCAATAATTCTCAGGTCTCATAGTTACTCATATCAATAGCATAATCAACTAGCAAGTCATAATAATAAATCTCAGATGACAACACTTTCTCAAAACAATCATAATATGATATAACAAGATGGTATCTTGCTAGCCCTTTCTGAGACTGCAAAACATAAATGCACAGCACCTTTAAAGATCAAGGACTGACTAGAGATTGTAATTCATGGTAAAAGAGATCCAATCATAGTCACACCCAATATAAATTAATAGTGATGAATGCAAATGACAGATGTGCTCTCCAGCTAGTGCTTTTTAATAAGAGGGTGATGACTCAACATAAAAGTAAATGGATAGGCCCTTCACAGAGGGGAGCAGGGATTTGTAGAGGTGCCAGAGCTCGGTTTTGAAATAGAGATAAATTGCATTTTGAGCGGTATACTTTCATTATCAACGTAACAACTAAGAGATGGCGATATGTTCCATGCTAAACACATTATAGGCGGTTCCCAAACAGAATGGTAAAGTTTATACTCCCCCTCCACCAACAAGCATCAATCCATGACTTGCTCGAAACAACGAGTGAGGGAGTCCTGGATTAGGGGGTCTCCGGACAGCCGGACTATCTCCATGGGTCGGACTGTTAGACTATGAAGATACAAGATTGAAGACTTCGTCTCGTGTCCGGATGGGACTCTACTTGGCGTGGAAGGCAAGCTAAGCAATACATATATGGATATCTCCTCCTTTGTAACCGACCTTGTGTAACCCTAACCCTCTCCGGTGTCTATATCAACTGAAGGGTTTTAGTCCGTAGGACAACAACCATAACATACAATCATACCATAGGCTAGCTTCTAGGGTTTAGCCTCTCTCATCTCGTGGTAGATCTACTCTTGTATTACCCATATCATCAATATTAATCAAGCAGGACGTAGGGTTTTACCTCCATCAAGAGGGCCCGAACCTGGGTAAAACTTCGTGTCCCCTGCCTCCTGTTACCATCCGGCCTAGACGCACAGTTCGGGACCCCCTACCCGAGATCCGCCGGTTTTGACACCGACATTGGTGCTTTCATTGAGAGTTCCTCTGTGTCATCGTCGTTAGGCTTGATGGCTCCTACTATCATCAATAGCGATGCGGTCCAGGGTGGGACTTTTCTCCCCGGACAGATCTTCGTATTCGGCAGCTTTGCACTACGGGCTAATTTGCTTTGCCATCTGGAGCAGATTGAAAGCTACGCCCCTGGCCATCAGGTCAGATTTGGAAGTTTGAACTACACGGCCGACATCTGCGGAGACTTCATCTTCGACGGATTCGAGCCACAGCTGGGCGCGCCGCACTGTCGCGATGGGTATGACCTAGCTCTGCCACCGAACAATACCCTAGAGGCCGTGCCCGCATCAGCCCCGACCCTTAGTTCGGAGCCAACTGCGCCAATCGAGGATGGGTGGTTAGACACCGCCTCAGGGGCTACAGTCTCAACGACGATCGAGCCGAACACCTGCCTAGGACTCCAAGGTGTCGGACTCTTCCCCGGACTCCGAACCATCCGCGCCCCTGCCAATCGAATCCGATTGGGCGCCAATCATGGAATTCACCGCCACGGATATCTTTCAGCACTCGCCCTTCGGCGAAATTCTGAATTCACTAAGGTCTCTCTCTTTGTCAGGAGAGCCCTGGCCGGGTTATGGCCAACAGGATTGGGATGCGGACGACGAAGAAATCCGATGCCCACCCACCACCCACTTTGTAGCCACTGTCGATGATTTAACTGACATGCTCGACTTCGACTCCGAAGACATCGACGGTATGGACAACGATGTAGGAGACGAACATGAACCAGCGCCTATAGGGCACTGGAAAGCCACCTCGTCATATGACATATACATGGTGGATGCACCCAACGAAGGCAACGGCGACGAGATAGCGGAGGATGACCCCTCCAAGAAGCAACCCAAGCGCCGACGTCAGTGGCGCCGCTCTAAGTCCCGCCAAAGCAAAAGTGGTGATACCGGCACAGGAGATAATAACACTCCGGATAGTGCCGAAGACAACAACAATCCCCTCCAGCAAGATTTAGAGCAGGAGGATGAAGGGGCCAGCTCTCCTGAGAGAGCGGCAGACGGAGAGGAGGAGGATGACAATTACATCCCCCCTCCGAAGACGAGGCAAGCCTCGGCGATGATGAATTCGCCGTACCAGAGGATCCCGTCGAACAAGAGCGCTTCAAGCGCCGGCTTATGGCCACGGCAAATAGCCTGAAGAAAAAGCAGCAGCAGCTTCAAGCTGATCAAGATCTACTAGCTGACAAATGGACTGAAGTCCTCGTGACCGAGGAATATAAACTCGAGCGCCCCTCCAAGAGTTACCCAAGGCGCAGGTTACTACCCCGACTAGAGGAAGAAGCGTATGATACGGCTGATCGGCCACCTCATGGCCGCGATAGAGAGGCATTCCAGCCAAAAGCTCAGCCTCCACCCCAACGCCATTCAAACAAAAAGGCATGGAGAGATACGCCAGACCTGTGAGACATATTGGAGGACAAGACAAAGCATTCAAGATCGATCTACGGATCACGAGGGCGCACCACTCTGCGAGACGACAAACGTCACGCCGGATACAGTAAAATCAAATCCGGCCGGGCCGAACACAGCGGGCAAGACCCATTCGAGCTGCGTCGAGATATAGCCCAATACAGAGGCGCCGCACACCCCTTATGCTTCACAGACAAAGTAATGGAACATCAATTCCCAGAAGGTTTCAAACATGTAAACATTGAATCATACGACGGCACAACAGATCCCGCAGTATGGATTGAGGACTTCCTCCTCCACATCCACATGGCCCGCGGTGATGACTTACACGCCATCAAATACCTCCCACTAAAGCTCAAAGGACCAGCGCGACATTGGCTTAACAGCTTGCCAGCGGACTCCATCAGCTGTTGGGAATATCTGGAAGCCGCATTCCTCGACAACTTTCAGGGCAGTTATGTGCGACCACCAGACGCCGATGACTTGAGCCACATAATTCAGCAGCCAGAAGAGTTGGCCAGGAAATTCTAGACTCGGTTCCTTACAAAGAAAAATCAAATCGTTAGCGGCTTTCAAGCACAACATCCGAGACGAGTGGCTAGCCCGACACCTTGGTCAGGAAAAGCCGAAATCTATGGCAGCTCTCACGACGCTCATGACCTGCTTTTGTGCGGGAGAAGACAGTTGGCTGGCTCGAAGTAATAACATATCAAAGAACCATGGTACCTCAGATACCAAGGACGGCAATAGCAGGTCACGTTGCAACAAGCATAAGAGCCGCATTAACAGCAAAAATGAGGATACGACAGTCAATGCCGGATTCAAAGGCACTAAACCCGGTCAACGGAAAAAGCCATTCAAACAAAGTACGTTGGGTCCCTCCAGCTTGGACCGTATACTCGATCGCTCGTGTCAAATACACGGCACCCCAGACAAGCAAACCAATCACACCAACAGGGATTGTTGGGTGTTCAAGCAGGCCGGCAAGTTAATTGCTGAAAACAAGGACAAGGGGCCGCATAGCAATGACGAGGAGGAGCCCCAGGAGCTGCACACTGGAGGACAGAAGAGGTTTCCCCCGCAAGTGCGGACGGTGAACATGATATACGCAACCCACATCCCCAAGAGGGAGCGAAAGCGTGCGCTCAGGGACGTATATGCGTTGGAGCCAGTCGCCCCAAAGTTCAACCCTTGGTCCTCCTGCCCGATCACCTTCGATCGCAGGGACCACCCCACTAGTATCCGTCATGGCAGATTCGCCGCACTGGTCCTAGACCCAATCATCGACGGATTTCACCTCACTTGAGTCCTTATGGACGGGGGCAGCAGCCTGAACCTGCTTTATCAGGACACAATGCGCAAAATGGGTATAGACCCCTCAAGGATCAAACCCACCAAAACGACCTTTAAGGGCGTCATTCCAGGTGTAGAGGCCCATTGCACAGGCTCAATTACACTGGAAGTGGTCTTCGGATCCCCGGATAACTTCCGAAGCGAAGAGTTAATCTTCAATATAGTCTCATTCCGTTGTGGTTATCACGCGCTGCTCGGGCGAACCGCATTTGCTAGATTCAATGCGGTACCGCATTATGCATAACTCAAGCTCAAGATGCCAGGACCTCGCGGAGTTATTACAGTCAATGGAAACACAGAGCACTCTCTCCGAACAAAGGACCACACCGCGGCCCTCGTAGCAGAAGCGCAAAGCAGCCTCTCAAGGCAATCAACCAGTTCGGCGCTTCACAACCCGGACACCTTCAAGCGCGCTCGGGGCAATCGGCAAATAGACCGCCTAGCGCGATCTGAGCTCGCGTAGCAATACGGCGGCCACCCCAATCCCAGCCCAGCGGAGAAACTCGTGCCGCGCGTACATAATTACGCATTAAAAATACCATGGGCACAGGTGGGGAGGGGGGCACAACTACGGCACGCCCCAAGACGCGGCCTAAACCACACTAGGGGCTTCCCGTTTGGTTATTTTTTTTTCTTTCAGGACCTTAATCTCTGGGAACACTGTCCGGCAGCACTATTGCTGAACACAGGATGCAGCAACCAAGGAGGCAGACAGCTACGTCATACCACAGAATTCCCAGGTTGATTACAGTAACGAGTGAAATCTTCAATTTAATATCATTACCCAGCTCGCCCTTGGAAGGGACTTAGTCCTACTCTTTGCTTATCGCACTATCTGTATCACTCTGCTTTAACGCAATTTTTTCAATAAACAATGCATGACATTACGACTACTATTGCATTCTTGTTATATATATATATATATATATATATATATATATATATATATATGTGTGTGTGTGTGTGTGTGTGTGTGTGTGTGTGTTCAGTAATGACGCCTTGCAACCGTACACTATGGTACGGCCAATACAGCAGGGGCTTACGTACCCCACAATGCGGTGTGAAAAGTCCGAACACTTTCACAAGTGCGGCACCCCGAACTTATAGCATTATATGCATCAGCTCCGAATCATGTCTTTGGTCAAATGTTGGGTTTGCCCGGCTCCTATGTTTTGGTACCTTACGTTCCGCTCTATCGGCTAAGGTAGCGCAAGGAGAACTACTGTGATTGTGCCTCGGTTCTGCCGGGCTGAGCACCTCAGTAGAGAAAGCTAAAACTGACTGTCATGATAAGGCGAGAGACTGGTCGCTGTTCAGCGAGGTTTTTCGAGTCCCTAAAGACTTATGCCGCTTAGGGTGAGGTGTCGGCCTTGTCCGGCTTACAGGCGTGTATCGCGCCCCGAATTTGGCCTTCTGAATACCAGGGGCTTCGCCGAAATTTAAAATTATAGAATTCTATGGCTAAGTGAGAGTGATAAAGCATTATTAGTCCGGTTGCCTTGTTCGTTGTGCTGAGCACCTCCCTCGAAGGACCCAAATATGGGAACAAGAGTGCTCAGGTTTATCCCGAACACCCCAGCACTCGTGGCATGGGGGAAGAAGCCCAGGACTAGCCATCTCTCAGATTGGATAAACAGCCAAACAGAAGGTAATATTTTAAATTCAAACAAGTGTTGCATAGCACATATGAAACATGTTTTCACAAATATAGGATAAAACGAGCGAGTTTACTCAAATATTACATCTTTTCAACACTCATCCGCGATAAGACGGGCACCCGGCAGAACACCCTCGTAGTACATCTCGGGGTGGCCGTGCTCCTTGCCCTCCAGCGGCCCCTCCTTGATCAGCTTCAAGATGTCTAGCTTGATCCACTGCAATTTCACACGGGCGAAAGCCCGGCGTGCACCTTCAATGCAGATAGATCGCTTGATGACCTCCAGCCGTGGGCAGGCATCCACGAGCCGCCTCACCAGGCCGAAGAAGCTGTTCGGAAGGGCGTCGCCAGGCCTCAACCGGACTATAAAGCTCTTCATGGCCTGATCGGCCGCCTTGTGCAGCTCGACCATCTGCTTCAGCTGGTCGCTCATTGGCACCGGATATTCGGCCTCAGCATACTGAGACCAGAACAGCTTCTCCATCGAGCTTCCGTCCTCGTCCTGGTAAAAGTGTGCGGCATCGGACACACTGCGGGGCAAATCTGCGAATGCTCCTGAAGAGCTCCGGATCCGGGTAAGTAATCGGTAATTTACTTTTACATGCTTGCTTTGCATATAGAAAGCCTTACTCGCCGCTATCTTCTTCATCATTTCGATCTCTTGGAGGGCCTTCTGGGCCTCGGCCTTCTTACTCTTTGCACTCTCAAGGGCCGCGGCAAGCTCAGACTCTCGCTCTTCGAGTCAAGCTCCAACGCCTCGTGCTTCATCGCGAGAGCCTGGAGCTCTTGCTGCACCTCGCCCACCCGAGCCTCGTGCTTCTCTCGCTCGGTGCGCTCCTGGGCTGCTTTATCTTCGGCCTGGGTTAGCGCTTGCTTCAGGGTCGCCACCTCGGTCGTGGCCCCTGGCACACATACAATGATCCTGTCATTTTGCAATTGCATCCTTTTTTATATATACACATCTATAGACAGGGTATTACTTACCCTTGTTATCCTTGAGCTGCCTCTTGGCAAGGCCGAGCTCTTTCCGGGACCCCTCGAGGGCCTACTTCAGTACGGCGACCTCCGCAGTCAATGCGGCGGACGCCAGCAGCGAAGCCTGCATATGCATATTGACATACTTATATTAGACTCCTACGATATTATTTGATCCTCTGTTCGGCTTTTCTTTGTGAACACCGAACAAAGCATCAGGGGCTACTGTCTATGCGGTAATATTTCTACTACATTTTAAAACACTTACCTCGAAGCCTGTTCGAAGGCTGGCACAGGCTTCAGTCAATCCGCTCTTGGCGGACTGAACCTTTTGGATCACCACACTCATGATAGTGCGGTGCTCCTCGTCGATGGAAGCGCTGCGAAGCGCTTCCAGCAGATTATCCGGCACCTCTGGATGGACAGAGGTCACTAGCACAGGTGTCTTGCCCCTCTTAGAAGGAGGCCGCCTGCCCGAGCCCGGAACTACCGGAGGGTCCGGCGCGGTGTTCGGCTGAGGGCCGAACTCGAAGCTCTCAGGGGCCCCATCCCCTCGGCTCCCGGAGTCCGGAAGGTCGCCTTGAGGCGCCTCCGGGATTGTCTCCCCTTGATCCGGTGCCTCTTGAGACAACACCTCGGCGTCGTCGGCAGGATGAGGGGAGGTGGCGGTCGGGACTGGATCGCTATCCATGTCCGACGAGCCCAGGGAGCCGTCCGATGATACCTCGATATTGGCTCGGGGCGGCCTGCATAATTATGTTAGGCGATTAGGGAAAGTAGTGCGACAAAGGGATCCTATGAGTTACTCTGGTATCCGAATACTTACGATCTCCCCGGGGGCTTGACCCTGGGCAACCACTCGTCTTCACCTTCGTCGACGGCGGTGGAACTGTCCGGAAGGAGAGTCCTTCCCTTCTTGGACCCTCCGGCCTCCCCAGTAGGGGCGGCCTTCCTTTTCTTGTCTCCCCCAATCGGTGGGGGAGCATCTACTTCTTCTTCTTCCTCGTCTTCGGGGGAAGAGTGCGCCGCAGAGTCATCGGACGGTGAGTCCGACGACGCCTGGCATAGGGAACTCTTTCGGGTTCCCTTGGCCTTTTTGGTCTTCTTCGGCACCTTATAAGGGGCCGGAGTCAGCATCTTCGCCAGAAGAGCATCTGCGGGGCCTTTGGGCAAAGGAGCCGGACAGTCGATCTGTCCAGCCATCTTCTGCCAGTCCTATCAAAGGTACGGGAGTTTAGATCCCGCATAGAGTCAATCTATATAAAAAATAAGTATCCTGTGAAAGGTAAAGGAGCTTACCGCACTGGCTTGGCGCTTCGCGCTGAATCCGCGATCCTCAGTAATAGGGGGGGGGCGACCTCGGCGCTTTTGAACAGCACCCTCCAGGCGTCTTCATGAGTCGTGTCAAAGAGCCTGTTCAGAGTTCGGTGTTGCGCCAGATTGAATTCCCACAAGTTGAACTCCCGTTGTTGGCACGGGAGTATTTGGCGGATGAGCATAACTTGGACTATGTTGAGAAGCTTGAGCTTCTTGTCCAGCATGTTTTGAATACATGTTTGGAGTCCAGTCAGCTCTTTCGAATTACCCCAGGACAGGCCCTTCTCTTTCCAGGAGGTGAGCCACGTGGGGATGCCAGATCGGAACTCGGGGGTCGCTGCCCATGCAGGGTCGCGCGGCTCGGTGATATAGAACCACCCGGATTGCCACCCCTTTATGGTTTCCACAAATGAGCCCTCGAGCCATGTTACGTTGGGCATCTTACCACCATGGCGCCTCCGCACTCTGCCTGGCGGCTGCCCACCACCTTCGGTTTGACATTGAAGGTCTTCAGCCATAAGCCGAAGTGGGGCTTGATGCGGAGGAAGGCCTCGCACACGACGATAAACGCCGAGATGTTGAGGACGAAGTTCGGGGCCAGATCGTGGAAATCCAGGCTGTAATAGAACATGAGTCCCCGGATGAATGGATGGAGAGGGAATCCCAGTCCACGGAGGAAATGGGTGAGGAATACTACCCTCTCATGGGGCCTCGGGGTGGGGATGAGCTGCCCCTCATCTGGGAGCCGGTGCGCGATGTCGTCAGGCAGGTATCCGGCTCTCCTCAGTTTCTTGATGTCTCCCTCCGTGACGGAGGAGACCATCCACTTGCCTCCCGCTCCGGACATGGTTGGAGAAGGTTGAGGTGGAAGTGTGGACTTGGGCGCTAGAGCTCGGGTGTGCAAAAACGGATGAGCAAAGGAGGAAGAAGGCGTGGACAGAAAGGTGAATCCTTATCCCTTTATATGGGCGGACAAAACAAAGCGTCGCCACTTGCCTGGTAAAACTCACTTATCCCCCAAGCGCCGCAATTGATGGCGCGGTTGGGTTACCCACGCCCTTATTGATGAGAATCCCGTAATAAGGGGGCACGATCTCTGTTTTGACAAGACGTGTTGAAAAACGGTTCGAATAATCACCGGGCCATGACATAACCTCATGCTGCCAAAACAAGCCAGCAAATTAGATATGCGAAAATATTATTCTCTCTACGGTGGAATGTGGAACTTATTTTGCAGGGTCGGACACTATCCTCGTATTCAAATTCTTATGTGATGTGTTTGGAGAAGGAACCCGCCTTGCAATGCCGAAGACAATACTGCGCGCCGGACTCATCATCATTGAAGCCTGGTTCAGGGGCTACTGAGGGAGTCCTGGATTAGGGGGTCTCTGGACAGCCGGACTATCTCCATGGGCCGGACTATTAGACTATGAAGATACAAGATTGAAGACTTCGTCTCGTGTCCGGATGGGACTCTACTTGGCGTGGAAGGCAAGCTAAGCAATACGTATATGGATATCTCCTCCTTTGTAACCGACCTTGTGTAACCCTAACCCTCTCCGGTGTCTATATAAACCGAAGGATTTTAGTCCGTAGGAGAACAACCATAACATACAATCATACCATAGGCTAGCTTCTAGGGTTTAGCCTCTCTGTTCTCGTGGTAGATCTACTCTTGTATTACCCATATCATCAATATTAATCAAGCAAGACGTAGGGTTTTACCTCCATCAAGAGGGCCCGAACCTGGGTAAAACTTCGTGTCCCCTGCCTCCTGTTACCATCCGGCCTAGAGCACAGTTCGGGACCCCCTACCCGAGATCCGCCGGTTTTGACACCGATAACGAGTGTCTCCAACATACATCAGGTCCAAGGGGGAGTTTTATTTGCAATTAATTTTTTATTTAGTTTGCATAAAGCATGGGACTGGGCATCCCGGTGACCAGCCATTTTCTCGTGAGTGAGGAGCGGAGTCCACTCCTCTTGAGAATAACCCGCCTAACACGGAAGATAAGGACAGCCTTGGTTGATACATGAGCTATTCGAGCATACAAAACAGAATGTTTATTTGAAGGTTTAGAGTTTGGCACATACAAATTTACTTGGAACGGCAGGTAGATACCGCATATAGGAAGGTATAGTGGACTCATCTGGAATAACTTTGGGGTTTAAGGGATTGGATGCACAAGCAGTATTCCCGCTTAGTACAAGTGAAGGCTAGCAAGAGACTGGGAAGCGACCAACTAGAGAGCGACAACAGCCATGTACATGCATTAAAATCAATAAACATTGGATGCAAGCATGAGTAGGATATAATCCACCATGAACATAAATATCGGGAAGGCTATGTTGACTTTGTTTCAACTACATGCGTGAACATGTGCCAAGTCAAGTCACTTAAATCATTCAAAGGAGGATACCACCCCATCATACCACATCATAACCATCTCAATAGCATGTTGGCACGCAAGGTAAACCATTATAACTCATAGCTAATCAAGCATGGCACAAGCAACTATGATCTCTAATTGCCATTGCAAACATGTTTATTCATAATAAGCTGAATCAAGAACGAGGGGCTCATCATATTTACAAAAACAAAAGAGGTCGAGTTCATACTAGCTTTTCTCATCTCAGTCAGCCCATCATATATCATCATAATTGCCTTTCACTTGCACGACCGAACGATGTGAATAATAATAAGAGTGCACATGCATTGGACTAAGCTGGAATCTGCGAGCATTCAATAAACAGGAGAAGACAAGGCAAAATGGGCTCTTGGTTAAATCAACAATAATGCATATAAGAGCCACTTCAACAATTTAATTATGGTCTTCTTCTACTGACCCCCAAAGAAAAGAAAAGAAATAAAACTATTTACACGGGAAAGCTCCCAACAAGCAAAAGAAGAACGGGAAATATTTTTGGGTTTTCTTTTTAATTATTACTACTACAGCAGAAAAGTAAACAACAACTATTTTTTTGTTTTTCTTAATGTTTAACAAACACACAAGAAGAAAGCAGGAAAAAGAAAATAAACTAGCATGGATATTACAGTGAAAGAGTATGAGCACCGACATCTAGTAATGAGTGTGTGTGAGCATAAATGTAATGTGGTGAGAAATACGAACTCCCCCAAGCTTAGGCGTTTGGCCTAAGTTGGTCTATTGCCAGGGATAGCCTGGCGGGTACCCGTAGGTGTAGCTGGGGTTGTACTGCGACGAAGAATAGTTGGGATCATACTGATGTGCAGCGGTTATCGCCTGCTGAGCTGCAGCGTGGAGTCGAGCTGCCTCCGCTCCCCTCTCGTACTCTTCTGCCTCCTCTCTGGTAATAACATATCTTCTTCTTGTCTGTGAATCAAAGAAGGCAGGAGCAGGTAGAGTAATACGGAAAACACGTCATTTATCAAAAAATAAACGATATAAGAGAGGTGATTCAGGCCTCTCAACAAACTGGTGCAAAGCCATAGAGTTGTAATCTAAATATACAGGAGGCAACTCCGTATCACCCTCACGAATGTCTATCTCAAGAAAATGAGCTAAGCGGGTTGCATAAATTCCTCCAAAGAAATCTCCATTATGTCTATTATGATGCAACCTACGAGCTACAATGGCTCCCATATGATAAGATTGGTCTCCTAACACAGCACTCCTAAGAATGCTAAGATCAGGGACACACATGTGACATGCTTCATCCTTAGCATTTATGCATCTACCGATGAAGAGAGCAAAATAATGTATAGAAGGAAAGTGAATGCTCCCTATGGTAGCCTGTGTTATATCTCTAGATTCCCCCACAGTTATACTAGCAAGAATGTTTCAAATTCAGATTTAGGGGGATCCCTAACACTACCCCATGATGGAAGTTTGCAAGCAGAAGTGAAATCCTCTAAGTCCATGGTATAAGATTTGTCATAGAGATCAAACATGACTGAAGGAGAATTACGCGAAGATGAATACTCAAACCTCCTCACAAATGAACTTGTGAGATCATTATACTGGGGGCATTTGTTAGCCTCAAAATCCTCAAGACCGGCATTGTGCAAATATGCTTTGAATTCTTCTTTAATTCCCGCACGGTCCATAAAATTTTCCGACGGCCATACGCAAGGCCGTACTGGAGCGTCTCTTGGTGGATCCTCGTCAGCATCGCGCATAGCAATCCTGGGTCCTTGCTTCTTAGAGGAACCACCTTGGAACATCTTCCTAAACATATTATTTTTCTTTGAGAAATTCTGAAATTTTTAGTAACTTGAAACAAAAGTGAACCAACTTCAATAAAACTGATAGCAACTACTCCTACAAGTGCCTAGAGCCTATATCAAGCATTAGAACTACTTAGAACCATATAAATTTGGCATGCAAGCTCAAGAACATGGTAACCTATGTAGCAAAAATTTGCAAAGAATAAAGCACTAGAACAAAAACTAATTGGACCAATGGAGGAGTCACATACCAAGGAACAATCTCCCCAAGCAGTTTTGCGAGAGGTGCTTTGAGCAAGGAGATCGAAAATCACGGCAAAAGTGGCTGGAACTCGTGCTTGAGTTGGTTTTTGGGTTTGTGTGAGACAGAGGAAGAAGATGGGTGCTGGGATAAGTGGAGGAGGGCCACCGTGGGCCCACGAGGCAGGAGGCGCGCCCTATAGGGGGGGCGCCCACCACCCTCGTGGCCAGGTGGCAGCTCCTCCCACGGTAATTTTTGCACAGTAAATCCTCAATTATTCCCGAAAAAATCATATTAAATTGGATGTCATTCTGAGGACTTTTATTTTCGGGATACTTTTATATTACACGGATAAATCAGGAAACAGACTGAAAATACTATTTTTACTTTATTTAATATAAATAACAGAAAGTATAAGTGGGGTACAGAAAGTTGTGCTTCTAGTTTCATCCATCTCATGCTCATCAAAAAGAATCCACTAACAAGGTTGATCAAGTCTTGTTAACAAACTCGTTCCGATAATCATGAAACCGGAGAAATTTCGAATAACACTAAGTTACCTCAACGGGGATATGCACATCCCCAATAATAAGTATATCATATTACTTCTTGACAGTAGGAAGAGGAAATTCAAAACCTCCAAATATAATTGATGGAATTTTTCCAATAGAGTTGATACTATGAACTTGAGGTTGTTTCCTCGGAAAGTGTACCGTATGCTCATCACCATTAACATGAAAAGTGACATTGCCTTTGTTGCAATCAATAACAGCCCCTGCAGTATTAAGAAAAGGTCTTCCAAGAATAATAGACATACTATCATCCTCGGGAATATGAAGAATAACAAAGTCCGTTAAAATAGTAACATTTGCAACCACAACAGGCACATCCTCACAAATACTGACAGGTATAGAAGTTGATTTATCAGCCATTTGCAAAGATATTTCGGTAGGTGTCAGCTTATTCAAATCAAGTATACGATATAAAGAGAGAGGCATAACACTAACACCGGCTCCAAGATCACATAAAGCAGTTTTAATATAATTTCTTTTAATGGAGCAAGGTATAGTAGGTACTCCGGGGTCTCCAAGTTTCTTTGGTATTCCACTATTCCACCCTTAAAAGTATAGTTAGCAAGCATGGTGGAAATTTCAGCTTCCGTTATCTTTCTTTTATTAGTAATGATATCCTTCATATATTTATCATAAGGATTTGTTTTGAGCACATCAGTTAATCTCATACGCAAAAAGATAGGCCTAATCATTTCAGCAAAGCGCTCAAAATCCTCATCATCCTTTTTCTTGGATGGTTTCGGAGGAAAGGGCATGGGTTTCTGAACCCAAGGTTCCCTTTCTTTACCATGTTTCCTAGCAACAAAGTCTCTTTTATCATAACGTTGATTCTTTGATTGTGGGTTATCAAGAACAACAGCGGGCTCAATTTCTACATCATTATCATTACTAGGTTGAGCATCATCATGAACATCATCATTAATATTTTTACTAGGTTCATGTTCATTACCAGATTGTGTTTTAGGATCAGACATAGATATATCATTTGGATTATCAGGTGGTTCAGCAATAGGTTCACTAGAAGTTTGCACAGTTCTATCATTTTTCTTCTTCTTCTTTTTAGAAGAACTAGGAACATCAATATTATTTCTTTGAGAATCTTGCTCGATTATCTTAGGGTGGCCTTCAGGATACAAAGTTTCCTGAGTCATTCTACCAGTTCTAGTAGCCACTCTAACAGCATAATCATTTTTCTTACTATTCATTTCATCAAGCACTTTTTTTGAGCCTTAAGTACTTGTTCTACTTGAGTGGTAACCATAGAAGCATGTTTGCTAACAAGTTTAAGTTCACCTTTAATATTAGCCATATAATCACCCAAGCGTCTAATCATATAAGCATTTTCTTTTAATTGTCTACCAAAATAAGCATTGAAGTCGTCTTGCTTAAACATAAAGTTATCAAACTCATCCAAGCACTGACTAGCAATTTTAGTAGGAGGGACTTCAGCTTTATCATATCTATAGAGAGAATTTACCTTTACTACCTGTGTCGGGATATTGGAATCAGGAGGTTCTTCAGTAAATAAAGAATTAAGATCATATGTTTCTTCAACAGGCGGTATATTAAGACCATGGTTTTCTTCAATAGGAGGTAAATTATTAATGTCTTCAGCTTTAATACCTTTTTCTTTCATAGATTTCTTTGCCTCTTGCATATCTTCGGGACTGAGGAATAAAACACCTCTCTTCTACGGAGTTGGTTTAAGAATGGGCTCAGTAATTGGAGTAGGAGCAGGCTCAGGAGTTGGCTCAGAAGGTGCCCAATTATTTTCATTTGTCAACATATTATTCAATAGAATTTCAGCTCCATCCGGTGTTCTTTCCCTGAAAAGAGAACTAGCACAACTATCAAGGTAATCTCTGGAAGCATCGGTTAGTCCATTATAAAAGATATCAAGTATTTCAGGTTTCTTAAGAGGATGATCAGGCAAAGCATTAAGTAACTTGAGAAGCCCCCCCAAGCTTGTGGGAGACTCTCTTCTTTAATTTGCACGAAGTTGTATATTTCCCTCAAAGCAGCTTGTTTCTTATGAGCAGCAAAATATTTAGCAGAGAAGTAATAAATCATATTCTGGGGACTACACACACAACCAGGATCAAGAGAATTAAACCATATCTTAGCATCACCCTTTAATGAGAACGGAAATATTTTGAGTATATAAAAGTAACGCAATCTCTCATCATTAGTGAACAGGACAGCTATATCATTTAACTTAGTAAGATGTGCCACAACAGTTTCAGATTCATAGCCATAAAACGAATCAGATTCAACCAAAGTAATTATATCAGGATCAACAGAGAATTCATAGTCCTTATCAGGAACACATATAGGTGAAGTGGCAAAAGCAGGGTCAGATCTAATTTTATCTCTAAGTGATTCTTTGTTCCATTTAATTAATAACCTCTTAAGCTCATATCCATCTTTGCAAGCTAAAATAGCGGCAGAAGATTCCATATCAAAAAGATAGCCCTCAGGGATAACAGGCATATTTTCATCATCACTATCATCATCGTATTCAGGTTCAATAATTTATTTTTCTCTAGCCCTAGCAATTTGTTCATCAAGAAATTCACTAAGGGGCACAGTAGTATCAGGTATAGAAGCAGCTTCATCATAAGTATCATGCATAGTAGAAGTGGCATCATCAATAACATGCGACATATCACAATGAATAGCAGAAGCAGGTGTAGGTGTCGCAACCTTACTCATAACAGAAGGTGAATCAAGTGCAGAGCTAGATGGCAGTTCCTTACCTCCCCTCGTAGTTGAGTGATAGATCTTGGTTTTTGGATCTCTCAAATTCTTCATAGTGTCCAGCAGATATAAATCCCAAGTGACTCAAAGAATAGAGCTATGCTCCCCGGCAACGGCGCCAGAAATTGGTCTTGATAACCCACAAGTATAGGGGATCGCAACAGCTTTCGAGGGTAGAGTATTCAACCCAAATTTATTGATTCAACACAAGGGGAGCCAAAGAATATTCTCAAGTATTAGCAGCTGAGTTGTCAATTCAACCACACCTAGAAAATTAGTATTTGCAGCAAAGTGTTTAGTAGCAAAGTAATATGATAGTGGTGGTAGCGGCAACAAAAGTAAAGACAGCAAAAGTAATGTTTTTGGTATTTTGTAGTGATTGTAACAGTAGCAGCGGAAAAAGTAAATAAGCGAAACCAGTATATGGAAAACTCGTAGGCACTGGATCAGTGATGGATAATTATGCCGGATGCGGTTCATCATGTAACAGTCATAACATAGGGTGACACAGAACTAGCTCCAATTCAGCAATGTAATGTAGGCATGTATTTCGTATATAGTCATACGTGCTTATGGAAAAGAACTTGCATGACATCTTTTGTCCTACCCTCCTGTGGCAGCGGGTTCCTATTGGAAACTAAGAGATATTAAGGCCTCCTTTTAATAGAGAACCGGAACAAAGCATTAGCACATAGTGAATACATGAACTCCTCAAACTATGGTCATCACTAGGAGTGGTCCCGATTATTGTCACTTCGGGGTTGCCGGATCATAACACATAGTAGGTGACTATAGACTTGCAAGATAGGATCAAGAACTCACATATATTCAAGAAAACATAATAGGTTCAGATCTGAAATCATGTCACTTGGGCCCTAGTGACAAGCATTAAGCATAGCAAAGTCATAGCAACATCAATCTCAGAACATAGTGGATACTAGGGATCAAACCCTAACAAAACTAACTCGATTACATGATAAATCTCATCCAACCCATCACCATCCAGCAAGCCTACAATGGAATTACTCACGCACGGCGGTGAGCATCATGAAATTGGTGATGGAGGATGAGGATGGTTGATGATGACGACGGTGATGAATCCCCCTCTCCGAAGCCCCGAACGGACTCCAGATCAGCCCTCCCGAGAGGTTTTAGGGCTTGGCGGCGGCTCCATATCGTAAAACGCGATGATTTCTTCTCTTTGATTTTTTCTCTCCGAAAGCAAATATATAGAGTTGGAGTTGGCGTCGGAGGGTTTCCAGGGGGCCCACGAGGTAGGGGGGCGCGCCCTAGGGAGGGCGCGCCCCCCACCCTCGTGAGAAGGGTGTGGCCCCCCTGGTCTTCATCTTTGGCGAGGTTTTTTTATTATTTTTTCTAAGATGTTCCGTGGAGTTTCAGGTCATTCCGAGAATATTTGTTTTCTGCACATAAAACAACACCATGGCAATTCTGCTGAAAAGAGCGTCAGTCCGGGTTAGTTCCATTCAAATCATACAAGTTAGAGTCCAAAACAAGGGCAAAAGTGTTTGGAAAAGTAGATACGACGGAGACGTATTAGGTCGCCGGGTGCACATGTTCGGCGGCGCGGGGAAGATGGATCTAAGGTTTTCATCCGCGAATTTTTGGAGGGGGGCTATTTATAGATTCTGGGAGCTTGGAGAGTCCAAATGAGGTGCGGTTTTCGGCCACGAGATCGTGATCGAACGACCGAGAGGATGGAGGGCGTTTGGATGGGTTTTGGGCCACTTTGGAGGGGCGTTGGGCTGCAACACACACGAGGCCTTTACGGTTCCCTGGTTAACCGTTGGAGTATCAAACAAACACCAAATGGAACGAAACTTGACAGGCAGTCTACCGGTAGTGAACCAAGGCCGCTTGGCAAATCTCGGTCCAATCCGAGAACGTTTAACACACGCTCACGAAAAGAGGCAAAAAGGGGACGCCGGAGGACATAGGAGTGCCGGATTGCAAAATGGACAACGGGTAAAATGCTCGGATGCATGAGACGAACATGTATGCAAATGCGATGCACATGATGCCATGATATGAAATGCATGACACGCAAGCAAATGACAAGGCAACAACAACGAATAACTGGAAGACACGTGGTGCAACGGTCTCGGGGCGTTATATTAGCAATTGGCGCATTCTATGATTATGAGATATGGCAGATGGACGTCAAAACATCATTTCTTAATGGCTTCCTTAAGGAAGAATTGTATATGATGCAACCGGAAGGTTTTGTCGATCCTAAGAATGCTGACAAAGGTATGCAAGCTCCAACGCTCAATCTATGGGCTGGTGCAAGCATCTCGGAGTTGGAACATTAGCTTTGATGAGATGATCAAAGCGTTTGGGTTTACACAAACTTATGAAGAAGCCTGTGTTTACAAGAAAGTGAGTGGGAGCTCTATAGCATGTCTCATATTATATGTGGATGACATACTATTGATGAGAAATGACGTAGAATTTTTGGAAAGCATAAAGGCCTACTTGAATAAGTGTTTTTCAATGAAGGACCTTGGAGAAGCTTCTTACATATTAGGCATCAAGATCTATAGAGATAGATCGAGACGCCTCATTGGTCTTTCACAAAGCACATACCTTGACAAGATATTGAAGAAGTTCAATATGTATCAGTCCAAGAAGAGGTTCTTGACTGTATTGCAAGGTGTGAGATTGAGCACGACTCAATGCCCGACCTTGGCAGAAGATAGAGAAAAGATGAGTGTCAACCCCTATGCCTCGGCCATAGGTTCTATTATGTATGCCATGTTGTGTACCAGACCTGATGTGAACCTCGCCGTAAGTTTGGTAGGAAGGTACCAAAGTAATCCCGGCATGGAACATTGGACAACGGTTAAGAACATCCTGAAGTACCTGAAAAGGACTAAGGATATGTTTCTCGTTTATGGAGGTGACGAAGAGCTCGTCATAAAGGGTTACGTCGACGCTAGCTTCGACACAGATCTGGATGACTCCAAGTCACAAACTGGATACGTGTATGTTTTGAATGGTGGACAGTCAGCTGGTGCAGTTGCAAGCAAAGTGTCATGGCGGGATCTACATGTGAAGCGGAGTACATAGCAGCCTCGGGGGTGATAACCCACAAGTATAGGGGATCGCAACAGCTTTCGAGGGTAGAGTATTCAACCCAAATTTATTGATTCGACACAAGGGGAGCCAAAGAATATTCTCAAGTATTAGCATCTGAGTTGTCAATTCAACCACACCTGAAAACTTAGTATTTGCAACAAAGTGTTTAGTAGCAAAGTAATATGATATTGGTGGTAGCAACAACAAAAGTAAAGACAGCAAAAGTAATGTTTTTGGTATTTTGTAGTGATTGTAACAGTAGCAGCGGGAAAGTAAATAAGCGTAAACCAGTATATGGAAAACTCATAGGCACTGGATCAGTGATGGATAATTATGCCGGATGCGGTTCATCATGTAACAGTCATAACATAGGGTGACACAGAACTAGCTCCAATTCATCAATGTAATGTAGGCATGTATTCCGTATATAGTCATACGTGCTTATGGAAAAGAACTTGCATGACATCTTTTGTCCTACCCTCCCGTGGCAGCGGGGTCCTATTGGAAACTAAGGGATATTAAGGCCTCCTTTTAATAGAGAACCGGAACAAAGCATTAGCACATAGTGAATACATGAACTCCTCAAACTATGGTCATCATTGGGAGTGGTCCCGATTATTGTCACTTCGGGGTTGCAGGATCATAACACATAGTAGGTGACTATAGACTTGCAAGATAGGATCAAGAACTCACATATATTTATGAAAACATAATAGGTTCAGATCTGAAATCATGGCACTCGGGCCCTAGTGACAAGCATTAAGCATAGCAAAGTCATAGCAACATCAATCTCAGAACATAGTGGATACTAGGGATCAAACCCTAACAAAACTAACTTGATTACATGATAAATCTCATCCAACCCATCACCGTCCAGCAAGCCTATGATGGAATTACTCACGCACGGCGGTGAGCATCATGAAATTGGTGATGGAGGATGGTTGATGATGACGACGGCGACGAATCCCCCTCTCCGGAGCCCCGAACGAACTCCAGATCAACCCTCCCAAGAGGTTTTAGGGCTTGGCAGCGACTCCGTATTGTAAAACGCGATGATTTCTTCTCTCTGATTTTTTCTCTCTGAAAGCAAATATATAGAGTTGGAGTTGGCGTCGGAGGGTTTCCAGGGGGCCCACGAGGTAGGGGGGCGCGCCCCCCACCCTCATGAGAAGGGTGTGGCCCCCCTGGTCTTCATCTTTGGCGAGGATTTTTCATTATTTTTTCTAAGATGTTCCATGGAGTTTCAGGTCATTCCGAGAATATTTGTTTTCTGCACATAAAACAACACCATGGCAATTCTGCTGAAAACAGCGTCAGTCCGGGTTAGTTCCATTCAAATCATACAAGTTAGAGTCCAAAACAAGGGCAAAAGTGTTTGGAAAAGTAGATACAACGAAGACGTATCAACTCCCCCAAGCTTAAACCCTTGCTTGTCCTCAAGCAATTCAGTTGACAAACTGAAAGAAAGAAAGAAAAACTTTTACAAACTCTGTTTGTTCTTGTTGTTGTAACTATGTCAAGCCAGCATTCAAGTTTTCAGCATAGATCATAACTAACCACATTTGCAATAATTCTCAGGTCTCATAGTTACTCATATCAATAGCATAATCAACTAGCAAGTCATAATAATAAATCTCAGATGACAACACTTTCTCAAAACAATCATAATATGATATAACAAGATGGTATCACACTAGCCCTTTCTGAGACCGCAAAACATAAATGCAGAGCACCTTTAAAGATCAAGGACTGACTAGAAATTGTAATTCATGGTAAAAGAGATCCAATCTAGTAACACCCAACATAGATTAATAGTGATGAATGCAAATGACAGATGTGCTCTCCAGCTAATGCTTTTTAATAAGAGGGTGATGACTCAACATAAAAGTAAATGGATAGGCCCTTCACAGAGGGAAGCAGGGATTTGTAGAGGTGCCAGAGCTCGGTTTTGAAATAGAGATAAATTGTATTATGAGTGGTATACTTTCATTGTCAACGTAACAACTAAGAGATGGTGATATCTTCCATGCCAAACACATTATAGGCAGTTCCCAAACAGAATGGTAAAGTTTATACTCCCCCTCCACCAACAAGCATCATTCCATGGCTTGCTCGAAACAACGAGTGCCTCCAACATACATCAGGTCCCAGGGGGAGTTTTGTTGGCAATTAATTTTGATTTAGTTTGCATAAAGCATGGGACTGGGCATCCCGGTGACCAACCATTTTCTCGTGAGTGAGGAGCGGAGTCCACTCCTCTTGAGAATAACCCACCTAACACGGAAGATAAGGACAACCTTGATTGATACATGAGCTATTCGAGCATACAAAACAGAATGTTTATTTGAAGGTTTAGAGTTTGGCACATACAAATTACTTGGAACAGCAGGTAGATACACATATAGGAAGGTATAGTGGACTCATCTGGAATAACTTTGGGGTTTAAGGGATTGGATGCACAAGCAGTGTTCTCGCTTAGTACAGGTGAAGGCTATCAAAAGACTGGGAAGCGACCAACTAGAGAGCGACAACAGCCATGTACATGCATTAAAATTAATAAACATTGGATGCAAGTATGAGTAGGATATAATCCACCATGAACATAAATATCGTGAAGGCTATGTTGATTTTGTTTCAACTATATGCGTGAACATGTGCCAATCAAGTCACTTAAATCATTCAAAGGAGGACACCACCCCATCATAACCATCTTAATAGCATGTTGGCACACAAGGTAAATCATTATAACTCATAGCTAATCAAGCATGGCACAAGCAACTATGATCTCTAATTGTCATTGCAAACATGTTTATTCATAATAAGCTGAATCAAGAACGAGGGACTCATCATATTTACAAAAACAAAAGAGGTCGAGTTCGTACTAGCTTTTCTCATCTCAGTCAGTCCATCATATATCATCATAATTGCCTTTCACTTGCACGACCGAACAGTGTGAATAGTAATAAGAGTGTACGTGCATTGGACTAAGCTGGAATCTGCGAGCATTCAATAAACAGGAGAAGACAAGGCAATATGGGCTCTGGGTTAATTCAACAATGATGCATATAAGAGCCACTTCAACATTAATTATGGTCTTCTCCTACTGACCCCCAAAGAAAAGAAAAGAAATAAAACTATTTACACGGGAAAGCTCCCAACAAGCAAAAGAAGAACGGGAAATATTTTTGGGTTTTCTTTTTAATTATTACTACTACAGCAGAAAAATAAACTACTACTAATTTTTTTTGGTTTTTCTTAAGGTTTAACAAACACACAAGAAGAAAGCGGGAAAAAGAAAATAAACTAGCATGGATATTACAGTGAAAGAGTATGAGCACCGACATCTACCAATGAGTGTGTGTGAACATAAATGTAATGTCGGTGAGAAATACGTACTCCCCCAAGCTTAGGCTTTTGGCCTAAGTTGGTCTATGGCCACGGCTGGCCTGGCTGATATCCATAATAATAGTTGTTGGGGTCGTACTACGACGAAGAATAGTTGGGATCATACTGATGTGCAGCGGTTATCGCGTGCTGAGCTGCAGCGTGGAGTCGAGCTGCCTCCGCTCTCCTCTCGTACTCTTCTGCCTCCTCTCTGGTAATAACATATCTTCTTTTTGTCTGTGAATCAAAGAAGGCAGGAGCAGGTAGAGTAATACAGAAAACACGTCGTTTGTCAAAAACTAAATGATATAAGAGAGGTGATTCAGGCTTCTCAACAAACTGGTGCGAAGCCATAGAGTTATAATCTAAATATACAGGAGGAAACTCCATATCACCCTCACAAATGTCTATCTCAAGAAAATGAGCTAAGCGGGTTGCATAAATTCCTCCAAAGAAATCTCCATTATGTCTATTATGATGCAACCTACGAGCTATAATGGCTCCCATATGATAAGATTGGTCTCCTAACACAGCACTCCTAAGAATGCTAAGATCAGGGACACACATGTGACATGCTTCATCCTTAGCATTTATGCATCTACTGATGAAGAGAGCAAAATAATGTATAGCAGGAAAGTGAATGCTCCCTATGGTAGCCTGCGTTATATCTCTAGATTCCCCCACAGTTATACTAGCAAGAAAGTTTCTAAATTCAGATTTAGGGAGATCCCTAACACTACCCCATGATGGAAGTTTGCAAGCAGAAGTGAAATCCTCCAAGTCCATGGTATAACATTTGTCATAGAGATCACACATGACTGAAGGAGAATTACGCGAAGATGAATACTCAAACCTCGTCACAAAGGAACTTGTGAGATCATGATACTAGGGGCATTTGTTGGCCTCAAAATCCTCAAGACCGGAATTGCGCAAATATGCTTTGAATTCTTCTTTAATTCCCGCACGGTCCATAAAATTTTCTGACGGCCATTCACAAGGCCGTACTGGAGCGTCTTTTGGTGGATCCGCGTCAGCATCGCGTATAGCAATCCTGGGTCCTTGCTTCTTAGAGCGACAACCTTGGAACATCTTCCTAAGCATATTGTTTTTCTCTGAAAAATTCTGAAATTTTTAGTAACTTGAAACAAAAGTGAACCAACTTCAATAAAACTGATAGCAACTACTCCTACAAGTGCCTAGAGCCTATATCAAGCATTAGAACTACTTGGAACCATATCAATTTGACATGCAAGCTCAAGAACATGGTCACCTATGCAGCACAAATTTGCACAGAATAAAGCACTAAAACAAAAACTAATTGGACCAATGGAGGAGTCACATACCAAGGAACAATCTCCCCAAGCAGTTTTGTGAGAGGTGCTTTGAGCAAGGAGATCGAAAATCACAGCAAAAGTGGCTGGAAGAGCGCCAGAAAATGGTGTTGATAACCCACAAGTATAGGGGATCGCAACAGTTTTCAAGGGTAGAGTATTCAACCCAAATTTATTGATTTGACATAAGGGGAGCCAAAGAATATTCTCAAGTATTAGCAGCTGAGTTGTCAATTCAACCACACCTGGAAGCTTAATATCTGCAGCAAAGTGTTTAGTAGCAAAGTAATATGATAGCAGTGGTAACAGTAGCAAAAGTAAAATTTTTGGGTTTTGTAGTGATTGTAACAGTAGAAACTGAAAATTAAATAAGCGAAGAACAATATATGGAAAGCTCGTAGGCATTGGATCAGTGATGGAGAATTATGTCGGATGCGATCGATCATGCAACAGTTATAACATAGGGTGACACTGAACTAGCTCCAGTTCATCAATGTAATGTAGGCATGTATTCCGAATATAGTCATACGTGCTTATGGAAAAGAACTTGCATGACATCTTTTGTCCTACCCTCCCGTGGAAGCGGGGTCCTATTACAAACTAAGGTATATTAAGGCCTCCTTTTAAAATAGAGTACCGAACCAAAGCATTAACACATAGTGAATACATGAACTCCTCAAACTACGGTCATCACCGGGAGTGGTCCCGATTATTGTCACTTCGGGGTTGCCTGATCATAACACATAGTAGGTGACTATAGACTTGCAAGATAGGATCAAGAACTCACATATATTCATGAAAACATAATAGGTTCAGATCTGAAATCATGGCACTCGGGACCTAGTGACAAGCATTAAGCATAGCAAAGTCATAGCAACATCAATCTCAAAACATAATGGATACTAGGGATCAAACCCTAACAAAACTAACTCGATTACATGATAAATCTCATCCAACCCATCACTGTCCGGCAAGCCTATGATGGAATTACTCACGCACGGCGGTGAGCATCATGGAATTGGTGATGGAGGAAGGTTGATGATGACGATGACGACGGATTCCCCTCTCCGGAGCCCCGAACGGACTCGAGATCAGCCCTCCCGAGAGAGTTTAGGGCTTGGCGGCGGCTCCGTATCATAAAACGTGATGGATCCTTCTCTCTGATTTTTTTCTCCCCAAACATGAATATATCGAGTTGGAGTTGAGGTCGGTGGAGCGTCAGGGGGCCCACGAGGTAGGGGGTGCGCCCAGGGGGGTAGGCCGCCCCCACCCTCGTGGACAGTGTGTGGGCCCCCTGACGTGTATTCTTCTTCCAGGATTTTCTATATATTCCAAAAATAATCTCAGTTGATTTTCAGGTCATTTCGAGAACTTTTATTTCTGCACAAAAATAACACCATGGCAATTCTGCTGAAAACAGCGCCAGTCCGGGTTAGTTCCATTCAAATCATGCAAGTTAGAGTCCAAAACAAGGGCAAAAGTGTTTGGAAAAGTAGATAAGTTGGGGACGTATCATGATGCAGCAAAGTAGCATAAGTATTTCCCTCGGTTTTTGAGAACCAAGGTAGTAATCCAGTAGGAGGCCACACGCAAGTCCCTCGTACCTACACAAACAAATAAGAACCTCGCAACCAACGTGATAAAGGGGTTGTCAATCCCTTCACGGCCACTTACGAGAATGAGATCTGATAGAGATGATAAGATAATATTTTGGTATTTTTATGATAAAGATTAAAAGTAAAGATTGCAAAATAAAAGATAATAGAAATAGCTTGTTGACGGGTGATAAATATAATGGAGAATAGACCCGGGGGCCATAGGTTTCACTAGTGGCTTCTCTCAAGATAGCATAAGTATTACAGTGGGTGAACAAATTACTGTTGAGCAATTGATAGAAAAGCGAATAATTATGAGAATATCTAGGCATGATCATGTATATAGGCATCACGTTCGTGACAAGTAGACCGACTCCTGCCTGCATCTACTACTATTACTCCACACATCGATCGCTATCCAGCATGCATCTAGAGTATTAAGTTCATAAGAACAGATTAACGCATTAGGTAAGATGACATGATGTAGAGGGATAAACTCAAGCAATATGATATAAACCCCATCTTTTTATCCTCAATGGCTACATGTCGTTTCCCTTTCTGTCACTGGGATCGAGCACCGCAAGATTGAATCCAAAGCTAAGCACTTCTCCCATTGCAAGAAAGATCAATCTAGTAGGCCAAACCAAACTAATAATTCGAAGAGACTTGCAAAGATAACCAATCATACATAAAAGATTTCAGAGAAGAATCAAATATTGTTCATAGATAGACTTGATCATAAACCCACAATTCATCGGATCTCGACAAACACACCGCAAAAAGAGTTACATCAAATAGATCTCCAAGAAGATCGAGGAGAACTTTGTATTTAGATCCAAAGAGAGACAAGAAGACATCTAGCTAATAACTATGGACCCGAAGGTCTGAAGTAAACTACTCACACATCATCGGAGGAGCCATGGAGTTGATGTAGAGGCCCCCCGTGATTGATGCCCCCTCCGGCGGAGCTCCGGAAAAGGCCCCAAGATGGGATCTCTTGGGTATAGAAGGTTGTGGCAGTGGAAATAGGGTTTCGTGGTGCTCCTAGATGTTTTCAGGGTATATGAGTATATATAGGAGGAAGAAGTAGGTCGGTTGAGCCAGGAGGGGCCCACGAGGGGGGAGGGCACGCCCAGGGGGTAGGCACACCTAGGGGGTAGGCGCGCCCCCTACCTCATGGACTCCTTGTTTGTTTCTTGACGTCCATTCCAAGTCCTCTGGATCACGTTTGTTCCAAAAATAACTCTACCGAAGGTTTCATTCCGTTTGGATTCCGTTTGATATTCCTTCTCTGCGAAACATTGAAATAGGCAAAAAAACAGCAAATTTGCACTGGGCCTTGGGTTAGTAGGTTAGTCCCTAAAATAATATAAAAGTGTAAAATAAAGCCCATTAACATCCAAAACAGATAATATAATAGCATGGAACAATCCAAATTATAGATACGTTGGAGACGTATCAGCAGGGCAAGTTGTGATGTGATATGGTCAAGACATGATGCTAAATTTTATTGTATGAGATGATCATGTTTTGTAACAGAGTTATCGGCAACTGGCAGGAGCTATACGGTTGTTGCTTTATTGTATGAAATGAAATCACCATGTAATTGCTTTACTTTATTACTAAGCGGTAGCGATAGTCATAGAAGCAATAGTTGGTGAGACGACAACGATGCTTCGATGGAGATCAAGGTGTCAAGCCGGCGACGATGGTGATCATGACGGTTCTTTGGAGATGGAGATAAAAGGCACAAAATGATGATGGCCATATCATGTAACTTATATTTGATTGCATGTTATGTTTATCCTTTATGCATCTTATCTTGCTTAGTTCAACGGTAGCACTATAAGATGATCTCTCACTTAATTTCATGGTATAAGTGTTCTCCCATACTATGCACCGTCGCTACAGTTCGTCGTGCCGAGACACCACGTGATGATCGGTGTGATAAGCTCTACGTTCACATACAACGGGTGCAAGCCAGTTTTGCACACACGGAATACTCGGGTTAAACTTGACGAGCCTAGCATATGCAGATATGGCCTCGGAACACTGAGACCGAAAGGTCGAGCGTGAATCATATACTAGGTATTATCAACATAGTGATGTTCAACATTGAAAACTACTCCATCTCACGTGATGATTAGACATGGTTTAGTTGATATGGATCATGTGATCACTTAGATGATTAGAGGGATGTCTATCTAAGTGGGAGTTCTTAAGTAATTTGATTAATTGAACTTTGATTTATCATGACTTTCTTTTTTTCAAATAGGGGGGTCACCTCGGCCTCTCCATCATAACGATGCATACGGCCAACTTAATTAAATATCAAAAAGGTTCAACAAAGGTCATGAAGTCTCAACGAAAGCAAAGAAAAGCTCATAGAGAGCCAAATAAAAGTAGACATGAGGCCACAACTGACTGGTAAAAGAAAGATAGGGAAACTAATTGCCTATTCTATTACATGACCGCCATCCAAACCGGTTGAAAATATCTCGTGCTACCATCTCCCACCGGATAGATCCATTAACCAAACGTTCCCTAGCCTCCATCGGAGTGAGTAGCGACCACATACGGATCAACCAGTGGCTCGGAAGATAACCTGCAAAAAATGAATATTTGTTGTTCTGTTAAAAACCAAATCATTTCTGCAGTTCCAGACTGCCCACAATAAAGCACATGCTCCTACTCGAATGTGTCCTGCTGTTTCTGACTCTATCCCGTTAAGCCACGTCCCAAATAACGTGCTGACAGAATTCGAAGGAGTAATGTTAAAGGCTATATGTACCGTCCGCCATAGAACTTTTGCCAACGGGCAGTCAAGAAAAAGGTGTTTGATAGTTTCATCCCGATCACAAAAACTGCATCTAGTAGGTCTTGTCCAGTTACGCTTTATCAGATTGTCCTTAGTTAAAATGACTTGTTTATGGACAAACCACATAAACACCTTAACTTTCAAAGGAACTTTGACTTTCCAAACATATTTGGAACTAGGAATGGAGTTAGAATTGATAACATCGAGATACATCGATTTAACTATGAACTCTCCAGTCCTAGTAAGCTTCCAGCGCAACTGATCGGGCTGTTGAGACAGCTGGACCTCCATCAGTCTACTCACTAAATGGAGCCAAGCTTCCCAACGATTTCCGACAAGTGTCCTCCTGAATTGAATATTGAGAGGGATGGCCTGAAGTACTGTTGCAACAAAAGCATCTCTTCGTTGAACAATACTATAGAGAGACGGATATTGCAGCGCAAGGGGTGTTTCCCCTAGCCAAGTATCCTCCCAGAATCGCATGGTAGTGTAATTTCTGATTATAAACTTTGTCCTATTGAAAAAGGCTGATTTTACTCTTATCAGCCCTTTCCAAAAAGGCGAGTCTGTCGGCCTCGCTGTCACCTGGGACAAAGTTTTGGAGTGGAGGTACTTACTACGGAGAATCTGCGCCCATGTGGCCTCAGTCTCAACAGATAACTTAGATAGCCACTTGCTGAGAAGACATCTGTTTTTGACTTCAAGATTTTCAATGCCAAGACCCCCTTGGTCTTTTGGTCTACAAGCAATATCCCATTTGGCGAGTCTATATTTTTGTTTTAGTTCATCACTCTGCCAGAAATATCGGGATCGATAGAAGTCCAGCCTTTTCCTAACTCCAACTGGAACCTCGAAAAACGACAAGAGAAACATAGGCATACTCATGAGAAATGAATTAATAAGAATTAATCAGCCTCCGTATGACATGAGCTTGCCCTTCCAGCAGCTCAGTTTCTTCTCAAATCGATCCTCAATGCACTTCCATTCTCTGTTTGTTAGCTTACGATGATGAATTGGTATACCTAAATACATAAAAGGTAAAGCCCCCAATTCGCACCCAAACAATTTCCTATAAGGCTCTTGTTCCTCATTGGCCCTTCCAAAGCAGAACAACTCGCTTTTATGAAAGTTAATCTTTAACCCGGTCAATTGTTCAAATAAGCATAATACCAGCTTCATGTTTCTCACGTTTGCCAAGTCCTGCTCCATAAAGATGATAGTATCATCGGTGTACTGTAGGATAGACACACCTCCATCAACTAGATGAGGCACCAGTCCACCTACCTAACCAGCCTCCTTAGCCCTTCCTATTCGAATTGCCAACATATCGACTACAATGTTGAACAATATAGGAGACATCAGATCACCTTGTCTCAGGCCCTTATGTGTCTGGAAATAATGACCTATGTCATCGTTCACTTTAATTCCAACACACCCTTTTTGCGTGAAAGATTCTACTTGGCGACGCCAGGCTGGATCAAAACCTTTCATACGCAATACCTGTTGAAGAAAAGGCCATTTGACTTTATCGTACGCTTTCTCAAAATCCACCTTGAAGACAACTCCATCAAGTTTTTTCGTGTGAATTTCATGGAGCGTTTCATGTAGGACCACAACTCCTTCTAGGATGTTTCTGTCCGGCATGAAAGCAGTTTGGGACCACTGCACCACAGAATGCGCAATCTGTATGAGCCTATTAGTCCCTACCTTGGTGAAAATTTTGAAACTAACGTTAAGAAGACAGATCGGCCTGAACCGCTCGATTCTCACAGCCTCTGTTTTCTTAGGAAGCAGAGTTATTATTCCAAAATTCAAGTGAAACAACTGAAGTTGTCCAGAGAATAAATCATGGAACATCAATATCAAATCCCCCTTAATAATATGCCAGCACTTTTTATAAAACTCCGCCGGGAATCCATCCGGCCCTGGAGCCTTATTATTTTTCATCTATGAAATAGCTTCAAACACCTCTTTCTCCGAAAATGGGGCAATCAAAATATCGTTCTTATTAGCAGTAAGTTGAGGAACATCCTCAATCCTAGACTCATCCAGGGATACACAAATATCCTCCGGAGGCCCAAACAGCTGCTTGTAATATTCGGTTATGTATAATTTTAGGTTTTCCTGTCCTAAAATCGTTCCTTCGTCTTGCTCAAGCTGAAAGACTTTTTCTTTCTGTGCTTGCCATTGGCAATCATGTGGAAGAATTGAGTGTTCGTGTCCCCCTGGACAACTTTGCGAACCTTAGCTCGCAGTGCCCACTTCAATTCCTCTTCACAGAGAAGTTCTTTCAATCTCATCTCCGCATCTAATTTAGCATGAAGCTCCGTGGTCTCTAGAAGTGTGGACTCGGCTTTTAAATCTAGGGACTGAATAATTGTAAGAACCTATCCTTTTAAACCTTATAAATCCCACTAAGATGCTTAGCGCACCCACGCAAGAAACTTCTCAAGTGCCTTATCTTATTCTGCCATCGCTCAACCGAAGTCCTACCTCCTGCATCGTTAGCCCATTCCCTGGCTATCAGATCCAAGAAGCCTTCTCTTTCAAACCATGCCAATTCGAAAGAAAAGGAATTTTTGTTCCCCATGTGGGTTGCCTCACCAGAGTCAACCAATAAAGGCGTGTGATCAGATATTCTGCGCGACAGTGCCTGGACTGTTACCAAGGGAAATTTCTGTTCCCATTCAACGCTCGCGAGGACTCGATCCAGCTTTTCAAACGTCGGGTTTGGCAAGGTATTAGCCCAGGTGAATTTTCTACCCGAAAGCTCTATCTCTCTCAGATCCAAGCTTTCAATAATTGTATTAAACATGAACGACCACCTGCCATCAAATTATCATTGTTTTTTTCCTCTCTTCTTCTAATAAAGTTGAAATCACCCCCAACCAAGATTGGGAGCTGCTCGGAACTGCAAATTTGAACAAGATCTGCCATGAACTCTGGTTTGAGTTCGGGCTGTGCGGCATGATAACCCACAAGTATAGGGGATCGCAACATTTTTCGAGGGTAAAGTATTCAACCCAAATTTATTGATTCGACACAAGGGGAGCCAAAGAATATTCTTAAGTATTAGCAGCTGAGTTGTCAATTCAACCACACCTGGAAACTTAATATCTGCAGCAAGGTTTTTAGTAGCAAAGTAATATGATAGTAGTGGTAACGGTAGCAAAAGTAATATTTTTGGTTTTATAGTGATTGTAACAGTAGCAACGGAAAAGTAAATAAGTGAAGAACAATATATGAAAAGCTCGTAGGCATTGGATCGGTGATGGAGAATTATGTCAGATGCGATCGATCATGCAACAGTTATAACATAGGGTGACACAGAACTAGCTCCAGTTCGTTAATGTAATGTAGGCATGTATTCTGAATATAGTCATACGTGCTTATGGAAAAGAACTTGCATGACATCTTTTGTCCTACCCTCCCGTGGCAGCGGGGTCCTATTGGAAACTAAGGGATATTAAGGCCTCCTTTTAATAGAGTATCGGACCAAAGCATTAACACATAGTGAATACATGAACTCCTCAAACTACGGTCATCACCGGTAATGGTCCTGATTCTTGTCACTTCGGGGTTAACGGATCATAACACATAATAGGTGACTATAGACTTGCAAGATAGGATCAAGAACTCACATATATTCATGAAAACATAATAGGTTCAGATCTGAAATCATGGCACTCGGGCCCTAGTGACAAGCATTAAGCATAGCAAAGTCATAGAAACATCAATCTCAAAACATAGTGGATACTAGGGATCAAACCCTAACAAAACTAACTTGATTACATGATAAATCTCATCCAACCCATCACCGTCCAGCAAGCCTACGATGGAATTACTCGCGCACGGCGGTGAGCATCATGAAATTGGTGATGGAGGAAGGTTGATGATGATGATGGCGACAGATTCCCCTCTTCGGAGCCCCGAACGGACTCCAGATCAGCCCTCCCGAGAGAGTTTAGGGCTTGGCGGGGCTCCGTATCGTAAAACGCAATGAATCCTTCTCCCTGAAAGTGAATATGTGGAGTCAAGGTGGACGTCGGTGGAGCGTTTGGGGGCCCACGAGGCAGGGGGTGCGCCCAGGGGGGTAGGCGTGCCCCCCACCCTCGTGGACAGGGTGTGGGCCCCTGATGTGGATTCTTCTTCCAGTATTTTTTATGTATTCCAAAAATAATCTCCGTTGATTTTCAGGTCATTCCGAGAACTTTTATTTCTGCACAAAAATAACACCATGGCAATTCTGCTGAAAACAGCGTCAGTCCGGGTTAGTTCCATTCAAACATGCAAGCTAGAGTCCAAAACAAGGGCAAAAGTGTTTGGAAAATTAGATACGACGGGGACGTATCAACTCCCCCAAGCTTAAACATTTGCTTGTCCTCAAGCAATTCAGTTGATAAACTGAAAGTGATAAATAAAAACTTTTACAAACTCTGTTTGCTCTTGTTGTTGTAAATATGTAAAGCCAGCATTCAAGTTTTCAGCAAAGATTATGAACTAACCATATTCACAATAACATTTAGGTCTCATGTTTACTCATATCAATGGCATAATCAGCTAGCGAGCAATAATAACAAATCTCGGATTACAACACTTTCTCAAAACAATCATGATATGATATAACAAGATGGTATCTCGCTAGCCCTTTCTGAGAACACAAAACATAAATGCAGAGCACCTTTAAAGATCAAGGACTGACTAGATATTGTAATTCATGGTAAAAGAGATCCAGACACAGTCATACTCAATGTAAACTAACAGTAATTGATGCAAATGACAGCGGTGCTCTCCAACTGGTGCATTTAAATAAGAGGATGATGACTCAACATAAAAGTTAATAGATATGCCATTTGCAGAGGGAAGCAGGGATTTGTAGAGGTGCCAGAGCTCGATTTTGAAATAAATATGAATAATATTTTGAGTGGTATACTTTCATTGTCAACATAACAACCGAGAGATCTCGATATCTTCCATCCTACAAACATTATAGGCGGTTCCCAAGCAGAATGGTAAAGTTTATACTCCCCCACCACCAACAAGCATTAATCCATGGCTTGCCCGAAACAACGGGTGCCTCCAACTAACAACAATCCTAGGGGAGTTTTGTTTGCAATTATTTTGATTTAATTTGAGCATGGGACTGGGCATCCCGGTGACCAGCCATTTTCTCGTGAATGAAGAGCGGAGTCCACTCCTCTTGAGAATAACCCGCCTAGCATGGAGGATACAGACAGCCCTAGTTGATACATGAGCTATTCGAGCATACAAAATAGAATGTTTATTTTCAGGTTTAGAGTTTGGCACATACAAATTTACTTGGAACGGTAGGTAGATACCGTATGTAGGTAGGTATGGTGGACTCATATGGAATAACTTTGGGGTTTATGGAATTGGATGCACAAGTAGTATTCCCACTTAGTACAAGTGAAGGCTAGAAAAAGACAGGGAAGCGACTAGCTAGAGAGCGACAACAGCCATGAACGTGCATTAAAATTAATCAACACCGAATGCAAGCATGAGTAGGATATAATGCACCATGAACATAAATATCATGGAGGCTATGTTGATTTTGTTTCAACTACATGCGTGAACATGTTCCAAGTCAAGCCACTTCAATCGTTCAAAAGAGGATACCACCCTATCATACCACATCACAATCATTTCAATAGCATGTTGGCACGCAAGGTAAACCATTATAAACTCCTAGCTAATTAAGCATAGCATAAGCAACTACAATCTCTTATTTCCATTGCAAATATGTTTCTTTCATAATAGGCTGAATCAGGAACGATGGACTAATCATATTTACAAAAACAAGAGAGGTCAAGTTCATACCAGCTTTCCTCATCTCAATAAGTTCATCATATAATCATCATTACTGCCTTTCACTTGCACGACAGAGCGATGTGGATAATAATAATAGTGCACGTGCATTGGACTAAGCTGGAATCTGCAAGCATTTAATTCAAGAAAGAAGACAAGGTAATATGGGCTCTTTGTTAGATCAACAATAATGCATATAAGAGCCACTCAACATTTTCATTATGGTCTTCTCCTCTCGACCCCCAAAGGAAAGAAAAGGAACAAAACTATTTACACGGGAAAGGTCCCAACAAGCAAAAGAAGAACGAGAAATCTTTTTGGGTTTTATTTTTCATTACTACTACTACAGGCATGGAAAGTAAACTAACTAAAAGCTACAACTATTTTTTTGGTTTTTCTTAAGGTTTTTCAAACACACGAGAAGAAAGCGAGAAAATAAAAATAAACTAGCATGGATAATATAATGAAAAAGTATGAGCACCGACAACTGGCATGAGTGTGTGAACATGAATGTAATGCTGGTGAGAGATACGTACTCCCCCAAGCTTAGGCTTTTGGCCTAAGTTGGTCTATGCCCATGGATCAAAGTTGTAGTTGGGGTCGTACTGAGATGCAGCGGCAATTGCCTGATGAGATGCAGCTTGGAGGCGAGCTGCTTCTGCCCTCCTCTCGTACTCGGTCGCCTCCTCCCTGGTTATAACATATCTCCCTTTTGCCTGAAAGTCAAAGAAAGTAGGAGCAGGGAGAGCGGCGTGATAGGTGCGTTGTCGGTGTCAAAACCGGCGGATCTCGGGTAGGGGGTCCCGAACTGTGCGTCTAGGCCGGATGGTAACAGGAGGCAAGGGACATGAAGTTTTACCCAGGTTTGGGCCCTCTCGATGGAGGTAAAACCCTACGTCCTGCTTGATTAATATTGATGATATGGGTAGTACAAGAGTAGATCTACCACGAGATCAGAGAGGCTAAACCCTAGAAGCTAGCCTATGGTATGATTGTTGATGTGTATGTTGTCCTACGGACTAAAACCCTCTGGTTTATATAGACACCGGAGAGGGTTAGGCTTACATAGAGTCGGTTACAATGGTAGGAGAACTGAACATCCATATCGCCAAGCTTGCCTTCCATGCCAAGGAAAGTCCCTTCCGGACACGGGACGGAGTCTTCAATCTTGTATCTTCATAGTCCAGGAGTCCGGCTGAAGGTATAGTTCGGCTATCCGAACACCCCCTAATCCAAGACTCCCTCAGTAGCCCCTGAACCAAGCTTCAATGACGATGAGTCCGGCTTGCAGATTGTCTTCGGCATTGCAAGGCGGGTTCCTCCTCCAAGTACTTCATAGAAGATTTTGAACAAAGATAGTGTCCGGCTCTACAAAATAAGTTTCCACATATTGCCATAGAGAGAATAATATTTACACAAATCTAATCTGCTGACGTACTCCATAGTGTGACATCACACCACGGCCAAGCTTTCATTCTAACTGTTTTACTGTCCCAGCTTAGCGCGTTATGCGAGGCGGTTTCCTTGGCACGTCTTGTTAAAGCAGAGATCGTGTCACTTTATTTCGGGATTCTCATCAATACGGGCGTGGGTAACCCAACCGCGCCATTGATTACAGCGCTTGGAGATAAGCGAGTTTTACCAGGCTGGTGGGGACACGTAGTTGCGTCCACCTATATAAGGGGATAAGGATCCACCTTTTCACCCACGCCTTCTTCCTCCTTTTCCTATCCACTGCGCACTCGAGCTCCAGCGCCCAAGTCCGCACTACCACCTCAACCATCTCTAGTCATGTCCGGAGCGGGAGGCAAGTGGATGGTCTCCTCCGTCATGGAGGGACACATCAAAAAGCTGAGGAAGGCCGGATATCTGGCTAGCGACATCATGCACCGGCTTCCCGAAAAGGGGCAGCTCATCCCCACTCCTGGGTCCCATGAGAGGGTGGTATTCCTCCCCCATTTCCTCCGCGGACTGGGCTTCCCTCTGCATCCATTTGTCTGGGGGCTCATGTTCTACTACGGCCTGGATTTCCATGATCTGGCCCCGAACTTCGTCCTCAACATCTCGGCGTTCATTGTTGTGTGCGAGGCGTTCCTCCGCATCCGCCCCCATTTCGGCCTATGGCTTAAGACTTTCAACGTCAAGCCAAAGGTGGTGCGCGGCAGCCAGGCGGAGTGCGGCGGTGCCATGGTTGGCAAGATGGCCAACGTCCTGTGGCTCGAGGGCTCCTTTGTGGAGACCCTGAAGGGGTGGCAATCATGGTGGTTTTACGTCACCGAGCCGCGCAACGCCGAATGGGTCGCACCCCCTGAGTTTCGATCTGGCCCCCCTACGCGGCTCACCTCCTGGAAGGAGACAGGCCTGTCTTGGGGTAAAAAAGGAGAGTTGATCGGACTCCAAACATGCATCCAAACCCTGGTGGACAAGAAGCTCAAGCTTTTCAACGTAGTCCAGGTTATGCTCATCCGCCTGATCCTCCCGTGTCAACAACGGGCCTTCAATCTGTGGGAGTTCGACCCGGCGCAACATCAAACTCTAAACAGGCTCTTTGACACGACGTATGAAGATTCCTAGAGGATGCTTTTCAAGGGCACCGAGGCTCGTGCATCCGCTACCGAGGATCGCGGATTCAGCGCGTAGCATCACGCGCTCGCGGTAAGCTGTTTTTTCCTTTTACAGGGTATCAGTTTTCCATAGTTTGACTCTATGCGGGATCTAAGCTCCCTTTCCTCTGACAGGATTGGCAGGTGACGTCCAGACAGATCAACTGTCCGGCCCCTTTGCCCTAAGGCCCAGCGGACGCTCGCTTGGCGAGGCTGCTGGTTCCGGCGCCCTATGTGGTGCCGGAGAAGAAGGCCACAAAAAGGGCCACGGGGACTCGAAAGAGCGCCCGGCGCCAGGATGTGTCGAATTCATCATCCGACGGTCCCGAAGCGCCTTCCTCTCGTGAAGACGAGGAGGAAGAAGAAGAAACCTCTCCCCCTCCAGCAGGAGGAGAGAAGAAAAGGAAGGTCGCCCTCTCTGAGGAGGCCGGAGGGTCCAAGAAGGGGAAAACCCTTCCTCCGGACTACTCAAGCGACGTCGACGATGGCGGAGACGAGTGGCAGCCCAGGGCCAAGCCCCTGGCAAAATCGTAAGTATCCAGATACCGGAGTAATTCATAGTATTTATTTATTGCACAACTTTCCCTTATGTCGAATGTGTTTATGCAGCCCACCCAAAGACCGTCTCGACGCATCCTCGAGCGGCTCACTGGACTCGTCGGACGTGAACTCACTTCTGACGGCTTCCTCCCCCGCCCTACGGACGACACCGAAGTGTTGTCCCAACAGGTTCCAATCCGGGAGGAGGTGGTCCTGGAGGCGCCGTGAGGCGACCTCCCGGACTCCAGGAGTAAGGGGGATGAAACCCCCCAGGGCTCCAAGTCCGGCTCTAGGCCGGACACCGCTCCAGAACCTTCAAAGGTTCCGGAGTCCGGTGGGGGACCTCCTTCCAAGAGGAGCAAGTCCACCGTGCCGGCGGCCTCCGTCCAACCGGAGGCGCCGGACAATATGCTGGAGGCGCTCCAAGGCGCCTCCATCGACAAGGTTTAAGTCCACAAAAAACGGACTGACTGAAGCTTGTACTAGCCTTTTGACAGGCTTCGAGGTAAGTAAAGAAAGTGTAAATAATAGTACCGCATAGACAGTAGCCCCTGATGCTCTGTTTGGCGTTCGGGAAGAAAAGCCGAATAGAGGATCAAACAGAATTCGAAGGAGTCTAACAAAAATGAGTCAATATGCATGTGCAGGCTACTCTGCTTGCGTCCGCCGCACTGACTGCGGAAGTGGACACGCTAAAGCAGGACCTCGAAAGGTCCAAGCAAGAGCTCGAGCGTGCCAAGAAGCAGCTCGAGGATAATGAAGGTAAGAAATACCTTGGTTGAATATGTATATATAAAAAAGGTGCAATTGCAAGAAATGAAAGGATTAACATGGCTATTGTAGGGGCCACATCTGAGGTGGCGACCCTTAAGCAAGCGCTGCTCGAGGCTGAGAAGAGTGCGGCCGCGGAGCGCACCGAGCGGGAGAGGTATGAGGCCGAGGTTGGCAAGGTGCGGTAAGAGCTCCAGGTTCTCATGAAGAAACATGAGAGTTTGGAGCCTGACTCGAAGACGCGAGCGTCCGAGCTCGCGGCGGCAATTGAAAATGCCAAGTCTGCCAAGACTGAATCCCAGAAGACCCTCCAGGAGTTGGATGAGGTGAAGAGGATAGCGGCGGGTAAGGCATTCTTTATGCAAAGTAAACACGTAAACGTGAGTTACTTGATACTTACCCGAATCCGGAGCTCTCCAGGGGCATTTGCAGATCTTCCCCGGAGTGTATCCGATGCCGCCGCATTCTATCGAGCCGAGGAGGGCAGCTCGATGGAGAAGTTGTTCTGGTCTCAGTATGCTGAGGCTGGACACCTCATGCCCCTGAGCGACCAGCTGAAGCAACTGGTCGAGCTCCACAAGCTGGCCGAACAGGCCATGAAGGGCCTCCTAGTTCGGCTGGGGCCTGGAGAGGCTCTGCCTGGGAGCTATTTCGGGCTGGTGTAGCGGCTGGTGGAGGCCTGTCCAAGGCTCGAAGTCATCAAGCGCTCCATCTGTATTGAAGGTGCCCGTAGGGCCTTTGCCCGTGCTAAGGTGTACTGGGGCAGGCTGGATGCGGAGAAGCTTGTGAAGGACGGGCCACCAGCGGGGAAGGAGCATCGCAAGCCCGAAAATTACTATAAGGATGTTCTGAAGGGTGCCCGCCTTGTGGCGGATGAATGTACTAGGGATGTAATTTTTTAGTAAAACTCGCTCATGTTTGTCCTGTGCGCTGAAAACTTGTTCATATGCGCTGAGCAATGCTGCTTGAATTTTAAATATTACCTTCTGTGCGGCTGTTTATCAATACTGAGAGATGGCGAGCCGTCGGCTTCTGCCCCCTTGCCGCTAGTGCTGGGGTGTTCGGGGATAAACCTGGGCGCTCTTTTTCCCATATTTGGGTCCTTCGAGGGAGGCGCTCAGCCCAACGAACGAGGCAATCGGACTATAATGCATGAACATTCTCACTTAGCCATAGAATTCTATAATTTTAAATTTCACCGAAGCCCCTAGTATTCGGAAGACCGAGTTCAGGGCGCTATCCACGCCTTGGCCGGACAGAGCCGACTCTTTGCCCTAAGCGGCATAAGTCTTTAGGGACTCGAAAAAACCTCTAGAACAGCGACCAACTCACGCTTCATCATGACAGTCAGTTTTAGCTTTCTCCACTGAGGTGCTCGGCCCAGCTCAACTGGGGCACAATCGCGTGGTTCTCCTAGTGCTACCTTAGCCGATATAGCAGAACGTAAGGCACCAAAACATAGGAGCCGGGCAAACCCAACTATTGACCCAAGACATGATTCGGAGCTGATGCATATAGTGCTATAAGTTCGGGGTGCCGCACTTGTGAAAGTGTTCGGACTTCTCACACCATATTGAGGGGTGCTAAAAGCCCCTAGCATATTTTGGCCGTACCAAGTTGTACGGGTGCAACATGTCGTTAAGGAACATTTATTTATAAAAGGATAATGCAAAAAATATACAAAAGATATGCATTGTTTATTAAAAATAGCTGCGATCAAAGCAGAACGATACAAGTAATGCGATAAACAAAAAGTTGGACTATTTAACATGTCTGCTCCAGGGGCAAGCTGCGGAATAGTATGCGAAACAGGTATACTGCTCGTGATAGAGACCACCTGGGATTTCCGTAATGCGGCATGGCTTGTCTGCTTCCCTGGTCCTTGCATCGTTTGTGTGGCAATTGAACTGCTGAACAGGCCTTCCGAAGAGTAGAGTCCTGGAAGTAAGAGAAAAGTAAAGAATTGGCAGCCCCTGGTGCGGTTTAAGCCGTGTTTTGGGCATGCCGTGATGGTGCCCCTCCCCCTATGCCCATGGTATTTCCAGAGCATAGTTATGGTCGCGAAGTACTGGCGTCGCCTTTTTGCGAGGGTTGGGGTTGGGGCCGCATTGCTACGCCTGCTCGGAACGTGCCAGGCGGTCTTGTTGTAGGTTACTCCGGGCGCACTTGACGGTGTCCGGACGTTTAATGGCCGGACTGGAGAACTGCCTAGAGAGGCTGCTTTGTACTTCCACTGCAAGGGCCACCGTGTGCTCCTCCGTTCGGAGGGAGCGTTCGGTGTTTCCATTGACCGTAATTACTCCACGAGGGCCTGGCATCTTGAGCTTAAGGTATGCATAGTGCGGTACCGCATTGAATTTGGCGAATGCAGTTCGTCCGAGCAGTGCATGATAGCCACTGCGGAATGGGACTATGTCGAAGATCAATTCCTCGCTTCGGAAATTATCTGGGGATCCGAAGACCACTTCAAGTGTGACTGAGCCTGTACAGTTGGCCTCTACACCTGGTATTACGCCTTTAAAGGTCGTTTTGGTGGGCTTAATCCTCGAGGGATCGATGCCCATTTTTCGCATCGTATCCTGGTAAAGTAGGTTTAGGCTGCTGCCGCCGTCCATGAGGACTCTAGTGAGATGAAATCCATCAATAATTGGGTCTAGAACCAATGCGGAAAATCCGCCATGACGGATGCTAGTGGGATGGTCTCTTTGATCAAAGGTGATCGGGCAGGAGGACCATGGGTTGAACTTTGGGGCGACTGGCTCTACCGCGTATACGTCCCTTAACGCGCGCTTCCGCTCCCTTTTGGGGACATGCGTGGCGTATATCATGTTCACCGTCCACACTTGTGGGGGAAAACCCTTCTGCCCATTTTTGTTCGGCGGCCGGGGCTCCTCGTCGTCATCGCTATGTAGCCCCTTGTCTTCATTGTCGGTGCTTAGCTTGCCTGCCTGCTTGAACACCCAAAAATCCCTGTTGGTGTGATTGGCTGGCTTTTCGGGGTGCCATGTATTTGGCACAAGCGGTCGAGTATCCGGTCCAAGCTGGACGGGCCCCTAGGATTCCTTTTGAATGGCTTCTTCCGCTGACCGGATTTGGAGCCTCTGAATCCGGCATTAACTATCGTATCCTCAGCATTGTCGCCGTTAATGCGGCGCTTCTGCTTGTTGCGATGTGACCTGCCACTAATGTCCCTTGTGTCCGAACTACCAGGGTTCTTGGTCATATTGTTGTCCGAACTACCAGCACAGTCGACTATTTGATTTTTCTTTGTTAGGAACCATGTCCAGAATTGTCTGGCCGATTCCTCTGGCTACTGGATTACGTGACTTAGGTCATCAGCGTCTGGGGTCGCACATAAGTGCCCTGGAAATTGTCGAGGAATGCGGCTTCCAGTTCCTCCCGACAACTGATTGATCCTGTTGGCAAGCTGTTGAGCCAATGCCGAGCTGGTCCTTTAAGCTTGAGTGGGAGGTATTTGATGGCGTGAAAATCGTCGCCGCGGGCATGTGGATATGAAGGAGATAATCCTCGATCCATACCGCAGGGTCTGTTGTGCCATCATATGATTCGATGTTTACGGGTTTGAAACCCTCAGGGATTTGATGATCCATTATTTCGTCTGTAAAGCACAGTGGGTGTGCGGCGCCTCTGTACTGGGCGATATCATGACGTAGCTCCAATGAGCTTTGTCTACTGTGTTCGGCCCTGCCGAATTTCTGGCCGGCGTGACGGTTACCGTCTCGAGCCGTGGGGTGCCCACGCGATCCGTAGATCGATCGTGTTTGCCTTGCCTTATCCTCCAACATGTCTCGTAAGTTCGGCGCATATTCCCGTGCCTTGGTACGGGGTGCGGCTTGAGTGGAGGGCCGGGAGGCCTCTCTGTCGCGGCCACGAGGTGGCCATTCGACCGCATCAAGTGCTTCCTCCTCTAATCGGGGTAGCAACTTGCGCTTTGGGTAACTCTTGGAGGGGCGTTCGAGTTTATGCTCTTCGGCCGCAAGGACTTCAGTCCATCTGTCAACCAGCAAATCTTGATCAGCTCTGAGCTGTTGCTGTTTTTTCTTGAGGCTTCTTGTCGTGGCCATAAGCCTGCGTTGGAAACGCTTTTGCTCAACGGGATCCTCTGGCACGACGAATTCGTCGTCGTCGAGGCTTGCCTCGTCTTCGGAGGGAGGCATATAATTATCGTCCTCGACCTCTCTGTGTGTCGCTCTCTCATGATGGCTGGTTTCTCCATCCTCCTGTGCTAAACCTTGCTGGAGGGGGTTTTCTTCGGCACTCTCCAGAGTATTATTATCTCCCGTGCTGGAATCACCGTTTTTGTGTTGGCGGGATTTTGAGCGGCGCTGCTGACGCCGGCGCTTGGGCTATTTCTTGGAGGGGTCATCCTCCGCCGTTCCATCGCCCTCTCCCTCTTTTGGGGTGTCCACCATGTATATGTCATATGACGAGGTGGCTTTCCAGGGCCTAGTAGGCGCTGGTTCTTCATCATCTCCTTCATCGGCGTCCATACCGTCGATGTCTTCGGAGTCGAAGTCGAGCATGTCTATTAAGTCGTCGACAGTGGCTACAAAGTCGGTGGTGGGTGGGTTTTGAATTTCTTCATCGTCTGTACCCCAACCTTGCTGACCGTAGTCCGGCCAGGGCTCTCCTGATAAAGAGAGAGACTTCAGTGACTTCAGGATATCACCGAAAGGCGAGTGCTGAAAGATGTCTGTGGCAGTGAACTCCATGATCGGCGCCCAATCGGATTCGACTGGCAGGGGCGCGGAGGGTTCGGAGTCCGGAGAGGAGTCTGGCTCCTTGGAGTCACGAGCCTCGCAGAGTACGGGGCTGTTGTTCGGCTCAATTGCCGTTTCGATCGCAGCCCCCGAGGTGGCGTCCAACCGCCCATCCTCGATCGGCGCAGTTGACTCCGAACTAAGGGTCGGAGCCGGTGCGGGTGCGGCCACCAGGGCACCGTTCAGCGGCAGAGTTAGATCATGCTCGTCACGACAGTGCGGCACACTCGGCAGTGGTTCGAATCCGTCGAAGATCAAGTCCCCGCAGATGTCAGCCGTGTAGTTTAAACTTCCGAATCTGACCTGACGGCCAGGGGCGTAGCTTTCGATCTGCTCTAGATGGCCAAGTGAATTGGCCCACAGTGCGAAGCCGCCAAAGACGAAGATCTGTCCGGGGAGGAAGGTCTCACCCTGGACTGCATCGCCATTGATGATCGTAGGCGCCATCGGGCCTGACGGCGACGACACAGAGGAACTCTCAATGAAAGCACCAATGTCGGTGTCAAAACCGGCGGATCTCGGGTAGGGGGTCCCAAACTGTGCGTCTAGGCCGGATGGTAACAGGAGGCAAGGGACACGAAGTTTTACCCAGGTTCGGGCCCTCTCGATGGAGGTAAAACCCTACGTCCTGCTTGATTAATATTGATGATATGGGTAGTACAAGAGTAGATCTACCACGAGATCAGAGAGGCTAAACCCTAGAAGCTAGCCTATGGTATGGTTGTTTTGATATGTATGTTGTCCTACGGACTAAAACCCTCCGGTTTATATAGACACCGGAGAGGGTTAGGGTTACATAGAGTCGGTTACAATGGTAGGAGATCTGAACATCCGTATCACCAAGCTTGCCCTCCACGCCAAGGAAAGTCCCTTCCGGACACGGGACGGAGTCTTCAATCTTGTATCTTCATAGTCGAGGAGTCCGGCCGAAGGTATAGTTCGGCTATCCGAACACCCCCTAATCCAGGACTCCCTCATGCGTCGTCTGTCAAAGATTAGTCGGTACTGGAGGAACTGATTGTTCCTCTCAACAAACTGATGATGAACCATGGCATTATAATCTAAATAAGGAGGAGGCAACTCAATATCATCTCCAAGTATGGGTATCTCAAGAAAATCAGCTAAACGGGTTGCATAAATTCCACCAAAGAAATCTCCATCAATACTATTATTATGCAACCTATGTGCAACAATGGCCCCCAAGTTATATTGTCTATCTCCTAATACAGCACTCTTGTGAACACTAAGATCAGGAGCACACATGTGACACGCCTCATCCTTACCATTTATGCATCTACCTACGAAGAGAGCAAAATAATGTATAGCAGGAAAAATGAATGCTCCCTATGGTTACTTGCGTGATTTCCCTAGATTCCCCCATAGTTATACTAGCAAGAAAGTCTTTATATTCAGATTTGTGAGGTTCACTAATATTACCCCACTGTGGGAGTTTACAAGCAGTATTAAAATCTTCTAAGTCCATGGTATAAGATTTATCATCGAGATCAAATAGGACAGTTTGAGAATTGTGTGATGATGTAAATTTAAACCTTCTCAAAAATGAATCAGTCAAATAGAGGTACTGACGGCACTTATCTGCCACAAAGCTCTCAAGATCGGCGTTACGCACATATGCGTCAAATTCCTCTTTGATTCCTGCCCGAACCATGAAGTCCTCTGACAGCCATTCACAAGGCCGCACTTGAGCATCTCTTGGTAGTTCATTGTCCGGCTCGCGTATTGCGGGCCTGGGGCCTTGCTTCCTTGAGGAACCACCTTGGTACATTTTCCTAAACATATTTTCTTCCTCTGAAAAATTTCTGAAATTTTTAGTAACTAAAAAATAAAAGTCAACCAAACTCAACTAAATTGATAGCAACTACTCCTACCAGTGCCTAGAGGCCATATCATGCATTAAAACTACTTTGACCATATAAATTCGACATGCAAGCGCAAGAAGAGGGTCACCTAAGCAGCAAAAAAATGCAATGAATAAAGCACTATAACAAAAACTAATTGGACCATTGGAGGAGTCACATACCGAAGAACAATCCCCCAAAGCAGTTTTCTGAATGGAGCTTTGAGCAAGGAGATCGAAAATGGCAGCAAGATGAGCAAGAACTCGGGTTTGAGTTGGCTAGTGATTTTTTTGGGAGGAAGAAGGAGTGTGTGGTGGCTGGGATAAGAGGAGGGGACCCACATGGGGTCCACGAGGCAAGGGGTGCGCCCAGGGGGAGGGTGCGCCCTCCACCCTCGTGGGCACGTGGCTCCTGCTGTGTTCTCAGTGCCATATATTCTCAAAGATTCTAGAAAAAATCATATTTAATTTTCAGGGAATTTGGAGAACTTTTATTTTCGGGGTATTTTTTATTGCATGGATAATTCAGAAAACAGACAGAAAAAAAGACTATTTTTGCTTTATTTAATATAAATAATAGAAAGTAAAAAAGAGGGTACACAGAGTTGTGTTTTCTAAATTCATCCATCTCATGCTCATCAAAAGGAATCCACTAACAAGGTTGATCAGGTCTTGTTAATAAACTCATTTTGAATAACATGAAACCGGAGAATTTTTGAATATCATCAATGATAGTTCCAATCACTTTTTCTAGCATCATTATATATCATAACAGTAGCTCATTTTCATAAAAACTTTTCATGATCAAGTAACAAGCTATTCACATGTTAAAGTATAGATCATAAACTTTCTTGAAACTAACAAACTATATTCTCAGTCATCAAACAGTTGCAATTCATCTTATTTTCAGGAAGGTTCTATGTCAGAGCTTTGATTTAGCAAACTCCACATACTCAACTATCATTTAATCTTTCACAATTGCTAACACTCACGTGATATTTAATGGTTCAAAGTTTTAATCGGACACAGAGAAAGATAGGGGCTTATAGATTCGCCTCCCAACCTTTTACCTCAAGGGTAATCTCAACAAGGTTACCTCAATGGGGATATGCATGTCCCCAACAATAAGAATATCATATTTCTTCTTGATAGTGGGAAGAGAAAATTCAAAACCTCCAATAGTGATTGTTGAAATTTTTCCAATAGAATTTATACTGTGGACTCGAGGTTGTTTCCTCGGAAAGTGTACTGTATGCTCATTATCATTAACATGAAAAGTGGCATTGCCTTTGGTGTAATCAATAACAGCCCCTACAGTATTCAAAAAGAATCTTCCAAGAATAATAGACATACTATCGTCCTCGGGAATATCAAGAATAACAAAGTCCGTTAAAATAGTAGCGTTAGCAACCACAACAGGCACATCCTCACAAATATCGACAGGTATTGCAGTTGATTTATCATCCATTTGCAAAGATATTTCGGTAGGTGTCAGCTTATTCAAGTCAAGTCTACGATATAAAGAGAGAGGCATAACACTAACACCGGCTCCAAGATCACATAAAGCAGTTTTGATATAATTTCTTTTAATGGAGCAAGGTATAGTAGGTACTCCGGGATCACCAAGTTTCTTTGGTATTCCACCTTTAAAAGTATAATTAGCTAGCATGGTGGAAATCTCAGCTTCCGGTATCTTTCTTTTATTAGTAATGATATCCTTCATATATTTAGCATAAGGATTTGTTTTGAGCACATCAGTTAATCGCATACGCAAAAAGATAGGCCTAATCATTTCAGCAAAGCGCTCAAAATCCTCATCATCCTTTTTCTTGGATGATTTCGGAGGAAAAGGCATGGGTTTCTGAACCCAAGGTTCCCTTTCTTTACCATGTTTCCAAGCAACAAAGTCTCTTTTATCATAACGTTGATTCTTTGATTGTGGGTTATCAAGATCAACAGCAGGTTTAATTTCTACATCATTATCATTACTAGGTTGAGCATCATCATGAACATCATCATTAATATTTTCATTAGGTTCATGTTCATTACCAGATTGTGTTTCAGCAACAGACATAGATATATCATTTGGATTATCAGGTGGTTCAGCAATAGGTTCACTAGAAGTTTGCACAGTTCTATCATTTTTCTTTTTCTTCTTTATAGAAGAACTAGGAACATCAATATTATTTCTCTGAGAATCTTGCTCGATTCTCTTAGGGTGGCCTTCAGGATACAAAGGTTCCTGAGTCATTCTACCAGTTCTAGTAGCCACTCTAACAGCATAATCATTTTTCTTACTATTCATTTCATCAAGCACTTCTTTTTGAGCCTTAAGTACTTGTTCTACTTGAGTGGTAACCATAGAAGCATGTTTGCTAACAAGTTTAAGTTCACCTTTAATATTAGCCATATAATCACCCAAGCGTCTAATCATATAAGCATTTTATTTTAATTGTCTACCAAAATAAGCATTGAAGTCGTCTTGCTTAAACATAAAGTTATCAAACTCATCCAAGCACTGACTAGCAATTTTAGTAGGAGGGACTTCAGCTTTATCATATCTATAGAGAGAATTTACCTTTACTACCTGTGTCAGGATAACGGGGTCAGGAGGTTCTTCAATAAATAAAGAATTGAGATCATAAGTTTCTTCAACAGGCGGTGAATTAAGACCATGTATTTCTTCAATAGGAGGTAAATTCTTAACATCTTCAGCTTTAATACCTTTTTCTTTCATAGATTTCTTTACCTCTTGCATATCTTCGGGACTAAGGAATAGAACACCTCTCTTCTTCGGAGTTGGTTTAAGAATAGACTCAGTAATTGGAGCAGGAGCTGGCTCAGGAGGTGCCCAATTATTTTCATTTGTCAACATATTATTCAATAGAATTTCAGCTTCATCCGGTGTTCTTTCCCTGGAAAGAGAACCAGCACAACTATCCAGGTAATCTCTAGAAGCATTGGTTAGTCCATTATAAAAGATATCAAGTATTTCAGGTTTCTTAAGAGGATGATCAGGCAAAGCATTAAGTAACTTGAGAAGCCTCCCCCAAGCTTGTGGGAGACTCTCTTCTTTAATTTGCACAAAGTTGTATATTTCCCTCAAAGCAGCTTGTTTCTTATGAGCAGGGAAATATTTAGCAGAGAAGTAATAAATCATATCCTGGGGACTACGCACACAACCAGGATCAAGAGAATTAAACCATATCTTAGCATCACCCTTTAATGAGAACGGAAATATTTTCAGTATATAGAAGTAACGCGATCTCTCATCATTAGTGAACAGGGCAGCTATATCATTTAACTTAGTAAGATGTGCCACAACAGTTTTAGATTCATAGCCATAAAACGGATCAGATTCAACCAAAGTAATTATATCAGGATCAATAGAGAATTCATAATCCTTATCAGGAACACATATAGGTGAAGTAGCAAAAGCAGGGTCGGGTTTCATTTTATCTCTAAGTGATTCTTTGTTCCATTTAACTAATAACCTCTTAAGATCATATCTATCTTTGCAAGCTAAAATAGCAGCAGAAGATTCCATATCAAAAAGATAGCCCTTAGGAATAACAGGCATATTTTCATCATCACTTTCATCATCGTATTCAGATTCAATAATTTCTTTTTCTCTAGCCCTAGCAATTTGTTCATCAAGAAATTCACCAAGGGGCACAGTAGTATCAGACATAGAAGCAGTTTCATCATAAGTATCATGCATAGCAAAAGTGGCATCATGAATAACATGCGACATATCGGAACAAATAGTAGAAGCAGGTTTAGGTGTCGCTAGCTTGCTCATAATAGAAGGTGAATCAAGTGCAGAGCTAGATGGCAGTTCCTTACCTCCCCTCGTAGTTGAGGGATAAATTGTTGTCTTAGCGTCTTTCAAGTTCTTCATAGTGTCCAGCAGATATAAATCCCAAGTGACTCAAAGAATAGAGCTATGCTCCCCGGCAACGGCGCCAGAAATTGGTCTTGATAACCCACAAGTATAGGGGATCGCAACAGCTTTCGATGGTAGAGTATTCAACCCAAATTTATTGATTCGACACAAGGGGAGCCAAAGAATATTCTCAAGTATTAGCAGCTGAGTTTTCAATTCAACCACACCTGGAAACTTAATATCTGCGGCAAAGTGTTTAGTAGCACAGTAATATGATAGTGGTGGTAGCGGCAACAAAAGTAAGGACAGCAAAAGTAATGTTTTTGGTATTTTGTAGTGATTGTAACACTAGGAGCGGGAAAGTAAATAAGCGTAAACCAGTATATGGAAAACTCGTAGGCACCGGATCAGTGATGGATAATTATGCTGGATGCGGTTCATCATGTAACAGTCATCACATAGGGTGACACAGAACTAGCTCCAATTCATCAATGTAATGTAGGCATGTATTCGGTACATAGTCATACGTGCTTATGGAAAAGAACTTGCATGACATCTTTTGTCCTACCCTCTCATGGCAGCGGGGTCCTATTGGAAACTAAGGGATATTAAGGCCTCCTTTTAATAGAGAACCGAAACAAAGCATTAGCACATAGTGAATACATGAAGTCCTCAAACTATGGTCATCACCGGGAGTGGTACCGATTATTGTCACTTCGGGGTTGCCGGATCATAACACATAGTAGGTGACTATAGACTTGCAAGATAGGATCAAGAACTCACATATATTCATGAAAACATAATAGGTTCAGATCTAAAATCATGACACTCGGGCCCTAGTGACAAGCATTATAAATCTCATCACTAGTATCCATTATGTTCTGAGAGTGATGTTGCTATGACTTTGCTATGCTTAATGCTTGTCACTAGGGCCCGAGTGCCATGATTTCAGATCTGAACCTATTATGTTTTCATGAATATATGTGAGTTCTTGATCCTATCTTGCAAGTCTATAGTCACCTATTATGTGTTATGATCCGGCAACCCCGAAGTGACAATAATCGGGACCACTCCCGATGATGACCGTAGTTTGAGGAGTTCATGTATTCATTATGTGTTAATGCTTTGGTCCGGTACTCTATTAAAAGGAGGCCTTAATATCCCTTAGTTTCCAATAGGACCCCACTGCCACGGGAGGGTAGGACAAAAGATGTCATGCAAGTTCTTTTCCATAAGCACGTATGACTATATTCGGAATACATGCCTACATTACATTGATGAACTGGAGCTAGTTCTGTGTCACCCTATGTTATAATTGTTGCATGATCGATCGCATCCGACATAATTCTCCATCACCGATCCAATGCCTACGAGCTTTCCATATATTGTTCTTCGCTTATTTACTTTTCAGTTGCTACTGTTACAATCACTACAAAACCCAAAAATATTACTTTTGCTACCGTTACCACTACTATCATATTACTTTGCTAATAAACACTTTGCTGCAGATATTAAGCTTCCAGATATGGTTGAATTGACAGCTCAGCTGCTAATACTTGAGAATATTCTTTGGCCCCCCCTTGTGTCGAATCAATAAATTTGGGTTGAATACTCTACCCTTGAAAACTGTTGCGATCCCATATACTTGTGGGTTATCACATCACCCTTTCTTCTTCAAGGGAAAACCAACGTAGTGCTCAAGAGGTAGCAAGAAGGATTTCTGTCGCCATTGCCGGGGAGTCTACGCACAAGTCAAGACATACCAAGTACCCATCACAAACTCTTATCCCTCGCATTACATTATGCGCCATTTGCCTCTCATTTTCCTCTCTCCCACTTCACCTTTGCCGTTTTATTCGACTCTCTTCCCTTCATCCTTCTGTTTTCTTGTGTTATGCTACCTCTTGAGCACTACATTGGTTTTCCCCGAAGAGGAAGGGATTATGCAGCAAAGTAGCGTAAGTATTACCCTCAGTTTTTGAGAACCAAGGTATCAATCCAGTAGGAGGCTACGCGCGAGTCCCTCGTACCTGCACAAAACAAATAAATCCTCGCAACCAATGCAAATAGGGGTTGTCAATCCCTATAAGGCCACTTATGAGAGTGACATCTGATAGATATGATAAGATAATTTTTTTGGTATTTTTATGATAAAGATGCAAAGTAAAATAAAGGTAAAGTAAATAGCAAAGGAAATAACTAAGTAGTAGGAGATCAATATGATAAAGATAGACCCGGGGGCCATAGGTTTCACTAGTGGCTTCTCTCAAGAGCATAAGTATTCTACGGTGGGTGAACAAATTACTGTTGAGCAATTGACAGAATTGAGCATAGTTATGAGAATATCTAGGTATGATCATGTATATAGGCATCACGTCCGAGACAAGTAGACCGACTCTTGCCTGCATCTACTACTATTACTCCACTCATCGACCGCTATCCAACATGCATCTATAGTATTAAGTTAAAAATAGAGTAACACCTTAAGCAAGATGACATGATGTAGAGGGATAGACTCATGCAATATGAAGAAAACCCCATCTTGTTATCCTCGATGGCAACAATACAATACGTGCCTTGGCTGCCCCTACTATCACTGGGAAAGGACACCGCAAGATTGAACCCAAAGCTAAGCACTTCTCCCATTGCAAGAAAGATCAATCTAGTAGGCCAAACCAAACTGATAATTCGAAGAGACTTGCAAAGATAACTAATCATACATAAAAGAATTCAGAGAAGATTCAAATATTATTCATAGATAGACTTGATCATAAACCCACAATTCATCGGTCTCAACAAACACACCGCAAAAAGAAGATTACATCGAATAGATCTCCACAAGAGAGGGGGAGAACATTGTATTGAGATCCAAAAAGAGAGAAGAAGCCATCTAGCTACTAACTATGGACCCGTAGGTCTGAGGTAAACTACTCACACTTCATCGGAGGGGCTATGGTGTTGATGTAGAAGCCCTCCGTGATCGATGCCCCCTCCGGCGGAGCTCCGGAACAGGCCCCAAGATGGGATCTCGTGGATACAGAAAGTTGCGGCGGTGGAATTAGGGTTTTGGCTCCGTATCTGATCGTTTGGGGGTACGTAGGTATATATAGGAGGAAGGAGTACGTCGGTGGAGCAACAGGGGGCCCACGAGGGTGGAGGGCGCGCCTGGGGGGGGGGGGGTAGGCGCGCCCCCTACCTCGTGGCTCCTCTTTTATTTCTTGACGTAGGGTCCAAGTCTCCCGGGTCTTGTTCGTTGAGAAAATCACGTTCCCGAAGGTTTCATTCCGTTTGGACTCCGTTTGATATTCCTTTTCTTCGAAACCCTAAAACAGGCAAAAAACAACAATTCTGGGCTGGGCCTCCGGTTAATAGGTTAGTCCCAAAAATAATATAAAAGTGGATAATAAAGCCCAATAATGTCCAAAACAGTAGATAATATAGCATGGAGCAATCAAAAATTATAGATACGTTGGAGACGTATCAAGCATCCCCAAGCTTAATTCCTGCTCGTCCTCGAGTAGGTAAATGATAAAAACAGAATTTTTGATGCGGAGTGCTACTTGGCATAATTTTAATGTAATTCTTCTTAATTGTGGTATGAATATTCAGATCCGAAAGATTCAAGACAAAAGTTCATATTGACATAAAAAAATAATACTTCAAGCATACTAACTAAGCAATTATGTCTTCTCAAAATAACATGGCCAAAGAAAGTTCATCCCTACAAAATCATATGGTTTAGTCATGTTTCATTTTCGTCACACAAGAATGCTCTCATCATGCACAACCCCGATGAAAAACCAAGCAATTGTTTCATACTTTAGTAATCTCAAACCTATAAGCTTTCACGCAATATATGAGCGCGAGCCATGGACATAGCACTATGGGTGGAATAGAATATAATGAGGGGGTTATGTGGAGAAGACAAAAGGGAGAAAGTCTCACATCAACGAGGCTAATCAATGGGCTATGGAGATGCCCACCGATTGATGTTAATGCAAGGAGTAGGGATTGCCATGCAATGGATGCACTAGAGCTATAAATGTATAAAAGCTCAACAAAAGAAACTAGTGGGTGTGCATCCAACTTGCTTGCTCATGAAGACCTAGGGCACTTGAGGAGGCCCATTGTTGGAATATACAAGCCAAGTTCTATAATGAAAATTTCCCACTAGTATATGAAAGTGACAAAACAAGAGACTCTCTAACATGAAGATTAAGGTGCAAATTTGAAGCACAAGTGTGGCAAAGGATAGTAACATTGTCCCTTCTCTCTTTTTCTCTCATTTTTTCTCTTTTTTTTCTTTGGGCCTTTTCTCTTTTTTATGGCCTTTCTCTTTTTTTGGGCCTTTTCTTTTTTATGGCCTTTCTCTTTTTTTATTTATTCCTCTCTTGGGACAATGCTCTAGAAAATGATGATAATCACACTTCTATTTATTTACAACTCGATACTAGAACAGAAGGTGACTCTATATGAATGCCTCTGGCGGTGTACCGGGATATGCAATGGACCAAGAGTGACATGTATGAAAGAATTATGAACGGTGGCTTTGCCACAAATACTATGTCAACTACATGATCATGCTAAGCAATATGACAATGATGAATGTGTCATGATGAACGGAATGATGGAAAGTTGCATGGCAATATATCTCGGAATGGCTATGGAAATGCCATAATAGGTAGGTATGGTGGCTGTTTTGAGGAGGATATAAGGAGGTTTATGTGTGAAAGAGAATATCATATCACTGGGTTTGGATGCACTGGCGAAGTTTGCGCCAACTCTCAATGTGAGAAAGGGCAATCACGGTACCGAAGAGGCTAGCAAGGATGGAAGGGTGAGAGTGTGTATAATCCATGGACTCAACATTAGTCATAAAGAACTCACATACTTATTGCAAAAATCTACAAGTCATCAAAAACCTCGGTACTACGCGCATGCTCCTAGGGGGATAGATTGGTAGGAAAAGACCATCGCTCGTCCCCGACCGCCACTCATAAGGAAGACAATCCAATAACACCTCATGTTTCAGATTTGTTTCATAACGTTTACCATATGTGCATGCTACGGGACTTGCAAACTTTAACACAAGTATTTCTCAATTTCACAACTACTCAACTAGCACGACTTTGATATTATTACCTCCATATCTCAAAACAATCATCAAGCATCAAACTTCTCTTAGTATTCAAACACTCTTAAGAAAATTTTACTAATCTTGAATACCTAGCATATTAGGATTTTAAGCAAATTACCATGCTATTAAGACTCTCAAAATAATCTAAGTGAAGCATGAGAGATCAATAGTTTCTATAAAACAAATCCACCACCGTGCTCTAAAAGATATAAGTGAAGTACTAGAGCAAAACTATATAACTCAAAAGATATAAGCGAAGCACATAGAGTATTCTAACAAATTCCAAATCATGTATGGCTCTCTCAAAAGGTGTGTACAGCAAGGATGATTGTGGTAAACTAACAAGCAAAGACTCAAATCATACAAGACGCTCCAAGCAAAACACATATCATGTGGCGAATAAAAATATAGCTCCAAGTAAAGTTACCGATAGAAGTAGACGAAAGAGGGGATGCCTTCCGGGGCATCCCCAAGCTTTGGCTTTTAGGTGTCCTTAGATTATCTTGGGGGTGCCATGGGCATCCCCAAGCTTAGGCTCTTGCCACTCCTTGTTCCATAATCCATCAAATCTTTACCCAAAACTTGAAAACTTCACAACACAAAACTTAAAGTAGAAAATCTCGTGAGCTCCGTTAGCGAAAGAAAATAAAAGACCACTTCAAGGTACTGTAATGAACTCATTATTTATTTATATTGGTGTTATACCTACTGTATTCCAACTTCTCTATGGTTTATAAACTATTTTACTAGCCATAGATTCATCAAAATAAGCAAACAACACACGAAAAACAGAATCTGTCAAAAACAGAACAGTCTGTAGTAATCTGTAGCTAGCGCAAGATCTGGAACCCCAAAAATTCCAAAATAAATTGCTGGACGTGAGGAATTTATCTATTAATCATCTGCAAAAATAATTAACTAAATATCACTTTCCAAATAAGAATTACAGCAGTTCTCATGAGCGCTAAAGTTTCTGTTTTTTACAGCAAGTTCAACAAGACTTTCCCCAAGTCTTCCCAACGGTTCTACTTGGCACAAACACTAATTAAACACAAAAAACACAACCAAAACAGAGGCTAGATAAATTATTTATTACTAAACAGGAGCAAAAAGCAAGGAATAAAAATAAAATTGGGTTGCCTCCCAACAAGCGCTATCGTTTAACGCCCCTAGCTAGGCATAACAAGCAAGAATAGATCTAGGTATTGCCATCTTTGGTAGGAAATCCATAAGTGGCTCTCATAATAGATTCATAAGGTAATTTAATTTTATTTCTAGGAAAGTGTTCCATGCCTTTCCTTAATGGAAATTGGAATCTAATATTTCCTTCCTTCATATCAATAATTGCACCAATCGTTCTAAGGAAAGGTCTACCAAGAATAATAGGACATGAAGGATTGCAATCTATGTCAAGAACAATAAAATCTACGGGCACATAATTCCTATTTGCAACAATAAGAACATCATTAATTCTTCCCATAGGTTTCTTAATAGTGGAATCCGCAAGGTGCAAGTTTAGAGAGCAATCATCAAAATCACGGAAACCTAACAAATCACACAAAGTCTTTGGAATCGTGGAAACACTAGCACCCAAATCACATAAAGCATAGCATTCATGATCTTTAATTTTAATTTTAATAGTTGGTTCCCACTCATCATAAAGTTTTCTAGGGATAGAAACTTCCAATTCAAGTTTTTCTTCATAAGATTGCATCAAGGCATCAACGATATGTTTAGTAAACACTTTATTTTGACTATAAGCGTGAGGAGAATTTAGCACGGATTGCAACAAGGAAATACAATCAATCAAAGAGAAATTTTCATATTTAAATTCCTTGAAATCCATAATAGTGGGTTTAGCAACATCTAGGGTTTTAATTTCTTCAATCCCACTTTTATCAAATTTAGCATCAAGATCAACAAATTCCGAATTCTTGGAACGCCTTCTAGGTAAAGGTGGATCATATTCAGTCCCATCATTATCAAGATTAATATTGCAAAACAAATATTTAATAGGGGACACATCAATAACTTTTAGATCTTCATCTTTATTTTCATAGGAACTGGAAGAACACGCTTTTATAAAGGCATCTTTCTTAGCACGCATCCTAGCGGTTCTTTCTTTGCACTCATCAATGGAAATTCTCATGGCTTTGAGAGACTCATTGATATCATGCTTAGGTGGAATAGATCTAAGTTTCAAAGAATCAACATCAAGAGCAATTCTATCAATGTTCCTAGCCAAATCATCAATCTTAAGCAATTTTTCTTCAATCATAGCATTAAAATTCTTTTGCAAAGTAATAAATTCTTTAATATTAGATTCAAAATCAGAGGGCATCTTATTATAATTTCCATAATAATTGTTGTAGGAATTACCATAATTATTAGAGGGATTACTAGGATAAGGCCTAGGATTGAAATTTCCTCTATACGCGTTGTTACCAAAATTGTTCCTACCAACAAAATTCACATCCATAGATTCATTATTATTCTCAATCAAAGTAGACAAGGGAATATCATTAGGATCAGAAGAAACACTCTTATTAGCAAATAATTTCATAAGTTCATCCATCTTTCCACTCAAAACATTAATTTCTTCTATCGCATGCACCTTTTTATTAGTAGATCTTTCAGTATGCCATTGAGAATAATTAACCATAATATTATCTAGGAGTTTAGTAGCTTCTCCTAAAGTGATTTCCATAAAAGTGCCTCCCGCGGCCGAATCTAAAAGATTTCTAGAAGCAAAATTCAATCCGGCATAAAATTTTGAACAATCATCCACAAATTTAAACCATGAGTAGGGCAATTACGTATCATTAATTTCATTCTCTCCCAAGCTTGTGCAACATGTTCATGATCAAGTTGCTTAAAATTCATAATATCGTTTCTAAGAGAGATGATCTTAGCGGGAGGAAAATACTTAGAGATAAAAGCATCTTTGCACTTATTCCATGAATCAATACTATTTTTAGGCAAAGACGAAAATCAAGATTTAGCCCGATCTCTAAGCAAAAAAGGAAATAGCTTCAATTTAACAATATCATTATCCACATCTTTCTTCTTTTGCATGTCACACAAATCAACGAAGCTATTTAGATGGGTAGCGGCATCTTCACTAGGAAGGCCGGAAAATGGATCTTTCATGACAAGATTCAGCAAAGCAGCATTAATTTCACAAGATTCAGCATCGGTAAGAGGAGCAATGGGAGTGCTAATAAAATCATTGTTGTTGATATTGGTGAAGTCACACAATTTAGTATTATCTTGAGCCATCGTGACAATCAAGAAAACTAACATACAAGTAAACAAAAAGCAAGCGGGCAAAAAGAGGCAAATAGAGAAAGAGAGGGAGGATAGAGAGAGAGGGCAAATAAAACGGCAAGGGTGAATTGGGGGAGAGGAAAACGAGAGGCAAATGGCAAATAATGTAATGCGGGAGATAAGGGTATGTGATTGGTACTTGGTATGTTGACTTTTGCGTAGACCTCCCCGGCAACAGCGCCAGAAATCCTTCTTGCTACCTCTTGAACACTGCGTTGGTTTTCCCCGAAGAGGAAGGGATGATGCAGCAAAGTAGCGTAAGTATTTTCCTCAGTTTTTGAGAATCAAGGTATCAATCCAGTAGGAGGCTACGCGCGAGTCCCTCGTACCTGCACAAAACAAATAAATCCTCACAACCAATGCAAATAGGGGTTGTCAATCCCTATAAGGCCACTTATGAGAGTGAGATCTGATAGATATGATAAGATAATTTTTTTGGTATCTTTATGAAAGATGCAAATTAAAATAAAGGTAAAGTAAATAGCAAAGGAAATAACTAAGTAGTAGGAGATCAATATGATAAAGATAGACCCGGGGGCCATAGGTTTCACTAGTGGCTTCTCTCAAGAGCATAATATTCTACGGTGGGTGAACAAATTACTGTTGAGCAATTGACAGAATTGAGCATAGTTATGAGAATATCTAGGTATGATCATGTATATAGGCATCACGTCCGAGACAAGTAGATCGACTCCTACCTGCATCTACTACTGTTACTCCACTCATCGACCGCTATCCAGCATGCATCTAGAGTATTAAGTTAAAAACAGAGTAACGCCTTAAGCAAGATGACATGATGTAGAGGGATAGAGTCAAGCAATATGAAGAAAACCCAACCTTGTTATCCTCGATGGCAACAATACAATACATGCCTTGCTGCCCCTACTGTCACTGGGAAAGGACACCGCAAGATTGAACACAAAGCTAAGCACTTCTCCCATTGCAAGAAAGATCAATCTAGTAGGCCAAACCAAACTTATAATTCGAAGGGAATTGCAAAGATAACTAATCATACATAAAAGAATTCAGAGAAGATTCAAATATTATTCATAGATAGACTTGATCATAAACCCAGAATTCATCGATCTCAACAAAAACACCGCAAAAAGAAGATTACATCAAATAGATCTCCACAAGAGAGGGGGAGAACATTCTATTGAGATCCAAAAATAGAGAAGAAGCCATCTAGCTACTAACTATGGACCCGTAGGTCTGAGGTAAACTACTCACACTTCATCGGAGGGGCTATGGTGTTGATGTAGAAGCCCTCCGTGATCAATGCCCCCTCCGGCGGAGCTCCGGAACAGGCCCCAAGATGGGATCTCATGGATATAGAAAGTTGCAGTGGTGGAATTAGGGTTTTGGATCTGTATCTGATCGTTTGGGGATATGTAGGTATATATAGGAGGAAGGAGTACGTCGGTGGAGCAACAGGGGGCCCACAAGGGTGGAGGGTGCGCCCGGGGGGGGGGGGGGGGTAGGCGCGCCCCCTACCTCGTGGGCTCCTCTCTTGTTTCTTGACGTAGGGTCCAAGTCTCCCGGGTCTTGTTCGTTGAGAAAATCACGTTCCTGAAGGTTTCATTCCGTTTGGACTCCGTTTGATATTCCTTTTCTTTGAAACCCTAAAACAGGCAAAAAACAGCAATTCTGGGCTGGGCCTCCGGTTAATAGGTTAGTCCCAAAAATAATATAAAAGTGGATAATAAAGCCCAATAATGTCCACAACAGTAGATAATATAGCATGGAGCAATCAAAAATTATAGATACGTTGGAGACGTATCATGTTACCATGTGCCTTCTATTTGCTTGTATCTTTGCTTGCTAAAAATCTATTGATATGGATCCTCATCCTCTTGCTAATCTTTTCAAAAGATCCAGTTATGATGAACCAATTGCTAGTGAGTTGAGTGCACTAGATTATCTTTATGAGGCTTTGCTTGAAATTCGTGAATCTGAAAATTGTGATGAAGTGCTTTATGAAGTGATTCACGATAGATCTTTGAATAAAAAGCATGATTGCAATGATGTTATTATAAATTCTATTAACGTCAATTGTGCTAATAATATGCAAAACCCTAAGCTTGGGGATGCTAGTTTTGCTATGTCTACTACTTGTTGCAATAATCATGATTGGGGTGATTCTTCTTTTGATCATAAATATTTATTTAAGCCCCATGATGAATATGAGATTGATAATAATGTTTGCAATAATATTGAAAGCGGGTTTGGAAGAGTGTCAACTTTAGATCCCACATATTTTTAGAATGTTCAATCTTATGAAGTTTTTGATAAAAGTGGGTTTGGTGAGGTCATGACTTTAGTTAATGTTAATCCCACTATTTCGGAAGAGTGTCAACTTTGCATGCATGTGGATCATGTTGAGAATATTTTATGTGATAGCTATATTGTTGAATTTGCTTATGATCCCTCATGTAATTATTTTGAGAGAGGAAAATATGGTTGTAGAAATTTTCATGTTACTAAATTACCTCTCGTTATGTTGAGATTGCTATTGTTTCTTTCCGCCTCCTTGCATATGCTAGTTTTTGCTTGCCTTGATAATTTATTTGCCTATAAGATGCCTATGCATAGGAAGTATGTTAGACTTAGGTGTGTTTGTCACGTGTTTTATGATGCTCTCTTCGTGCTTCAATTCTTGTCTTTCATGTGAGCATCGTTGAAATCTTTTACCTAGCTAAAAGGCTTTAAAGAAAAGTGCTTGTTGGGAGACAACCCAATATTTTTACTTGCTGTTATTCAATAAATAATTCATATAGCCTCTTTTTAGATGTGATTTTATGCTTTTAATTAGTTTTTGTGCCAAGTAGAACCTTTGGGAAGACTTGGGGAAAGTCTTTGCGATCTTGCTGTAAAAAACAGAAACTTTAGCGCTCATGAGATTTGCTGCCATTTTTTACTGGAGAGTGTTATTTAGTTAATTCTTTTTGAATATGATTAATAGATAAATTCCTCACGTTCAGAAATTTATTTTATAATTTTTGGGGTTCCAGAACTTTTCGAAACCTACAGATTACTACAGACTGTTCTGTTTTTGACAGATTCTGTTTTTCGTGTGTTGTTTGCTTATTTTGATGAATCTATGGTTAGTAATAAAGTTTATGAACCATAGAAAAGTTGGAACACAGTAGGTTTAACACCAATATAAATAAAGAATGAGTTCATTACAGTACCTTGAAGTGGTAGTTTGTTTTCTTTTACTAACGGAGCTCATGATATTTTCTGTTTAAGTTTTGTGTTGTGAAGTTTTCAAGTTTTGGGTAAAGATTTGATGGATTATGGAACAAGGAGTGGCAAGAGCCTAAGCTTGGGGATTCCCAAGGCACCCCAACGTAAAATCCAAGGACAACAAAAAGCCTAAGCTTGGGGATGCCTGAGGGAGTCCTGGATTCGGGGGTCTCCGGACAGCCGGACTATATCCTTTGGCCGGACTGTTGGACTATGAAGATACAAGATTGAAGACTTCGTCTTGTGTACGGATGGGACTCTACTTGGCGTGGAAGGCAAGCTAGGCAATACGGATATGTATTTCTCCTCCTTTGTAACCGACCTTGTGTAACCCTAGCCCCTTCCGGTGTCTATATAAACCGGAGGGGTTTTAGTCCGTAGGACATACATACAATCATACCATAGGCTAGCTTCTAGGGTTTAGCCTCTCCGATCTCGTGGTAGATCAACTCTTGTAATACTCATATCATCAAGAATAAATCAATCAGGACGTAGGGTTTTACCTCCATCAAGAGGGCCCGAACCTGGGTAAAACATCGTGTTCCCTGCCTCCTGTTACCATCCTCCTTAGACGCAAAGTTTGGGACCCCCTACCCGAGATCCGCCGGTTTTGACACCGACATTGGTGGTTTCATTGAGAGTTCCTCTGTGTCGTCGCTGTTAGGCTTGATGGCTCCTACGATCATTGATAGCGATGAGGTCCAGGGTGAGACTTTTCTCCCCGGACAGATCTTTGTGTTCGGTGGCTTCGCACCGCGGGCCAACTCGCTTGGCCATCTGGAGCAGATCGAAAGTTACGCCCCTGGCCACCAGGTCAGGTTTGGAAGCTTAAACTACACGGCCGATATCCGCGAGACTTGATCTTCGGCGGATTCGAGCCCCTGCCTTGTGCGCCACGCGGTCACGATGAGTACGATTTAGCTCTACCATCGGACCGTATTCAGGAGATCGCACCGGCAGCCGCTCAGAGCCTCAATTCGGAGCCAGTTGTGACATCCATGGACGGGTGGATAGACCCCGTCACGGAGGTCGTATCCTAAGCGACGATCGAGCCGAATATCGACCTTACCCTTCACGAGAGCCGCGTTGCCAAACTGCCAGATCCTTCTCCGGCCACGGGCTCTGAACTGCCTACGCCCATCGAATCCGATTGGGCGCCGATCATGGAGTTTACCTCTGCGGATATTTTTCAGCACTCGCCCTTTGGCGACATACTAAACTCATTAAGGTCTCTCTCCTTGTCAGGAGAGTCCTGGCCGAACTACGTCCGACAGGATTGGGATGCGGATGACGAAGAAATTCGCCGCCCACCCACCACCCACTTAGTAGCCACTGTCGATGACTTAACCGACATGCTCTACTTCGACTCTGAAGACATCAACGGTATGGACGACGATGCGGGAGGCGAAGAGGAACCACTGCCCATAGGGCACTGGACGCCCACTTCATCACATGACGTATACATGGTGGACACACCCAAATAAAATAACGACGAGGAACGGAAGGACGCAGCGAAGGGTGGTTCCCTCGAGCAGCAGTCAAAACAGCGGCATAAACGCCGCTCCAAATCCTGCCTCGGCAGAAATAACGATCACATAGACCCAGCGTTAGAGCAGGGTGAACCATTGCCCGACCACGGCAACACGGAAAATCAAGCCGAACAACCCAACCCCGTCGAAGATAACAGTCCGGACGACATCACACCGGACAGGCGCCAAGAGCAACATAATGCCCACCAAAGGCTTGTTGCCATGGCGAGGAGTCTGAAAAAACAGAAGCAAAGGCTCAAGGCTGCACAAGACACACTCAAAATCAAATGGAGTGAAGTACTCAACACGGTAGCGAAATACGGCAGTAATCGCCACACCAAGAGCTATCCGAAGTGAAAGTTGCTACCTCAATTTGATGAGGAGGCCTTAGATCCTCCACAATTAAAAAATAAAACAGCCATCCGGTCGGATAGACGACCTCATAGCCAACATAAAGCGGCAATCGACGCCGCACATAAACCAGTACGCGATCCGCGTAAGGGCTCGCATCAAAAGGACGGCGCAACCAGATCCATCTATGGACCACGCAGGCGCGCTCCAACATACAATGCAACACAACAAACATCTGAATACTACGGTACACCCAAATACAGGGGTGCCGCACACCCTCTATGTTTCACCGACGAGGTGCTGGATCATGAATTTCCAGAGGGATTCAAACCCGTAAACATAGAGGCGTATGACGGAACAACAGACCCTAGGGTCTAGATTGAGGACTACATCCTCCATATCCATATGGCTCGAGGAGATGATCTCCACGCCATCAAGTACTTACCCCTCAAGCTCAAAGGGCCAGCTCGGCACTGGCTTAAAAGCCTCCCCGAAAACTCCATCGGAAGCTGGGAAGAGCTCGAAGACGCCTTTCGGGCAAATTTTCAAGGGACATATGTCCGACCACCGGATGCAGACGATTTAAGTCATATAACTCAATAGCCCGGTGAGTCAGCCCGAAAACTTTGGAACAGGTTCCTCACTAAAAAGAACCAAATAGTTGACTATCCGGACGCCGAAGCCTTAGCAGCCTTCAAGCATAGCGTTCGAGACGAATGGCTTGCCAGACACCTCGTTCAAGAAAAGCCGAGAACAATGGCAGCATTAACAAGCCTCATGACCCGTTTCTGCGTGGGCGAGGACAGCTGGTTAGCCCGATGCAGCACCAGCGACCCAAGTACATCCGAAGTCAGGAATGGAAATGGGAAATCACAACGCAGCAAGAATAAGCGCCGGAATAAAGAAGACAGCCCGAAGAGCACGGCGGTAAACGCCGGATTTAAAAGCTCTCGGCCAGGGAAGCAGAAGCCGCCCTCCAAAGGCAATAGAGACGAATTGTCCAGCCTAAACAAAATTTTGGACCAAATACGTTAGATCCATAGCACCCCTGACAAACCTGCAAATCATACCCACAGAGAATGTTGGGTCTTCAAACAGTCCGGCAAGCTCAAGGCCAAACACAAGGGGCAGGATACACCAAGTAAAGACGAGGACGAGCCTCGCAAGCAAAGCACAGGGGAACAGAAGAAATTCCCACCAGAAGTCAAAACAGTCAACGTGTTACACGTGATAAAAGGGAGAGAAGCGACACCTTTAGAGGAACATGCCCCAGGGAATATCACCGCGGAGCTCCGCCACTGGTCGTCCCAACCGATCACCTTCGACCATCGGGATTACTCGGCAAGTATCCGGCGTGTAGGATGGGCTGCCTTGGTATTAGATCCAATAATTGATGGATACCACTTCACCCGAGTCCTGATGGATGGCGGTAGCAGTTTGAATCTGATATATCAAGACACAGTCCGCAAAATGGGGATAGACCCAACAAAAATTTGCCGCAGCAATGCTACCTTTAAAGGAGTAACGCCAGGCCCGGAGGCTCACTGCAGGGGCTCCCTGCTACTAGATGTTATATTCGGCTTCCCCAACAACTTCCGCAGCGAAAACTTAACTTTCCACGTTGCTCCGTTCCAAAGTGGCTATCAAGCACTACTCGGACACGAAGCTTTCGCTCGCTTTAACGCAATACCGCATTACGCTTCCCTCAAGCTCAAGATGCCCGGTCCACGCGGCATCATTACAGTAAATGGAAATATTGAGCGCTCCTTGCGCACCGAAGGCGGTGCGGCCACCTTGGCCGCCGCACACTAAACGGCCTCACCAACTCAAGCATTTGACAGGTCGTAAAGACCACGGACACGGCTAGACGAGTCCGGCTCAGCTATATGTAATTAATACAGGTTTGATGGCTATACCCCTATTACAATACAAGGGGCTCAACGCATGCGCAAAAGTGGCAATAAGGCTCACCTTTACTCATTTTCAACTATATATTGTTTATTTAGTATAACTTAACTTTTGCACGGCAACTTTTCAATTAAGTTCCTCTCTTTTTCAGATGACCATCGTGCTACACCCGTCCCGGATATGGCACAACGGAGACACAGGGGCAGACGTGCAGCAGGGACCCATTCCAAGGATTCTTTGTAGATTAAGACCCTGCGTAAACCTTTTTTACTGTCTCTTGTTGATTTACATCCCTCGGATTCTCAGTACAACCGAGAAGGATGCTGGCGTCTTGGCATGTGGCCACGCCAGAATAATGCATGTACCTGGACACCAAGGGCTTATTACAAAGGGTACTGTTTATACCCAGTTTACACCATAAAGACTGAATACCTTCGGGAGTGGTCGGTGTCGCGAGTTTGGCCTTATATGCATCAGCTCCGAATCATGTCTTTGGTCAAATGTTGGGTTTGCCCGGCTCCTGTGTTTTGCTGCCTTACGTTCCGCTCTATCGGCTAAGGCGGCACTAGGAGAACTACTGCGATTGTGCCCTGGTTCATCCGGACGAGCACCTCAGAAGAGAAAGCCGAAAACTGACTATCATGATATAGCGTGAGACTGATCAACCACTCGATGACCTATTGGAATCTTCGGGATTCCTCCGCATTAATGAAGGGCCATTTCTCGGCCAGGCATGTACGCACCCCGAACCCGGACAAGTGCAGAGCCACCAGGGGCTATATAGTAGCCCCACTGTCAAACTCCTATGGCTAAGTGAAAGTGTTAAAGCATTATAGTCTAGTTGCCTAGTTCGCTGCGCTATCACCTCCTTATTAGGACCAAGACATTGGATTAAGTGTGAATATGCGTCTTCTGCGAACACCCCCGCATATATGCGTGGGGCTGAAGCTGATAACTGCAATCTTTCACGTTATATACATGTATACATAAACAGACGCACAGGAGGCATCACAATACTTTCGGGCAAAAGTATAAATATAGCCTTGATAAATTCAATAAAACATTGTTTTTACAATGGGAATACATGTCACTCAAACATAACATTCTTCGAGCACTGGGCCTCTATCTACGAGCGCCCTCAAGAACTTCTTCAAAATAGTGCTCGGCAGCCACTCGGCCTATGGCCGAACCCTGCGCCGCGACAGTTGGTGGCATCCATCTCCGCCTAGTATGTTTTGACATGGGCAAGGGCCATCCGCGAGCCTTCTATGCACGCCGACCTCTTCATCGCATTAATGCATGGCACCGCACCAAGGAACTGCTGCACCAAGCTAAAATAGTTGTTCGGCTTTGGCCTTTCCGGCCACAGATTATCCACGACAGACCTCATGGCGAGTCCGGACAATCTATTGAGTTCGGCCCATTCGGCAAGCTGATCAGTCAATGGAAGCGGACGCTCTGGAACGTTAAATTGCAACCAAAATAGCTTGTCCACTTCACGATCTGTTTGATCTCGAAGTATTCGGCCGCATCGACAGCGCTCGCCGGCAAGTCCATATATGTGTCGGCCGAACTCCACAGCCGATCCAGAGGGGCATACCGCGGATCGCCGAACTTCCTCCGCAGCATAAAGGGCTTCCCAGCCACAATATCCCCGGCTTCACGCAGTTCCTCCTTCTTCTCTCATTGCAGAGCGGGTGTCTTTGGTCGCCATTGTGGCCTTTTCAAGGTCCATAGCCTTTGCCCGACTTTATTTTTCAAGAAACTGGTAGTGGTCGGCAGTGTCTTTTAACTTCACTTCCATTTTGGCCATTTTTTCTTTTGCTCTCGCTATGCGCGGCCTTCTCGGCTCTCAACTCTTCGGCCGGCTTCAAAGCGGCCGCGTTACTACTCCTTGCTTGCTACTTGGCTCGGGCAAGCTCCGCCCGCAGGGCCTCCACGGTCGTAGCTCCATCTGCAGTCACAACATATTAAAGATACTAGCATCACACTGCTCTTACTATGTGACATTCACTTAGAAACATTACCTACCATGTGCCTCATCAAGCCGCTTGTTAACAAGCTCGATATCAGCATCTGCCGCATCCAGTCGCAGCTTTAGTTCGGCAACCCCATCAGTCCGGCTAGCCAAAGGAGCTTCAGACACCTGCACATAAAGGAGGTCTGGTTATTACCTGGGACTACGATCCTCTGTTCGCCGCCCGTTTCGATGACAACCAGAGTCTCAGGGGCTACTATCTACATAGGGCACACCTAAAAATGTGCGGTACTACCACAAATGCATATCTTTTGACGTACCTCAAAGCTCGTCAGTAGACTCATAAAGGCTTCATGCAACCCGCTTTCGGCGGAAGAGATCCTAATCACCGTACCCATCAATGTACGGTGCTCTTCTAAGATAGTGGCTCGTCCTAGCAGATCCCTCAGTGCGTCCGACCACATACCAGACGGTGCTGGATTCTTTTGGTTGCTCTCTTCAAACTGCTCGGGCGACCATAGGATTATCTTCAGGCCTCACCGGATCCGGGGTGACCCTCCGCGACGACACTTCAAGGTCGCCCGCTTCTTGAGCGGGGGAGTCTGGGGGAGGCGTTTCGCTCTCCATCATCTCCCGGAGAAGATCTCCCAAAGACGAGCTCTGCTAAAGGGCTCAGATCTGAACTGCAAGATAAATGCTTCGGTTATTCTTCTCAGAAGTAAGGTAGTATATCTTCACTATTAAGTACTTTTTGATACTTACAGCTCGTTAGAGGGCTGATCCCCGCATGGACTTTGTGCGGCAAGAGCACCCTCCGAGGCAGGACCCTCTGGTGGAGTTTTCTTCTCCCGTTTGGAACCTTGGTTTCCGGATCTTCAGAGGTAGTCCTCTTCCTCCCCCGGGGCGATGGAACGTCGGATTCTTCCCCTTGGTTATCCTCCTCATGGAGGCGCTCGTTCCCTCGGTTGGAATAGGTAGCGGTGGAGGCCCGCTTTCGCCCCTTTATTCTCCCCTTCATCTTCCCTTGAGGGCACCGGGCAAGGTGCTGGCTCGAGCATCTTTTCCAGCACCGGATTGTCCAAGCCTTCGGGAAGGGGAGCCGAACACCGGATCATCTTCGCCTTTGTTATCCAGTCCTGGTCAAAGAGCGATTCTTCAGAATGATGTCATGATAAAAGAAAGACAGTGTGTTCGACTAGAGGATTACTTACTTGGGCCGCGGTGCGGTTGCTACTCAGGCCCATGTCCTCGGTGGTGTCCGGGCACTCTATTTGGGCTCCGAAGAACGACTTGTACATCTCCTCATGCGTCAGACCGAGGAAATTCTGAATAGCGCACGGTCCTTCTGGGCTGAATTCCCACAACCGGAGGGGCCGGCGTTTGCAAGGCTGGACTCGACGAACCAGCATGACTTGCACTACCATAACCAAACTAAAATCTCCCTCGAAGAGATCTCGGATGCGGCTCTGCAGTATGGGCGCATCCTTGGCTGGACCCCAGCTCAGCACCCTGCCGATCCATGACATCAGTTGTGGTGGAGGGCCCAAGCGAAAGGCGGGGGAAGCTACCCACTTGGCACTTCTGGGAGCGGTGACGTAGAAACACTCCCGCTGCCACAATCCGGACACCTCTGGTAAGGAACCCTTTGGCCATGGAGCTCCAGCGATCTTGCTTATTAATGAACCTCTGCACGCTGCATGCTGCCCCTCACCATCTTCGGCTTCACATCAAAGGTCTTGAGCCACAGGCCGAAGTGAGGGGTAATGCGGAGGAAGGCCTCACATACGACAATAAATGCCGAGATGTGGAGAAAGGAATCCGGGGCTAGATCGTGGAAATCAAGCCCGTAATAGAACATCAAACCCCTAACGAAGGGATCTAGAGTGAGGCCTAGTCCTCGGAGGAAGTGGGAGATGAACACGACGTCTTCATTGGGTTCAGGAGTAGGGACGACCTGCCCTCGGGCAGGCAGCCGATGTGAAACTTCGGCGGTCAGGTATCTTGCCTCCCTCAACTTCTTGATATCCTCTTCCGTGACAGAGGAGGGCATCCACCGGCCCTGGAGGCTGGATCCGGACATGATTGAAGGTCCGAAGCACCTGACCTAGGCTTTGGGTGTTAGAGCTCGAGGCGGGGGAAGGATTCGATTGAGCATGGGAGGAAAAAAGTAAAAGCCTTGTCCCTTTATAAAAAGGGTGAATATCAAGCGTCCTCCTCGTGGCCGTTTGGGACTTGCCTAAAATCTAGGAGTCCTAAGCACGGTTGGGTTACCCACACCCGTATTGATGAGAATCCTGTAATAAGGGGGACATGATCTCTGCTTTGACAAGACGTGTCAAGAAACTGCCTCGCGTTATGTGCGGGGCTAGTTAAAGGAAACTGTTCGAATAATCACCGGGCCGTGGCATGGTGTCATGTTGCCAAACGTGTCAGCAGATTAGATTTGTGGAAATATTATTCTCTCTACGGTGGTATGTGGCACTTATTTTGCAGGGTCGGACACTATCGTTGTATTCAAATTTTTCCGTGGTGTATTTGTTGGAAATATGCCCTAGAGGCAATAATAAAAGTATTATTATTATATTTCTTTGTTCATGATAATTGTCTTTTATTCATGCTATAACTGTATTATCCGGAAATCGTAATACACGTGTGAATACATAGACCACAATATGTCCCTAGTGAGCCTCTAGTTGACTAGCTCGTTGTGATCAACAGATAGTCATGGTTTCCTGGCTATGGACATTGGATGTCGTTGATAACGGGATCACATCATTAGGAGAATGATGTGATGGACAAGACCCAATCCTAAGACTAGCACAAAAGATCGTGTAGTTCATTTGCTAGAGCTTTGCCAATGTCAAGTATCTCTTCCTTTGACCATGAGATCGTGTAACTCCTGGATACCGTAGGAGTGCTTTGGGTGTATCAAACTTCACAACGTAACTGGGTGACTATAGAGGTGCACTACAGGTATCTCCGAAAGTATCTATTGTTTTATGCGGATCGAGACTGGGATTTGTCACTCCGTGTAAACGGAGAGGTATCTCTGGGCCCACTCGGTAGGACATCATCATATGCGCAATGTGACCAAGGAGTTGATCACGGGATGATGTGTTACGGAACGAGTAAAGTGACTTGCCGGTAACGAGATTGAACAAGGTATCGGTATACCGACGATCGAATCTCGGGCAAGTAAAATACCGCTAGACAAAGGGAATTGAATACGGGATCGATTGAGTCCTTGACATCGTGGTTCATCCGATGAGATCATCGTGGAACATGTGGGAGCCAACATGGGTATCCAGATCCCGCTGTTGGTTATTGACTGGAGAACGTCTCGGTCATGTCTGCATGTCTCCCGAACCCGTAGGGTCTACACACTTAAGGTTCGATGACGCTAGGGTTATAAAGGAAGCTTGTATGTGGTTACCGAATGTTGTTCGGAGTCCCGGATGAGATCCCGGACGTCACGAGGAGTTCCGGAATGGTCCGGAGGTAAAGATTTATATATAGGAAGTCCTGTTTCGGCCATCGGGACAAGTTTCGGGGTCATCGGTATTGTACCGGGACCACCGGAAGGGTCCCGGGGGCCCACCGGGTGGGGCCACCTGCCCCGGGGAGGCCACATGGGCTGTAGGGGGTGCGCCTTGGCCTACATGGGCCAAGGGCACCAGCCCCAAGAGGCCCATGCGCCTAGGGAACCCTAGAGGGAAGAGTCCTCAAGGGGGAAGGCACCTCCGAGGTGCCTTGGGGAGGATGGACTCCCCCCCCCTCTTGGCCGCACCCCAAAACCCATCTAGGGCTGGCCGCGCCCTAGGGGGTGGGAAACCCTAAGGGGCGCAGCCCCTTCCCCCTATATATATTGAGGCATGGGGCTGCCCATAAGACGCGATTTGATCTCTCGTTGGTGCAGCCCTGCCCCTCTCCCTCCTCCTCCTCTCCCATGGTGCTTGGCGAAGCCCTGCTGGATTGCCACGCTCCTCCATCACCACCACGCCGTTGTGCTGCTGTTGGATGGAGTCTTCCTCAACCTCTCCTCTCTCCTTGCTGGATCAAGGCGTGGGAGACGTCACCGGGCTGTACGTGTGTTGACGCGGAGGTGCCATTCGTTCGGCACTTGATCATCGGTGATTTGAATCACGACGAGTACGACTCCATCAACCCCGTTCACTTGAACGCTTCCGCTTAGAGATCTACAAGGGTATGTAGATGCACTCTCCTTCTACTCGTTGCTGGTCTCTCCATAGATAGATCTTGGTGATTCGTAGGAAAATTTTGAATTTCTGCTACGTTCCCCAACAGTGGTATCAGAGCTAGGTCTATTGCGTAGATTCTTTGCACGAGTAGAACACAAAGTAGTTGTGGGCGTTGATGTTGTTCAATATGCTTACCGTTACTAGTCCAATCTTGTTTCGACGGTATTGTGGGATGAAGCGGCCCGGACCGACCTTACACGTACTCTTACGTGAGACAGGTTCCACCGATTGACATGCACTTGGTGCATAAGGTGGTTAGCGGGTGCCAGTCTCTCCCACTTTAGTCGGAACGGATTCGATGAAAAGGGTCCTTATGAAGGGTAAATAGCAATTGGCATATCACGTTGTGGTTTTGCGTAGGTAAGAAACGTTCTTGCTAGAAACCCATAGCAGCCACGTAAAACATGCAAACAACAATTAGAGGACGTCTAACTTGTTTTTGCAGGGTATGCTATGTGATGTGATATGGCCAAGAAGATGTGATGAATGATATGTGATGTATGAGATTGATCATGTTCTTGTAATAGGAATCACGACTTGCATGTCGATGAGTATGACAACCGGCAGGAGCCATAGGAGTTGTCTTTATTTTTTGTATGACCTGCGTGTCATTGAAGAACGCCATGTAACTTACTTTACTTTATTGCTAAACGCGTTAGTCATAGAAGTAGAAGTAGTCGTTGGCGTGACAACTTCATGAAGACACGATGATGGAGATCATGATGATGGAGATCATGGTGTCATGCCGGTGACAAGATGATCATGGAGCCCCGAAGATGAAGATCAATGGAGCTATATGATATTGGCCATATCATGTCAAACTATATAATTGCATGTGATGTTTATTATGATTATGCATCTTGTTTACTTAGGAACGACGGTAGTAAATAAGATGATCCCTTACAAAATTTCAAGAAGTGTTCTCCCCTAACTGTGCACCGTTGCTACAGTTCGTCGCTTCTAAGCACCACGTGATGATCGAGTGTGATGGATTCTTACGTTCACATACAACGGGTGTAAGACAGTTTTACACAGCGAAAGCACTTAGGGTTAACTTGACGAGCCTAGCATGTACAGACATGGCCTCGGAACACGGAGACCGAAAGGTCGAGCATGAGTCGTATAGTAGATACGATCAACATGAAGATGTTCACCGATGATGACTAGTCCGTCTCACGTGATGATCGGACACGGCCTAGTTGACTCGGATCATGTGATCACTTAGATGACCAGAGGGATGTCTATCTGAGTGGGAGTTCATAAGATGAACTTAATTATCCTGAACATAGTCAAAAGACCTTTTGCAAATTATGTTGTAGCTCGCGCTAAAGTTCTACTGTTTTAGATATGTTCCTAGAGAAATTATAGTTGAAAGTTGATAGTAGCGATTATGCGATCAGTAGAAAGCTTATGTCCTTAATGCACCGCTCAGTGTGCTGAACCCCAAACGTCGTTTGTGGATGTTGTGAACATCGGACATACACGTTTTGATAACTACGTGATAGTTCAGTTAAATGGTTTAGAGTATAGGCACCAAAGACGTCTTCGAAATGTCGCGGAACATATGAGATGTTTCGAGGGCTGAAATTAGGATTTCAGGCTCGTGCCCACGTCAAGAGGTATAAGACCTCCGACAATTTTCTTAGCCTGCAAACTAAGGGAGAAAAGCTCAATTGTTGAGCTTGTGCTCAGATTGTCTGAGTGCAACAATCACTTGAATCGAGTGGGAGTTGATCTTCCAGATGAGATAGTGATGTTTCTCCAAAGACATTGCCACCAAGCTGCTAGAGCTTCGTGATGAACTATAATATATCAGGGATAGATATGGTGATCCTTGAGGTACTCGCGATGTTTGACACCGCGAAAGTAGAAATCAAGAAGGAGCATCAATTGTTGATGGTTGGTGAAACCACTAGTTTCAAGAAGGGCAAGGGCAAGAAGGGATACTTCATGAAACGGCAAATCAGCTGCTGCTCTAGTGAAGAAACCCAAGGTTGAACCCAAACCCGAGACTAAGTGCTTCTGTGATAAGGGGAATAGTCACTAGAGCGGAATTACCCTAGATACTTGATAGATGAGAAGGCTGGCAAGGTCGATAGAAGTATATTGGATATACATTATGTTAATATGTACTTTACTAGTACTCCTAGTAGCACCAGGGTATTAGATACCGGTTCGGTTGCTAAGTGTTATTAACTCGAAATAAAAGCTACGAAATAAACGAAGACTAGCTAAAGGTGAGCTGACGATATATGTTGGAAGTGTTTCCAAGTTTGATGTGATCAAACATCGCACGCTCCCTCTACCATCAAGATTAGTATTAAACCAGAATAATTATCATTTGGTGTTTGCGTTGAGCATAGACATGATTGGATTATGTCTATCGCAATACGGTTATTCATTTAAGGAGAATAATGGTTACTCTATTTATTTGAATAATACCTTCGATGGTCATGCACCTAAAGGAATGGTTTATTGAATCTCGATCGTAGTGATACACATTTTCATGCCAAAAGATATAAGAAAGTAATGATAGTACCACTTACTTGTGGCACTGCCATGTAAGTCATAATGGTATAAAACGCATGAAGAAGCTCCATGTTGATGGATCTTTGGACTCACTCGTTTTAGAAAAGTTTGAGACATGCGAACCATGTCTATTGGTATATACGCATGAAGAAACTCCATGCAGATGGATCGTTTGGACTCACTTGATTTTGAATCACTTGAGACATGCAAATCATACCACATGGGCAAGATGACTGAAAAGCCTCATTTTCAGTAAGATGGAACAAGATAGCAACTTGTTGGAAGTAACACATTTTGATGTGTGCAGTCCAATGAGTGCTGAGGCATGCAGTGAATATCGTTATGTTCTTACTTCACAGATGATTTGAGTAGATGTTGAGTATATTTACTTGATGAATCACGAGTCTGAATTATTGAAAGGTTCAAGTAATTTCAGTGTGAAGTTGGAAGATCGTCGTGATAAGAGGATAAAGATATCTATGATATGATCATAGAGATGAATATCTGAGTTACGAGTTTTGGCACACAATTAAGACATTGTGGAAATTGTTTTGCAATAAATACCGCCTGGAACACCATAGTGTGATGGTGTGTCCGAACATCATAGTTGCACCCTATTGGATATGGTGCGTACCATGATGTCTCTTATCGAATTACCACTATCGTTCATGGGTTAGGCATTAGAGACAACCACATTCACTTTAAATAGGGCACCACGTAATTCCGATGAGATGACACTGTATGAATTATGGTTTAGATAAACCTAAGTTGTCGTTTCTTAAAAGTTTGGGGCTGCGACGCTTATATGAAAAAGTTTCAGGTTGATAAGCTCGAACCCAAAGCGAATAAAATGCATCTTCATAGGAAACCTAAAACAGTTGGGTATACCTCCTAATTCAGATCCGAAAGCAATATGGATTGTTTCGAGAATCGGGTCCTTTCTCGAGGAAAAGTTTCTCTCGAAAGAATTGAGTGGGAGGATGGTGGAGACTTGATGAGGTTATTGAACCGTCTCTTCAACTAGTGTGTGACAGGGCACAGGGAGTTGTTCCTGTGGCACCTACACCAATTGAAGTGGAAGCTTATGATATTGATCATGAAACTTCGGATCAAGTCACTCCCAAACCTCGTAGGATGACAAGGATGCGTACTACTTCAGAGTGGTACGTAATCCTATCTTGAAAGTCATGTTGCTGGACAACAATGAACCTACGAGCTATGGAGAAGCGATGGTGGGCCCGGATTCCGATAAATGGCTCGAGGCCATAAAATCCGAGAACGGATCCATGGACTTTGGCGGACTTGCTCGATGATCGGCAAGCCATTAAGATAAATGGATCTTTAAGAAGAAGACGGACGTGGATGGTAATGTCACCGTCCATGAAGCTCGACTTGTGGCGAAAAGTTTTTCACAAGTTCAAGGAGTTGACTACGATGAGATTTTCTCACTCGTAGCGATGCTTAAAGTCCGTCGGAATCATGTTAGCATTAGCTGCATTTATGAAATCTGGCAGATGGATGTCAAGACAAGTTTCCTTACTAGTTTTCGTAAGGAAAGGTTGTATGCAATACAATCAGAAAAGTTTTTTCGATCCTAAGGATGCTAAAAGGTATGCAAAGCTCCAGCAATCCTTCTAAGGACTGGAGTGAGCATCTCGGAGTTGGAATGTATGCTTTGATGATGATCAAAAAATTTTGGGTTTGTACAAAGTTTATGAGAAACTTGTATTTCCAAAGAAGTGAGTGGGAGCACTATAGAATTTCTGATGAGTATATGTTGTTGACATATTGTTGATCAGAAATGACGTAGAATTTCTGGAAAGCATATAGGGTTATTTTTGAAAGTGTTTTTCAATGGAAAGCCTGGATTAAGCTACTTGAACATTGAGCATCAAGATCTATAAGGATAGATCAAAATGCTTAATGGTACTTTCAAATGAGCACATACCTTGACATGATCTTGAAGGTGTTCAAGATGGACCAGTCAAAGAAGGAGTTCTTGCCTGAGTTGTAAGGTACGAAGTTAAGACTTAAAGCTCGACCACGGCAGAATAGAGAGAAAGGACGAAGGTCGTCCCCTATGCTTGAGACGTAGGCTCTTCAGTATGCTATGTTGTGTACCGCACCTGAAGTGTGCCTTGCCATGAGTCAGTCAAGGGGTACAAGAGTGATCCAAGAATGGCTCACAGGAGAGCGGTCAAAGTTATCCTTAGAAATTAGTGGACTAAGGAATTTTTCTCGATTATGGAGGTGGTAAAAGAGTTCGTCGTAAAGGGTTACGTCGATGCAAGCTTGACACCTATCTGGATAGCTCTGAGTAGAGATACTGGATACATATAATGGAGCAACAATTTAGAATAGCTCCAAGTAGAACAGTTATTTGGAATAGCTCCAAATAGAGCGTGGTAGCTGCATCTAGGAGATGACATAGAGATTTGTAAAACACACACGGATCTGAAAGGTTCAGACCCGTTGACTAAAACCTCTCTCACAAGCAACATGATCAAACTTAAAACTCATTGAGTATTAATCACATAGTGATGTGAACTAGACTACTGATTCTAGTAAACTCTTGGGTGTTAGTCACATGGCGATGTGACCTGTGAGTGTTAATCACATGGCGATGTGAACTAGATTATTGACTCTAGTGCAAGTGGGAGACTGTTGGAAATATGCCCTAGAGGCAATAATAAAAGTATTATTATTATATTTCTTTGTTCATGATAATTGTCTTTTATTCATGCTATAACTGTATTATCCGGAAATCGTAATACACGTGTGAATACATAGACCACAATATGTCCCTAGTGAGCCTCTAGTTGACTAGCTCGTTGTGATCAACAGATAGTCATCGTTTCCTGGCTATGGACATTGGATGTCGTTGATAATGGGATCACATCATTAGGAGAATGATGTGATGGACAAGACCCAATCCTAAGACTAGCACAAAAGATCGTGTAGTTCATTTGCTAGAGCTTTGCCAATGTCAAGTATCTCTTCCTTTGACCATGAGATCGTGTAACTCCTGGATACCGTAGGAGTGCTTTGGGTGTATCAAACTTCACAACGTAACTGGTTGACTATAAAGGTGCACTACAGGTATCTCCGAAAGTATCTATTGTTTTATGCGGATCGAGACTGGGATTTGTCACTCCGTGTAAACGGAGAGGTATCTCTGGGCCCACTCGGTAGGACATCATCATATGTGCAATGTGACCAAGGAGTTGATCACGGGATGATGTGTTACGGAACGAGTAAAGTGACTTGCCGGTAACGAGATTGAACAAGGTATCGGTATACCGACGATCGAATCTCGGGCAAGTAAAATACCGCTAGACAAAGGGAATTGAATACGGGATCGATTGAGTCCTTGACATCGTGGTTCATCCGATGAGATCATCGTGGAACATGTGGGAGCCAACATGGGTATCCAGATCCCGCTGTTGGTTATTGACTGGAGAACGTCTCGGTCATGTCTGCATGTCTCCCGAACCCGTAGGGTCTACACACTTAAGGTTCGATGACGCTAGGGTTATAAAGGAAGCTTGTATGTGGTTACCGAATGTTGTTCGGAGTCCCGGATGAGATCCCGGACGTCACGAGGAGTTCCGGAATGGTCCGGAGGTAAAGATTTATATATAGGAAGTCCTGTTTCGGCCATCGGGACAAGTTTCGGGGTCATCGGTATTGTACCGGGACCACCGGAAGGGTCCCGGGGGCCCACCGGGTGGGGCCACCTGCCCCGGGGGGCCACATGGGCTGTAGGGGGTGCGCCTTGGCCTACATGGGCCAAGGGCACCAGCCCCAAGAGGCCCATGCGCCTAGGGAACCCTAGAGGGAAGAGTCCTCAAGGGGGAAGGCACCTCCGAGGTGCCTTGGGGAGGATGGACTCCTCCCCCCTCTTGGCCGCACCCCAAAACCCATCTAGGGCTGGCCGCCGCCCCTAGGGGGTGGGAAAACCCTAAAGGGGGCGCAGCCCCCTTCCCCCCTATATATATTGAGGCATGGGGCTGCCCATAAGACGCGATTTGATCTCTCGTTGGTGCAGCCCTGCCCCTCTCCCTCCTCCTCCTCTCCCATGGTGCTTGGCGAAGCCCTGCTGGATTGCCACGCTCCTCCATCACCACCACGCCGTTGTGCTGCTGTTGGATGGAGTCTTCCTCAACCTCTCCCTCTCTCCTTGCTGGATCAAGGCGTGGGAGACGTCACCGGGCTGTACGTGTGTTGAACGCGGAGGTGCCGTCCGTTCGGCACTTGATCATCGGTGATTTGAATCACGACGAGTACGACTCCATCAACCCCGTTCACTTGAACGCTTCCGCTTAGCGATCTACAAGGGTATGTAGATGCACTCTCCTTCTACTCGTTGCTGGTCTCTCCATAGATAGATCTTGGTGATTCATAGGAAAATTTTGAATTTCTGCTACGTTCCCCAACAGCATTCGGAGATGGAACCCGCCTTGCAGTGCCGAAGACAACACTGCGCGTCGGATTCATCGTCATTGAAGCCTGGTTCAGGGGCTACTGAGGGAGTCCTGGATTAGGGGGTCTCCGGATAGCCGGACTATGTCCTTTGGCCGGGCTGTTGGACTATGAAGATACAAGATTGAAGACTTCGTCTCGTGTCCGTATGGGACACTACTTGGCATGGAAGGCAAGTTAGGCAATACGGATATGTATTTCTCCTCCTTTGTAACCGACCTTGTGTAACCCTAGCCCCTTCCGGTGTCTATATAAATCGGAGGGGTTTTAGTCCGTAGGACATACATATAATCATACCATAGACTAGCTTCTAGGGTTTAGCCTCTCCGATCTCGTGGTAGATCAACTCTTGTAATACTCATGTCATCAAAAATAAATCAAGCAGGACATAGGGTTTTACCTCCATCAAGAGGGCCCGAACCTAGGTAAAACATCGTGTTCCCTGCCTCCTGTTACCATCCGCCTTAGACGCATAGTTCGGGACCCCCTACCTGAGATCCGCCGGTTTTGACACTGACAATGCCCCAGAAGGCATCCCCTCTTTCATCTTCGCCCATCGGCAACTTTACTTGGAGCTATATTTTTATTCACCACATGATATGTGTTTTGCTTGGAGCGTCTTGTATGATTTGAGTATTTGATTTTTAGTTTACCATAATCATCTTGCTGTACACACATTTTGGGAGAGACACACATGAATCGGAATTTATTAGAATACTCTATGTGCTTCACTTATACCTTTTGAGTTAGATAATTTTGCTCTAGTGCTTCACTTATATCTTTTAGAGCACGGTGGTGGTTTTATTTTATAGAAATTATTGATCTCTCATGCTTCACTTATATTATTTTGAGAGTCCTTTAGAACAGCATGGTAATTTGCTTTGGTTATGAATTTAGTCCTAATATGATAGGCATCCAAGATGGGTATAATAAAAACTATCATAAAAAGTGCATTGAATACTATGAGAAGTTTGATACTTGATGATTGTTTTGAGATATGAAGATGGTGATATTAGAGTCATGCTAGTTGAGTAGTTGTGAATTTGAGAAATACTTGTTCTAAAGTTTGTGATTCCCGTAGCATGCACGTATGGTGAACCGTTATGTGATGAACTCGGAGCATGATTTATTTATTGATTGTCTTCCTTATGAGTGACGGTCAGGGACGAGCGATGGTCTTTTCCTACCAATCTATCCCCCTAGGAGCATGCACGTAGTACTTTGTTTTGATAACTAATAGATTTTTGCAATAAGTATGTGAGTTCTTTATGACTAATGTTGAGTCCATGGATTATACGCACTCTCACCCTTCCACCATTGCTAGCCTCTCTAGTACCGCACAACTTTCGCCGGTACCTACCATAAGCCCACCATATACCTTCCTCAAAACAGCCACCATACCTACCTATTATGGCATTTCCATAGCCATCCCGAGATATATAGCCATGCAACTTTCCATCGTTCCGTTATTATGACACGCTTCATCATTGTCATATTGCTTTGCATGATCATGTAGTTGAGGGCAAAGCCACCGTTCATAATTCTTTCATACATGTCACTATTGATTCGTTGCATATCCCGGTACACCGCCGGAGGCATTCACATAGAGTCATATTTTGTTCTAAGTATCAAGTTGTAATTCTTTAAGTTGTAAGTAAATAAAAGTGTGATGATCATCATTAGAGCATTGTCCCATGTGAGGAAAGGATGATGGAGCCTACGATCCCCCACAAGTCGGGATGAGACTCCAGACAAAAAAAAGAGGCCATACAAAAGGGAGGCCCAAATAAAAAAATGAGAGAAAAAGAGAGAAGGGACAATGTTAATATCCTTTTTCCACACTTGTGCTTCAAAGTAGCACCATGATCTTCATGATAGAGAGTCTCATATGTTATCACTTTCATATACTAGTGGGAATTTTTCATTATAGAACTTGGCTTGTATATTCCAATGATGGGCTTCCTCAAAATGCCCTAGGTCTTCGTGAGCGAGCAAGTTGGATGCACACCCACTTAGTTTCTTTTTGAGCTTTCATACACTTATAGCTCTAGTGCATCTGTTGCATGGCAATCCCTAGTCACTCACATTGATATCTATCAAGGTTGTCAGAAACGCGATTCTGTTATATGATTCTACGACTTTACGATCCAAACTAACCCCTATGATTCTACGATTTTAGTTCTTAGAATCTATGTTTCTACGATCCTGATAGTGGAGATTCTACGATTTGTGATCCTACCATCAAAGCCCCGATCCGATTCAAAATCGCGATTCTGATAACCTTGATATCTATTGATGGGCATCTCCATAGCCCATTGATACGCCTAGTTGATGTGAGACTATCTTCTCCTTTTTTGTCTTCTCCACAACCACCATTCTATTCCACATATAGTGCTATGTCCATGGCTCACGCTCATGTATTGCGTGAAGATTGAAAAAGTTTGAGAACATCAAAAGTATGAAACAATTGCTTGGCTTGTCATCGGGGTTGTGCATGATTTAAATACTTTGTGTGGTGAAGATAGAGCATAGCCAGACTATATGATTTTGTAGGGATAACTTTCTTTGGCCGTGTTATTTTGAGAAGACATAATTGCTTAGTTAGTATGCTTGAAGTATTATTATTTTTATGTCAACATTAAACTTTTGTCCTGAATCTTTCGGATCTGAATATTCATGCCACAATAAAGAGAATTATGATAGGTAGCATTCCACATCAAAAATTCTGTTTTTATCATTTACCTACTCGAGGACGAGCATGAATTAAGCTTGGGGATGCTTGATACGTCTCCAACGTATCTATAATTTTTGATTGTTCCATGATATTATATTATCTGTTTTGGATGTTAATGGGCTTTATTTTACACTTTTATATTATTTTTGGGACTAACCTACTAACCCAAGGCCCAGTGCAAATTGCTATTTTTTTGCCTATTTCAGTGTTTCACAGAAAAGGAATATCAAACGGAATCCAAACGAAATGAAACCTTCGGGAGAGTTATTTTTGGAACAAACATGATTCAAAGGACTTGGAGTGGACGTCAAGAAACAAACAAGGAGTCCACAAGGCAGGGGGCGCGCCTACCCCCCTGGGCGCGCCCTCCCCCCTCGTGGGCCCCTTGTGGCTCAACCGACCTACTTCTTCCTCCTGTATATACTCATACACCCTGAAAACATGCAGGAGCACCACGAAACCCTATTTCCACCGCCGCAACCTTCTGTACCCAAGAGATCCCATCTTGGGGCCTTTTCCGGAGCTCCGCCGGAGGGGGCATCGATCACGGAGGGCCTCTACATCAACTCCATGGACCCTCCGATGATGTGTGAGTAGTTTACTTCAGACCTTCGGGTCCATAGTTGTTAGCTAGATGGCTTCTTCTCTCTCTCTTTGGATCTCAATACAAAGTTCTCCTCGATCTTCTTGGAGATCTATTTGATGTAACTCTTTTTGTGTTAGTCGAGATACGATGAATTGTGGGTTTATGATCAAGTCTATCTATGAACAATATTTGATTCTTCTCTAAAATCTTTTATGTATGATTGGTTATCTTTGCAAGTCTCTTCGAATTATCAGTTTGGTTTGGCCTACTAGATTGACATTTCTTGCAATGGGGGAAGTGCTTAGCTTTGGATTCAATCTTGTGGTGCTCGATCCCAGTGATAGAAAGGGAAACGACACGTATTGTATTGTTGCCATCGAGGATAAAAAGATGGGGTTTATATCATATTGCTTGAGTTTATCCCTCTACATCATGTCATCTTACCTAATGCGTTACTCTATTCTTATGAACTTAATACTCTAGATGCATGCTGGATAGCGGTCGATGTGTGGAGTAATAGTAGTAGATGCAGGCAGGAGTCGGTCTACTTGTCACATACGTGATGCCTATATACATGATCATTCCTAGATATTCTCATAATTATTCGCTTTTCTATCAATTGCTCGACAGTAATTTGTTCACCCATTGTAATACTTATGCTATCTTGAGAGAAGCCACTAGTGAAACCTATGGCCCCCGGGTCTATTCTACATTATATTTATCTCCCGTCAACAAGCTATTTCTATTACCTTTTATTTTGCAATCTTTACTTTTAATCTTTATCATAAAAATACCAAAAATATTATCTTATCATCTCTATCAGATCTCATTCTCGTAAGTGACCATGAAGGGATTGACAACCCCTTTATCATGTTGGTTGCGAGGTTCTTATTTGTTTGTGTAGGTACGAGGGACTTGCGTGTGGCCTCCTACTGGATTGATACCTTGGTTCCCAAAAACTGAGGGAAATACTTACGCTACTTTGCTGCATCACCCTTTCCTCTTCAAGGGAAAACAACGCAGTGCTCAAGAGGTAGCACCTGCAAAAACAAGTTAGACGTCCTCTATTTTGTTCTTGCAAGTTTTACGTGGCTGCTACGGGCTGAGCAAGAACCGTTCTTACATACGCATCAAAAACCACAACGCGGTATAGTGATTTCTTTTTTATCTTCAGAAAGAACCATGTTCATTGAATCCGATTCAACTAAAGTTGGAGAAACTGACACCCACCAGCCACGTGTGTGCGAAGCACGTCGGTAGAACCAGTCTCGCGTAAGCGTACGCGTAATGTCGGTCTGAGCCGCTTCATCCAACAATACCGCTGAATCAAGAATCAACTAGTGACGACCATCAATATGTATATACCCACGCCCACAACTCCTTTGTGTTCTACTCGTGCATATAACATCTACGCATAGACCTGACTCTGATACCACTGTTGGGGAACGCAGTAATTTCAAAAAAATTCCTATGCACACGCAAGATCTATCTAGGTGATGCATAGCAACGAGAGGGGAAGAGTGTTGTCCACGTACCCTCGTAGACCGTAACCGGAAGCGTTATGACAACGCGGTTGATGTAGTCGTACGTCTTCATGATCCGACCGATCCTAGCACCGAAGGTACGGCACCTCTGTGATCTGCACACGTTCAGCTCGGTGACGTCCCGTGAACTCTAGATCCAGCTGAGTGTCAAGGGAGAGTTTCATCAGCACGACGGCGTGATGACAGTGATGATGAAGCTACTAGCACAGGGCTTCGCCTAAGCACTGCAATGATATGACCGAGGTGGAAATCTGTGGAGGGGGCACCGCACACGGCTAAACAATCAACTTGTGTGTCTATGGGGTGCCCCCTCCCCCGTATATAAAGGAGTGGAGGAGGGGGAGGGTCGGCCCCTTTATGGTGCGCCCAAGGGGAGTCCTACTCCCATCGGGAGTAGGATTCCCCCCTTCCCTAGTTGGATTAGGAGAGGAAGGAAAGGGGGAGAGAGGGGGGAAGGAAAGGGGTGGGCGCCCCCCACCCAATTCGGATTGGGCTTGGGGGGGCGCCCCCTCTGAGGCTCCCTTCTCCTCTCTCCCACTATGGCCCAATAAGGCACATATACTTCCCGGGGGTTCCGGTAACCTCCCAGTACTCCGGTATATGCCTGAACTCATCCGGAACCATTCCATGTCCAAACATAGGCTTCCAATATATCGATATTTATGTCTCGGCCATTCTGAGACTCCTCGTCATGTCCGTGATCATATCCGGGACTCTGCACTACCTTTGGTACATCAAAACACATAAACTCATAATATTGATCGTCACTGAACATTAAGCATGCAGACCCTACGGGTTCGAGAACTATGTAGACATGACCGAGACTTATCTCTGGTCAATAACCAATAGCGGAACCTGTATGCTCATGTTGGTTCCTACATATTCTACGAAGATCTTTATCGGTCAAACCACATAACAACATACGTTGTTCCCTTTGTCATCGGTATGTTACTTGCCCGAGATTCGATCATCGGTATCTTAATACCTAGTTCAATCTCGTTACCGGCAAGTCTCTTTACTCATTCCGTAATGCAACATCCTGTAACTAACTCATTAGTCACATTGCTTGCAAGGCTTATAGTGATGTGCATTACCGAGAGGGCCAGAGATACCTCTCCGATACTCGGAGTGACAAATCCTAATCTCGACCTATGCCAACTCAACAAACACCATCAGAGACACCTGTAGAGCATCTTTATAGTCACCCAGCTACGTTGTGACGTTTGATAGCACACTAAGTGTTCCTCTGGTATTCGAGAGTTGCATAATCTCATAGTCATACAAACATGTATAAGTTATGGAGAAAGCAAAAGCAGTAAACTAAACGATCATCGTGCTAAGCTAATGGATGGGTCAAGTCAATCACATCATTCCTTAATGATGTGATCCTGTTTATCAAATGACAACTCTTTGTCCATGACTAGGAAACCTAACCATCTTTGATCAACGAGCTAGTCAAGTAGAGGCATACTAGTGACACTATGTTTGTCTATGTATTCACACATGTACCAAGTTTCCGGTTAATACAATTCTAGCATGAAAATAAACATTTATCATGATATAAGGAAATATAAATAACAACTTTATTATTGCCTCTAGGGCATATTTCCTTCAGTAGATTAGGGGTTTCTTTTTTAGGCATGTGCCAGTACTTAGTGGATTCGATAGGATTAGATAGGATTCGAGTAGATCCGATTCGATGCGATCCCAATCGAATCGAATCCGAGTGATTTGTTCTTGCTTGCTACAGTGTGTGTTCTAGGATATTGTTCTTCTGCTAGTGCTTTCCTAGGATCTGTGTTCATGCTAGGATTTGTGTTCATGCTAGAATCCCCAATGCTAGTGTGCTTTGCTAGGATCTGTGTTCATGCTAGGGTCTTGCTAGGATTTGTGTTCATGCAAATGGCATGTTCATGTTCAAGCTAGGATCATGTTCATGTTGCTGTTCACGTTGCATGCTCTAGATTGTTATAACTGCATGCTCTAGATTGTTATACGTGCATGTAGTAGGACCATTTTAGGATGCTGCCAAATGTGTATTGGTGCACATGGGTGCTATTTTTAGATGTTTCCATGCTTAGGATAGTACACTGATGAGTGGCAGTTGCAGAAAACTAGATGCCACTGATCAGTGGCATTTGCTCATGGGCAACTACCACTGATCAGTGCCACTTGCTGTTGGGCAAATCCTTTGATCAGGGGCACTTGCTCTTGAGCAAGTGCCATTGATCAGTGGCATTTGGCCAAAAGCAAGTGCCATTGATAAGTGGCATTTGGCAAAGAGTTTGTGCACTCATCAGTGGCATTTGCTCTTGGGCAAATGTCTCTGATCAGTGCCATTTGTTGTAGTGCTAGTGCAACTGATCAGAGGCATTTGCAGAAGAGCTAATGCCACTAATCAGTGGTTGTTCATTTTGCAAGCACCTCTAATACTTGTCATCTTACCTGAAAAGATATTGAAGAGTGACTGGGATGTGGCAGGTGGGGGAGCTCGGGTGGTGGCCGGCGCCGAGGACCTCATCCCCATGAACAAGTGGCTCAAGAGGGTGGACCTAACTGGCAGGGTCGCCTTGATGAGCCTGCCTCGTTTAAGAGGACTATCTCCAAGGAACGGCCACGAGGAGGGGGGCCCGGGAGCCGCTGCGCTTCTACAAGCAGATCAAGGACAACAAGGACCTCACCATGCTCGTCATCCCTCGTAAGTTCGTGGAGGTGATGAACGAGTGGTTGGTCATCAAGCGGCTCCCACGCGTGGTCAGGCTATCGGTGAACAAGCGGTGCATGTTCTGGGTGCAGGTCCAGAACTTCGAGGGGCACAAGGTGCTTTGCCGGGGCTGGAACTACTTCTGCCGCCACCACCGGATCGTCCCCGGCGATGCTACCTCTTGAGCTTGCGTTGGATTTTCCCCGAAGAGGAAGGGATGATGCAGCAGAGTAGCATAAGTATTTCCCTCGGTTTTTTAGAACCAAGGTATCAATCCAGTAGGAGGCCATGCTCAAGTCCCTCGTACCTGCACAAAACGATAGCTACTCGCAACCAACGCGATTAGGGGTTGTCAATCCATTCACGGTCACTTACAAGAGTGAGATCTGATAGGTATAATATTTTTGGTATTTTTGGTATAAAGATGCAAAGTAAAAAGTAAAAGGCAAAGTAAAAAAGCAAAGCAAGATTAAAGTGATGGAGATTGATATGATGAGAATAGACCCCGGGGCCATAGGTTTAACTAGTGGCTTCTCTCAAGAGCATAAGTATTCTATGGTGGGTGAACAAATTACAGTTGAGCAATTGACAGAATTGATCATAGTTATGAGAATATCTAGGCATGATCATGTATATAGGCATCACGTCCGTGACAAGTAGACCGAAACGATTCTGCATCTACTACTATTACTCCACTCATTGACCGCTATCCAGCATGCATCTAGAGTATTAAGTTAAAAATAGAGTAACACTTTAAGCAAGATGACATGATGTAGAGAGATAAATTCATGCAATATGAAATAAACCCCATCTTGTTATCCTTGATGGCAACGATACAATACGTGCCTTGCTGCCCCTTCTGTCACTGGGAAAGGACACTGTAAGATTGAACCCAAAGCTAAGCACTTCTCCCATGGCAAGAACTACCAATCTAGTTGGCCAAACCAAACAGATAATTCAAAGAGACTTACAAAGATAACCAATCATACATAAAAGAATTCAGAGAAGATTCAAATATTATTCATAGATAGACTTGATCATAAACCCACAATTCATCGGTCTCAACAAACACACCGCAAAAAGAAGATTACATCGAATAGATCTCCACAAGAGAGGGGGAGAACTTAGTATTGAGATCCAAAAAGAGAGAAGAAGCCATCTAGCTACTAACTATGGACCCGAAGGTCTGAGGTAAACTACTCACACTTCATCAGAGAGGCTATGATGATGTAGAAGCCCTCCGTGATGACGACCCTCTCCGGCGGAGCTCCAGAACAGGCCCCAAGATGGGATCTCGTGGATACAGAAAGTTGCGGCGGTGGAATTAGGTTTTTGGCTCCGTTTCTGATCGTTTGGGGGTACGTAGGTATATATAGGAGGAATGAGTACGTCGGTGGAGCTCCAAGGGGCCCACGAGGCAGGGGGCGCGCCCTAGGGGGGCGCGCCCCCACCCTCGTGACCGCCTCTCTGATGCCTTGGCGTAGGGTCCAAGTCTCCTGGATCATGTTCGGTGATAAAATCACGTTCCCGAAGGTTTCATTCCGTTTGGACTCCGTTTGATATTCCGTTTCTTCGAAACACTGAAATAGGCAAAAAAAACAGCAATTCTGGGCTGGGCCTCCGGTTAATAGGTTAGTCTCAAAAATAATATAAAAGCAAAAAATAAAGCCCAATGTAGTCCAAAACAGTAGATAATATAGCATGGAGCAATCAAAAATTATAGATACGTTGGAGACATATCAGGCATCCCCAAGCTTAATTCCTGCTCGTCCTCGAGTAGGTAAATGAGAAAAAGAGAATTTTTGATGCGGAGTGCTACTTGGCATAATTTCAATGTAAATCTTCTTAATTGTGATATGAATATTCAGATTCGAAAGATTCAAGACAAAAGTTTATATTGACATAAAAATAATAATACTTCAAGCATACTAACAAAGCAATTATGTCTTCTCAAAATAACGTGGCCACAGAAAGTTATCCCGACAAATCATATAGTCTGGCTATGCTCTATCTTCACCACACAAAGTATTTAAATCATGCACAACCCCGATGACAAGCCAAGCAATTGTTTCATACTCTAACTTTTTCAAAACTTTTTCAATCTTCACGCAATACATGAGCGTGAGCCATGGATATAGCACTATAGGTGGAATAGAATGGTGGTTGTGGAGAAGACAAAAAGGAGAAGATAGTCTCACATCAACTAGGCGTATCAACGGGCTATGGAGATGCCCATCAATAGATATCAATGTGAGTGAGTAGGGATTGCAATGCAACGGATGCACTAGAGCTATAAGTATATGAAAGCTCAAAAAGAAACTAAGTGGGTGTGCATCCAACTTGCTTGCTCATGAAGACCTAGGGCAATTTGAGGAAGCCCATCATTGGAATATACAAGCCAAGTTCTATAATGAAAGATTCCCACTAGTATATGAAAGTGATAACATGAGAGACTCTCTACTATGAAGATCATGGTGCTACTTTGAAGCACAAGTGTGGTAAAAGGATAGTAACATTTTCCCTTCTCTCTTTTTCTCTCATCAATTTTTTTATTTGGGCCTTTTCTCTTTTTTATGGCCTCTTTTTATTTGGGCTTCTTTGGCCTCTTTTTTTTATTTTATTTTTCCGTTCGGAGTCTCATCCCGACTTGTGGGGGAATCATAGTCTCCATCATCCTTTCCTCACTTGGGACAATGCTCTAATAATGATGATCATCACACTTCTATTTTTCTTACAACTCAACAATTACAACCCGATACTTAGAACAAAATATGACTCTATATGAATACCTCCGGCGGTGTACCGGGATATGCAATATGACAATGATGGAGTGTGTCATGAACGGAACAGTGGAAAGTTGCATGGAACTATATATTGGAATGGCTATGGAAATGCCATAATAGGTAGGTATGGTGGCTGTTTTGAGGAAGGTATATGGTAGGTGTATGATACCGGCGAAAAGTGTGCGGTATTAGAGAGGCTAGCAAAGGTGGAAGGGTGAGAGTGCGTATAATCCATGGACTCAACATTAGTCATAAAGAACTCATATACTTATTGCAAAAATCTAGAAGTTATCAAAGCAAAGTATTTCACGCATGCTCCTAGGGGGATAGATTGGTAGGAAAAGACCATTGCTCGTCCCCGATCGCCACTCATAAGGAAGACAATCAATAAATAAATCATGCTCCGACTTCATCACATAACGGTTCACCATACGTGCATGCTACGGGAATCACAAACTTTAACACAAGTATTCTTTAAATTCACAACTACTCAACTAGCACGACTTTAATATTATCACCTCCATATCTCAAAACAATTATCATGCTTCAATCTTTTCTTAGTATTCAACACACTCAAAAAAAGTTTCACAAATATTGAATACCAAGCATATTATTATTAAGCAAATTACCATGCTATTAAGAGACTCTCAAAATAATTTAAGTGAAGCATGAGAGATCAATAGTTTCTTTAAAACAAATCCACCACCGTGCTCTAAAAGATCTAAGTGAAGCACATAGAGCAAAATTATAACGCTCAAAAGATATAAGTGAAGCACATAGAGCAAAACTACATAGCTCAAAAGATATAAGTGAAGCACATAGAGTATTCTATCAAATTTTAATTCATGTATGGCTCTCTCAAAAGGTGTGTACAGCAAGGATGATTGTGTCATACTAAAACACAAAGACAAAAATAATACAAGACGCTCCAAGCAAAACACATATCATGTTGGTGAATAAAAATATAGCTCCAAGTAAATTACCGATGGAAGTGGACGAAAGAGGGGATGCCTTCCGGGGCATCCCCAAGCTTTGACTTTTTGGTGTCCTTGGATTATCTTGGGGGTGCCATGGGCATCCCCAAGCTTAGGCTCTTGCCACTCCTTGTTCCATAATCCATCAAAAGAATTCACCCAAAACTTGAAAACTTCACAACACAAAACTTAAAGTAGAAAACTCGTGAGCTCCGTTAGCGAAAGAAAACAAAAGACCACTTCAAGGTACTGTAATGAACTCATTCTTTATTTATATTGGTGTTAAACCTACTGTATTACAACTTCTCTATGGATTATAAACTATTTTACTAACCATAGATTCATCAAAATAAGCAAACAACACACGAAAAACAGAATTTGTCAAAAACAGAACAGTCTGTAGTAATATGTAGCTAGCGCAAGATCTGGAACCCCAAAAATTCTAAAATAAATTCTGGACGTGAGGAATTTATCTATTAATCATCTGCAAAAAGAATTAACTAAATAGCATCTTCAAATAAAAATGACAGCAGTTCTCGTGAGCGCTAAAGTTTCTGTTTTTTACAGCAAGTTCAACAAGACTTTCCCCAAGTCTTCCCAACGGTTCCACTTGGCACAAACACTAATTAAACACAAAAAACACAACCAAAACAGAGTATAAATAATTTATTTATTACTAAGCAGGAGAAAAAATCAAGGAATAAAAATAAAAATGGGTTGCCTCCCAACAAGCGCTATCGTTTAACGCCCCTAGCTAGGCATAAAAGCGAGGATAGATCTAGGTATTGCCATCTTTAGTAGGCAATTCTTCGATGAGGCATCTATTTCCCTTAGGAATTTCTTTCTTTCTAGTGATTATCAAACTTTTAGGCACAAGATCGAAAAATTCATTTGTAGCAATTGGTTCCTTAATGATAGCAAAAAGATTGGGATGAATACTTATAGATTTAAGATCCGCAGTTTCCTTACTAGATGATTCACCCTTATTTTTAGGAACATACATAAGCTTGGAAATTTTAGTAGGAGGACTTGGAGTATTCTTTACGGAAGAAAAAGCGGTTCCCAAGTTTGTAATGATACCCTCAAGTTTATCAATTCTAGTAGAATCTAAGTTTATCTTCTCATTAACTATGGGTTCCTTTTCCTTAATATTTTTCAAAGTCATTCCTACCTTAGATCCATATTGAGTAATTTGATTGTGGATCTTTTTATCTAGATTTTCAACTAATTCAATAGTAGCAACTTTATTTTCAATAATTTCAAGTCTTTGCATAACATGCTCCAAAGTTAACATGGTTCCATTAACCAAAAGAGGTGGTGAGCCAAATAAATTTAACATAGCATTATAAGAATCAAAAGTATGGCTACCCAAGAAGTTCCCTACGGTAATGGTATCGAGGATATATCTATAACAAGGATTAACACCTACATAAAAAATGCGGAGAAGAACTAAGGTAGATTGCTTCCTAGTAGATCTATTTTGAGCATTGCAAATTCTATACCAAGCATCTTTTAGATTTTCTCCCTCCCTTTGTTTAAAATTTAGAACTTCACTCTCGGGAGACAACGGAGAAGATATGAGACTAGCCATGACGACAAGCAAACAAACTAGCACACAAGCAAACGAAAAGGCAAGCGAGAAAAGAGAGGGAGGATAGAGAGAGAGAGGGCGAATAAAATGGCAAGGATGAAGTGGGGGAGAGGAAAACGAGAGGCAAATGGCAAATAATGTAATGCGAGAGATAGGGATTGTAATGGGTACCTGGTATGTTGACTTTTTGCGTAGACTCCCTGGCAACGGCGCTAGAAATCCTTCTTGCTACCTCTTGAGCTTGCGTTGGATTTTCCCCGAAGAGGAAGGGATGATGCAGCAGAGTAGCGTAAGTATTTCCCTCAGTTTTTGAGAACCAAGGTATCAATCCAGTAGGAGGCCACGCTCAAGTCCCTTGTACCTGCACAAAACGATAGCTACTCGCAACCAACGCGATTAGGGGTTGTCAATCCCTTCACGGTCACTTACGAGAGTGAGATCTGATAGATATAATATTTTTGGTATTTTTGGTATAAAGACGCAAAGTAAAAAGTAAAAGGCAAAGTAAAAAAGCAAAGCAAGATTAAAGTGATGGAGATTGATATGATGAGAATAGACCCGGGGGCCATAGGTTTCACTAGTGGCTTCTCTCAAGAGCATAAGTATTCTACGGTGGGTGAACAAATTACTGTTGAGCAATTGATAGAATTGAGCATAGTTATGAGAATATCTAGGCATGATCATGTATATAGGCATCACGCCCGTGACAAGTAGACCGAAACGATTCTGCATCTACTACTATTACTCCACTCATCGACCTCTATCCAGCATGCATCTAGAGTATTAAGTTGAAAACAGAGTAACACTTTAAGCAAGATGACATGATGTAGAGAGATAAATTCATGCAATATGAAATAAACCCCATCTTGTTATCCTCGATGGCAACGATACAATACGTGCCTTGCTGCCCCTTCTGTCACTGGGAAAGGATACCGCAAGATCAAACCCAAAGCTAAGCACTTCTCCCATGGCAAGAACTACCAATCTAGTTGGCCAAACCAAACGGATAATTCGAAGAGACTTGCAAAGATAACCAATCATACATAAAAGAATTCAGAGAAGATTCAAATATTATTCATAGATAGACTTGATCATAAACCCACAATTCATCGGTCTCAACAAACATACCACAAAAAGAAGATTGCATCGAATAGATCTCCACAAGAGAGGGGGAGAACTTTGTATTGAGATCCAAAAAGAGAGAATAAGGCATCTAGCTACTAAGTATGGACCCGAAGGTCTGAGGTAAACTACTCACACTTCATCGGAGAGGCTGTGATGATGTAGAAGCCCTCCGTGATGACGGCCCTCTCCGGCGGAGCTCCGAAACAGGCCCCAAGATGGGATCTCGTGGATACAGAAAGTTGCGGCGGTGGAATTAGGTTTTTGGCTCCATTTCTGATTGTTTGGGGGTACGTAGGTATATATAGGAGGAAGGAGTACGTCGGTGGAGCTCCAAGGGGCCCACGAGGTAGGGGGCACCCTAGGGGGGCGTGCCCCCCACCCTCGTGACCGCCTCTCTGATGCCTTGGCGTAGGGTCCAAGTCTCCTGGATCACGTTCGGTGAGAAAATCACGTTCCCGAAGGTTTCATTCCGTTTGGACTCCGTTTGATATTCCGTTTCTTCGAAACACTGAAATAGGCAAAAAAACAGCAATTCTGGGTTGGGCCTCCGGTTAATAGGTTAGTCCCAAAAATAATATAAAAGTGGAAAATAAAGCCCAATATAGTCCAAAATAGTAGATAGTATAGCATGGAGCAATCAAAAATTATAGATACATTGGAGACGTATCAGGCGACCTTGTTGTTGTGTGCATCTCAGGACTCGGGCTGACGGTCCAAATCTACAACCACGACTCCTCGGTCATGTGCAGATTTCGTTGCAGCAGGCACAGCTGCGTTGGTGACATTGAGCATGCAATGTAGTTAACTAAAGTGTTAGTGTTGAACTTGTTATGGTCTGTCGCTAGAACTTATAGTACTTGTGCTGTGAACTTGTTAATATTTTGGCCAGGAGCAGCACCCTGGCGTGGAGCAGGGAAGGAGGATGCCCCTGCTGTTAATCTAAGTAGTCTGTTGTCATTTCCGTTGCTTGCTTTGTTTGATCTCATTTGGTTGCTTGTTTTGTTTGCTGTTAGTGCTTGCCTCTTTGATCTGTTGTCAGTTGTGCTTGCCGGTGTGGTGATCATGTGGTGGTAAGGCCACCACATTTGACTAGGGTGAGCAGAACACAAACATCTGTTTGCAACCAAACAGCTGAAGTTTGCATCTGTTCACACCCTAAGCACAAAAACGGTAACGAAACATCAGAGGGGTAAGTGTCCCTTCATGTGACGCATGCAACCAAACAGGTTGCATCTGCTGCATGCCTGCATATGAGGCTGCATATGAAGAATCAGGATGGAGATGAACATGCAAAAGGGTACTGTAGCAAACTACAACCAAACACGCCCTGTATGATCTAATGCCTAGCAAACAACTCCTGCTTCTTCTTTTTTTCGGGTAAAACAGCTCCTACTTCAGACCTGTTTCCGTAATACGGTAAACTAGAACATAAATGCGCGTGTTGCCGCGCCCGTTCATCCTAAGATGAAAAGGTAGAATCATCAAGATTAGCTGAGGAAAACTGCCATAACTCGATCAGTACATGAAAATTGTGAGAGCTGCAATATCTTCCTTCTTCTATGCCAAAGTAGGACGGCTTTGTATCATGCACATGGTATAAGATAAATAAACAATACGTAGCATCCTTGAAAAGGTTCAACTACACGTGGTCTTTTCACATCACTAACAATAGTATAGAAGTAGTAACTCATGTGTAAATTACTAAGTAACAAAATTAATTAATGGCATATACCGGTGTCTGTGAGATGCAACAGAGCATCACCTTCACTGCTAGATCGTCAAATTCCAGCATCCATGCAATGGTTGCTCCATCATGTGTGATTGTATCATCTACACCAGCATCTGTAAGTCGGTATTGTGCACTCCGGTAAGGTTTTCTTTCCAAAAAAATAGGGGTTTCAGAATCTCTCAAACATCATAATCCTGCTTATACCACAAAAAATGGCACTACAAGCAATGGCATCTAGTTGCAAAATTAATCGGATTTGCAAAAGTCTGTCAAACATCATAATCCTGCTTATACCATGAAAAATGGCACTACAAGAAATGACATCTAGTTGCAAAATTAATCGGATTTTGCAGAAGTTTCACATGAAACCGTTGGATTCTGGTATTAAATTAGTTGTGTATTACCTTCTGGATCTCTCGCATGATTTGTGAAGGGAAATGAGGCTTGCACCAGGTTATCTGTAGTTTCTGAAAACAAAGTTATCATCAGTATGACAGACCATAAGACAACAATTAATGAAGAAAGTTCTGACCGTTTGCTAATCTAATTGAGTAGTATGTTCTGGAGAATAAGTAGGTGACAGGAAACTTGTATAATTAGGAATTAATTATAAATAGGTATTCCGTTTCATCTAGGAAAAGAACCTAAAAATATTCCTTGACTTGAATAAAATCTAGGTAGGGAGCTTGGACGACAACGATGCGCCAGCCCATTATATCCTCCTCATCCTTGGAGTCCCCTGAACCGAACTCTTATATACTCCGTAGATGATACAAATGTTTTCCACGTGTTAGTTTAGTGGAACAGGGTGATTGCCAAAAAAGGAAAAAAAATCAGAACAACGGTCCATGGCTTACTACCGTTGGAGTCGTTGCAGAAGTGGAGTGCTGCCAATTGCTGGTGCCTGAATCCGATGTTCTCAGTTCTTACCAAGGAGCTCGGGCTGATCAGATTGACGCCACCGCCCACAACAACTCCTTCACCGCTGCCACCACGGCATCACTCACTGGCTCGGTCGACCCTGTAGATATTCAGTCATTCACTCACAATTCTTCACATTGCCAACATGTTTTACAAATTGGTAAAAAGGTCAAGCAACATAGTTTAAGAATTGGTAAGAAATCAGGAGAGGTAGAGGAATGTGTAGAGGTGATGTGTAATTTGGTGATCATGCTGGTCTCTCGGATTGGAAGCAAACTCCGTGAAGCCTCACTATGAACGGGGAGGGTGAGCTAGGAAAGCCAAATCCTTCACCATGAAGGTACGATTTTTGGCTCAAGTGTCGACGCTGCTCTCCACTATCACCAAGAAGTAACAAAACAGTGGAGGTGGAGAATGGAACTTTATAAGGATAATCACGCATCAGTTTCAGCCTTACTTGCAGAATTGACAGGAACGCACGCTACAGCTGCAAGGGCATGGAGATGGAGGTGTATGCAGGAGGAGGACATCCGATGATGGACGCCGCCGTCGAGGGCGGCCGCTGCAGCCGCCGTGGAGGTACGCAGCAAGACCGGAGATTAAGAACAATAAAGAAGGAGCCTGCAGTGGAAGAATAAAGGCCAATGAAGGGCACATACGCGGAGGCAGATGCGCAGAGGAAGCTCGCCGGCAGGACGGAGGAAGGCGGCGGCGCATCGCGGGGAAGTAACGATGGCGCATCACGGACCGGGGACCCTAACGACGGCGGCATCGTAGGGAGAAGGGATAGCGCTGCCAACACATAGCCTGGCCCATGCGAGTGTGTTTCGACTGCACATGGGCTTTCCTGGCCCGATTACGGACAGAAACGGGCGCTCGCTCTGCGAAGCAGCGGCCCGCGAAACGGCTTTCGCGGCGCGTGAACCACCCAAGGACGACCGAGCTGATCTACAGCGTACGTTGGAAGGATCCGACGACTGAGACGCTCGAAACGCTATGGAGGCTTGTAGGTGGCTACGTTATACTGTTTCTCAATAATATGGGGACCTGGAATGGCCGTGTGACCATTCAATGGGTAGGGAGCCTCTTTTTTTCGGATGATGGGGAGGGAGCCTTTGATCAGATTGATTGATTGATGCACTCTTGTCCCTCTCGCTTCCTTTTTTTCCCGTTGGCAAAGAGAAACGGACATGAGAGCCACCTACAAATTGTGCTTAACTTTTGTGTTGATTCTCCAATAGAAATCCGTGGAAAGCCCATTCCTAAAAAAACAAGGAAATGACCACGATACTCATAATTCCTGTGGGAAGATTTTTTTTTTTACACAAAGAGATAAGAGCATCTACAGCGAGACTTGACAAATCCGACCCTCAAACGCGTCCGGACGCGTCCGCGGGAACTGACCGGGCACTCCTCAAATGTGGCGCCGCACATCCACATACAGCAAATTCCGATCCTCAAATCCATGCATGTCAATCAAACGATACAACCGTCTGAATGCCAAAGTTCGAAAGAAAGCAAAGCAAATCATAATTCAACATACCGGACATGACAAAATGAAATCAATGACCGACATGACGGGTGGCGTCGGATCACTGGCTGGGCGCCTGCTCCTGCTCGTCCTGCTCTGCCTGCATCCGAGCCACAGCCGCCCTCGCCGCCTCGTACTTCCTACAGTCGTTGATCTTCATCTTCTTGTCCACAAGCCACTTCTTCACATGCTCATTCAAGAGGGACTCGTCCGCCAACATGATCCTCGCATCTTCCACGTCCCGTTCGAGTTGCAACCTCTCTTTCTCAAGCTCCATGTCACCAGATGTCTTGGCCTTTTCGAGCTCCCATTTGATCGCAGCTTGTTGCTTCTCGAACTCGATCTTCTCCCTCTCAATTTCCAGCTTCTTCTCCGCCCTCTTCCGGTCCCACTTCATCCTTTCCTTTTGCGCATTCAACATAGGGTTGACCTCTCCTCCTTCTTGTTCTCCCTCATCGAAAAAATGCCCGTCCATATGAACGAAATTTTGGTAGCCGCGACATCATGGACGGCATGTGCCTTCTCCCACTTGATCATGTTCGACAAAAACGCCTCCTACATGATTATGGTTTGCAAGCATTCATCATGAGCGAAATGAACTAATGGTTTGTGCTAAAATCTGATTGGACAAGAGCAAAAAAAACGCACGGACTCTTGTTCGGTCATTCCGTCAAACGTGTCAAGGGCAGCGCGGGCACTGCCGGAGCCCGTGCTCATCCGCGCCCGAACGAGCTGCCGCAAGTCACACACGTCGACCGCCGACATCTGCATGGGCGGAAAGCTGTCCGGAATGGCCCAGCCGGCAATCGATTTTATTCCATCATACTAATTTCCTGTAAAATGATCCTTGTTCAAGTAGCAATTTCATTCCATCATCATACAAGCATCGTCTTAAAAATCGTCGGACCTGTAGCACTGCTCCCACAAGATTACTGCCTAGGACCACGGTATATGTGGTAAGCAATTTCTGAATGGAAATTAAATTATAATGATTTAGGTTGTTAGCTCTACTTTTGAAAAGTATATAATCCACTAAAAAAAGTACATAATCCAAGAAAAAAATTACTGCCAAAGAGAAGGGTAAAAAGGGAGTCTATGAATGAACCATAATAAAGGAAGAGAGGACGCTCCCCGCAAAAATAAAGGGGAAAGGGATGAAATGAAAGGGAAAAAAGAGGAGGGAAAGAGAGAGAGACATGGGAGAGCGCGTGAAGTGTCCGCCGATCAAACGGGAGCCCCCTTCCCTCCAACGCAAGCGAGCGAGCCAGGGTCAGCTAAAATCCAACCGCAACGAACCGAAGCAGAGCACGCGAGCAGTTTCCATTTCCGGCCATCCGACCCTGGGGCGAGCCGAAAGCCCCCTCACCTCCATTCCCTCCATGGCAGCCACCCTCCTTTACTCCCCCCAACCTCCCCCCGGCCATGGCATTCACGCCCGCCCATAAAGATCGCCACCACCACAGGCCGCTGCCGCTCCCAGCCGTCCACACTCCACAGAGACAAGGGAGGAGGAGTCTTCCGGGTCTTGGGTGCTCCTGGGTCCTCTTTCTTTCTTCTCGGCGAGCGAGGAGCTTGTTGGGATGGGGCGCGGCAAGATCGAGATCAAGAGGATCGAGAACTCGTCCAACCGCCAGGTGACCTTCGCCAAGCGCCGGGCCGGGCTGGTGAAGAAGGCCCGCGAGATCGGCGTGCTCTGCGACGCCGAGGTCGGCGTCGTCATCTTCTCCAGCGCCGGCAAGCTCTACGACTTCTGGACGCCCAAGACCACGTAACTTGTTCTCCCCTTCCTCCCTCTCTCACCCTTTATTGTGCTTCTAGCCAAGGGCTCTGTTTCTTCTTCTTCTTCTTCTTCTTCTTTTTAAGCCGGTCACGAAGCTGCTAACTTTGCCTTTGCTGTCTGTCAGGCTACCGAGGATCTTGGAGAAGTACCAGACCAACTCCGGCAAGATCCTGTGGGACGAGAAGCACAAGGTTCTTGCCTGATCTACCTCAGCGGTTTCTTTCAGCACACATCCAATAAACATGTTCAGAGTCTGAAAGCCCTGGAGATGTTTTGTTTTTCAGAGCATCAGCGCAGAGATCGACAGGGTGAAGAAGGAGAACGACAACATGCAGATCGAGCTCAGGCAAGTGTTGTTCCATCCAGCTTTGATTTTTTTTCTCTCTTTCCAATTCTACCTGCGGCTCTTCAATGTTTGTATGAGTATGACTCATTGCGGCAGCTGATTAACGGTGCAGGCATATGAAAGGCGAGGATGTGAACTCCCTGCAGCCCAAGGAACTGATCGCCATCGAGGAAGCTCTCACGAACGGCCAGACCAACCTCAGGGACAAGATGGTAATGCATGCTGGGTGTACAAAATTCAGAGCTTGCAAGTGTTTCATCTTTGTTTTGTGGAATATTGTTGTCTGTCTCTGATGTTGGTGCCGTCTCCTTGTTGCAGATGGACCACTGGAAGATGCACAGGAGGAATGTATGGGCCCTAAATTTACCACTGCTCTTTGCATTTCCTTCTGTACACCATGGGAGTTTCTTGAAGAAGAATTTGCAAAGATCTGCTTTTTATTGGCAAAGAAAATTCTGATCATGCTCCTCCTTTGTGATTTACCGCAGGAGAAGATGCTGGAGGAGGAGCACAAGCTGCTGGCTCTGAGGATGGTAATTCTTGAGCACTTCCTTGCTTTCTTCAGTCTAGAATTAATCACCCTGCGGAACTGCAGACATGCATCATCTTTTGCCAACTAGTGAAATGGAGCATAATCATATCCTCCAAGGGCATTATCTTGGTTTCAGTAAAGTGTTGCTAATGCAGTTAGACCACTGATCAGTACTTAATGTGGCTGATCAGAGTCATCTACTCAGCAACCAAATAACTCGCCACTACAATAGTTCCTTGCTGCATTATTTTTCAAAACAGCATGCCTGTCTTCATACCCTGCAAACCGAATCACCTCTACCCAGTCCAATTGAATAACTGAAACTGTAATAACATAATTCACTGCATAGGTTAAAATTTCAGTGAATGGTAACCGCACTTTCTGCTTTACTGATAAGTAACCCAAAAGCTGAGAAATCGCTGAAGTTCTCCTCTTGTTTCCAGCACCAGCAGGACGACCTGAGCAGCGGCATGAGGGAGATGGAGCTCGGGTACCATCAGGGTAGGGATTTCACTTCCCAGATGCCGTTCACCTTCCGGCTGCAGCCCAGCCACCCCAACTTGCAGGAAGACAAGTAGGCCACCGAATCCTGCCACGGCCTGTGTCAACTGAAGCTCCTCTACCTGCAGGCCACAACTGCCAGCTTCAATTTCCTTGTGCAACCTTAAAAATGTATCTTCCTTTTCATGTCTGGCTTGATGAACTTAACAGCGCTAGTTGGTTCCCAGCACATAACTTTAACTAAGACAGTTCCTGTCCCTGTCAAGATGCTTGTATAATTGCTGCCTATCCTGGTTACAGTGTGGCTTGAATGTTAGTGATGATGGCCAAGGTGCCAAAGTAACAAAGTTTGATGTGAATGCCATTTTTGGCATTTGAATGCCTCATTCAGAAAGTCAATACAATCAAGAGGTAATGACACACAGCTCTGAACTTCAGTTGACCAGAACAAACACAAGAATTACATCACCTAAGCATGTCCCCATTATCCATTAAAGGGCCGCTGATAGCCGGAGAAGCGCTGAAGTTGCTCCCAGCTTCGCTGAACATCAAAAAGTTGTGCCCAAATGGCAGCGGCCGATCTGGTATCTCTGGTATGTCCATGTCCCCCTCAAGCATCTTCACCGCCTCGGTGATGGTCGGTCGGAGCGCGACCATCACATGAGCGCACAGGATTCCAACAAGAACAAACCTTTCGATGGCATCACCTCTTGGGCTCTCGCACGTCGACAGTGCATCGTCGAGCACCTCCCTTGACTGGCCAGCCTTGATGAGCGTCCACGCCCAGTCGGTGATCAGCACTGGCCCATTCGAAGCCGTCATGTCAAGCACATGCCGCCCGCTCAATATCTCAAGCACCAGAACGCCGAAGCTATAGACGTCGCTCTTCTCTGTCAATTGTCCATAGAGCGCGTACTCCGGCGCCAGGTAGCCATGTGTGCCGGCAACCCGCGTCGTGAGGTGAGACTGCCCTTCTCGGCTCCTCCTGGCTAGCCCGAAGTCCGCCACGCGTGCCCGCATCTCATTGTCGAGCAATATGTTGGTCGCCTTGATGTCCCTGTGATAGATCGCAGGCTTGACACCATAATGCAGATATTCCAGCCCCTTTGCCACATCCATTATTATGTTCCGGCGTTGTGCCCATGTCAATGCCGCCCGCTTGCTGCTTCCTACTCTGTCCTGGAAGATGAACTCCTCGAGCGATCCATTGGGCATGAAGTCGTACACCAGGAACATCTGCTTCCCTTCCTCTATGTCGTCGTCGACAATGCAACAGCCACGCAGCGGCACCAGGTTCCGGTGCCGGAGGTGGCTGATGATCTCCACCTCGTTGGTGAACTCCTCGTCACCGCCGTCCATTTCTGGGTTGAGCATCTTCTTGACAGCAACCACAGACCCATCCGCGAGCACGCCGCGGTAGACAACTCCGAACCCACCGCGGCCGATGAGGTTTCGGTCCGCGAAGTTGTCCGTCCCCTTGGACAGCTCGGCGATGTCGAAGAGTATTGAGCCGGTGTTGGGCCTTAGGTGCGGACGCCGGTCCTCCGACCCCTCCTCAGGGATGGTGTGGTTCCTCTTCTTCTTCTTGGCGTGCCTTGTCTTTCTCCAGACAAAGAATGCGAGGGCCGACAGGGCGAGGATGAAGGCGATTGGGATGGTGGTGGCGTAGATGGCTGCGTTGTTGGACTTGGAGCGCTGGGAGGGAGGGGTGGACAGGCCGAGGCCGAGGATGCAATGGGCGGCGGTGGGGGAGGTGGGTCCCTCGGCGCTGGAGATGCCGGCGGCGTACATGACGGTGAGGTAGAAGCAGTTCCGCTGCGACTCGGCCGTGGCGTTGGCGCTGGCGGCGATGAGGGGGGAGGTGGCGACGATGCCGGCGGTCTGGCAGCGGTCGCAGATGGGCAAGGACGAGAGGTCGGGGCCGCAGGCGGCGTCCAGGCCCGCGACGGAGGCGTTCCCGACGACGGCCCGGTACTCGGCGGCGGTGGTGACGCCGGCGCAGAAGGACGGGGAGACGGCGAACTCGTCGGGCGACGGGAAGCAGGAGTGCACGAGCGAGGCGCCCGGGAGCGAGGCCGGCGCCGCGGCGACCGCGTCGGCGAAGTCGGCGATGCAGGCGGCGGAGGCCGCCGCGGACGGGACGCGGAACTGGCCCGTGGAGCGGAGCCGGCCGGCGAGGCCGATGGCGAGCACGGAGAGCAGCGTCTGGCAGCAGGCCGTCATGTTGGGCGCGGCCCCCGCGCACGGGGCGGGGTCCCACGGGAAGGTGGGCACGTAGGTCAGGTCCAGCGGGCACGTCCCGTTGCCCGCGGCCGCGCCGTACGGAGGGCCGGCGAGCAGCAGCGCCAGGAGGAGCGGGAGGGCGCGGAGGAGCCCCCGCGCCGGCATTTCGGCGAGCAGCTGGTGTGCGGGGGAGGGTGGAACAGGGGTCGGGGTCGGGGTCGGCTTACGTTGGGAGGAGAGCGAGAGAGGGGAAACGCTCGAGCAGATAGCGGGGGAGAGAGAGTGGTTGGAGTAAAATGGGGCGGCTCCCTGCGCCAAGCCTTGCGTGTACGGAATAATTTATAAGTTTGCGCGAGGATATGGGCGCGGAGTATGACGGGTGGGGCCTCTGCGGGGTCGGGTGCGTCGGACCGATGGGGACGTGGGAGGGGTCTGGCTGGTTCGGCCGGAAGGTGGCCGGAAGCCAAGAGGAGGAGGTGGTGGCTGCGACTTCGCCGCTTTGTTTGACGTGGCGTGAACTGTGGATTAGTGAGTGTAAATGCTTCTGCTAATCCAGGCATCTGGCTCATCTGTTTGAACACTACATAAACTTCTTTTTTACGGGTAAAGGAAGTTTTATTTCAAAACAGTAGGATTACAGTACGTTAATACTCCCTCTGTTCCTAAATACTATATAAGTCTTTTTAGATATTTCAAAATATGGCCTACATACGGATGTATATAGACGTAGTTTAGAGCGTAGATCCACTCATTTTGCTTCGTATGTAGTTCATATTACAATCTCTATAAAAACTCTATTGCAACCAGGAACCAGCACGCGGTGCTACGAGCCTGGTCTCAGGATCTTTACGGATTTGAACTCCCTTTGCAGCCTAACACAAATTCTCTCCTACTTCAACAACATTCATAAATTTCTGTCGCGGCTTTTACCCTCCTAACCCCGCCTCTATTTTTAGTTTTGTCGATTTTTCAGCATTTTTTTCTTGAAAATTGCCTCAACTGCCCCATCTTTTAACAGTTTACTAAATAAAATACTGCTCAATCAAAAAACTAATGTTTTATTGATTTCCTAATAAGTTTCGATTCGGTTGGCATATACAATCCGATTTTTATATGTAATTGCATTGGCAATAAAAATGGCAAGTAAATCACAATAATTACGTGTAAAATATTTATCCTCTATTACAAAGGCATTTTATCTAATGAGATGGGGAAAACACGTGCATATAGACAAAAATGCATTTGTCGGCATGGGAACAAATTTGGTGACCTCATACATGCTGAATATAATAACTGAAAGCAATTTGTCAACAAAACTACTAATCCAACTTGTGATTTGTCTTTAATGATGTGTTTGTCTCGATAAGAGCTTTAGAGTAGATTCAACTTTTACTATGTGTCTCGACGGACTTTTTCTTCACCATAAACTACTAGGCCGGTTATGGTACACCGGTTGCCATATTAGCAATGAGTAATTTTTGTTTCAACTTAGGAGCGTAATTAGTTAGTCTGCATATAAATTTTGTCTGAAATCAAACTTAGCAAAATTTGGTCAACTTTATAAGAAAAAAATATCAATATTCACAATAAGAAATCAATACAATTAGATGCATCATGAACTAATACTTGCATTTTGGATTTTGATTTGAACTTCTTACATGTTGTAGACACCTGTCTGCAAACATTCATAGCTTTTCGCAAAATTTTGAAACATTGAAATAATTATATTTATGAAAAAATGAGACCATCGGAGCACCTAATTGTGGGAGCACATGATATTCTCCGGTGTGGTGGAAGTTGGGTGCACCTGATTTTCTCCGGTGTGGTAGAAGTGGGGTGGGTAGAGGTAACGAGCCATCATAAAAGGAAAGTTAGTTTTATGTAAGAGAGGCTGAAGAGTCAGATGGTCAAACACTAATCTATAGGTAAATGTTCAAATAATTCTGTATGAAAACATTCGATTTCACAACAATCGGAAACCCTAAATTTCTCTTTGCATTGCTGAAGGCCTTTCGCTTGACTGTCCCCACACGGCCACACCAAGGCATGCCGGCCGTTGTTTATACAAAAGCGAATGGCTCGAGAATTAGCCAAAAGAATTATCATTACGATTCTGCATTAACCATGATTGTGTGGGAGCCAGTGAAGGGGACACATCACATTATTGGTCAAGCATGGCAAGTGGCCGTTAGTTTAAGATTCAGTTTGCACTTTACACCGGTAGTGCCGATCTGGTCGACACACATACAGTGTCTTTGGACTGAATGAATAAGATGCCGCCCAGTCCATTATTCCTCTGAACAGTGGGGCCGGCGAGCCTTGCAAGTTTGGTTCCATTTGGTTATCGGCAAGAAAGACTTTCTTTCCACGCGACAGATAGTCAGGGACACACATGACACGCCAGCTCCTTTCGAGTAAGGCTCAATGCTGCCTTGGTATTTTAATCTGAATGATTGGCGGCGACTGACCTGCCCCGCACTAGGGGAAGCTCCAGGCCGAGCAAGCAAAACAAAAGAGGATCGTGATTAAGATAAGAGGCCAGCGGGCTATCCTATCTATCAGCCAGCTTCCAGGACGAAGAGCACCTGCGTTCTATCCAACGGCCGGATTCTCTTTGGAAATAGGAGTATTGTTTTTGGCCGTCCCGGGGCAGCACTGACTGGCCAGGCGATCATTAGCGTCGCCGATCAGCAACCACTCTGGCTAACAGTGACCTCCTGACGCAGACGGCCGGGCAGCAGACCGATGGAGCGAGAACACATCGGCGAGGAGCGCTGCGCCAACTCCAGGACCGAGCATGTGGTGAAAGGGTGAGCTTTGAGTCCGTTCGTCCATGGAGAAAAATGTTGGCGTCGTTGTCGGCGGCTTGCCCCCGGCCGGGGACGAACGCGGCTGGAAGTTTCACTGAGCCGCACGCGCGGCTTAGTTACGGCCGTATATGTCTTGCTTGATTTCTCGGACGGCGACAGGGGTTAGTTGAGCTTCTTGGATGGGGCACGTGCGTCAAACTACGAGAATACGAGATGGACAAAGTCATGCATACGCTCCATCTCACGACGAGCCTGGATGGAATATTGTGCTTTGGAGAGCACGTGCGCCTTCCATTTTAGAAAGTTCAAGGCTGACTTACGTTTTTCAAAGAAAAAAAAGGAATATTACATACGCTCACAAATATAGGACATTTTTTATATTTTATATATTCTCGGCAGCTTGCTTACCGAGCGCGACAACCCCTTTGCCGTCCTTCTTGAAGTTCTTCTTACTCTTGCCTTTTTTGAATTTAGTGGTTTTATTCACCATCAATACTTGATGTTCCTTTTTGATTTCCACCTCTGCTGATTTCAGCATTGAATATACCTCAGGAATGTTATTTTCCATCCCCTACATATTGAAGTTCATCACAAAGCTCTTGTAACTTGGTGGAAGCGACTGAAGGATTCTGTCAATGACCGCGTCATCCGGGAGATTAACTCCCAGCTGAGTCAAGCGGTTATGCAACCCAGACATTTTGAGTATGTGCTCACTGACGGAACTATTTTCCTCCATCTTACAGCTGAAGAACTTGTCGGAGACTTCATATCTCTCGACCCGGTCATGAGCTTGGAAAACCATTTTCAGCTCTTCGAACATCTCATATGCTCCGTGTCTTTCAAAACGCTTTTGGAGCCCCGGTTCTAAGCTGTAAAGCATGCCGCACTGAACGAGGGAGTAATCATCAGCACGTGACTGCCAAGCGTTCATAACGTCTTGGTTCTCTGGGATGGGTGCGTCACCTAGCGGTGCTTCTAGCACATAATCTTTCTTGGCAGTTATGAGGATGATCCTCAGGTTCCTGACCCAGTCCGTATAGTTGCTGCCATCATCTTTCAGCTTGGTTTTCTCTAGGAACGCGTTGAAGTTGAGGGCAATATTAGCGTGGGCCATTTGATCTACAAGACATAGTGTAAAGATTTTAGACTAAGTTTATGATAATTAAGTTCATCTAATCAAATTATTCAATGAACTTCCACTCAGATAGACATCCCTCTAGTCATCTAAGTGAAACATGATCCGGTTCAACTAGGCCGTGTCCGATCATCACGTGAGACGGACTAGTCAACATCGGTGAACATCTTCATGTTGATCGTATCTTCTATACGACTCATGCTCGACCTTTCGGTCTTCTGTGTTCCGAGGCCATGTCTGTACATGCTAGACTCGTCAAGTCAACCTAAGTGTATTGCGTGTGTAAATCTGGCTTACACCCGTTGTATTCGAACGTTAGAATCTATCACACCCGATCATCACGTGGTGCTTCGAAACAACGAACCTTCGCAACGGTGCACATTTAGGGGAACACTTTCTTGAAATTATTACGAGGGATCATCTTATTTAAGCTACCGTCGTTCTAAGCAAATAAGATGTAAAACATGATAAACATCACATGCAATCAAATAGTGATATGATATGGCCAATATCATTTGCTCCTTTTGATCTCCATCTTCGGGGCTCCATGATCATCGTTGTCACCGGCATGACACCATGATCTCCATCATCATGATCTCCATCATCGTGTCTTCTTGAAGTTGTCTCGAAATCCATTACTTCTACTACTATGGCTAACGCTTTAGCAATAAAGTAAAGTAATTACATGATGTTTATGTTGACACGCAGGTCATAAATAAATAAAGACAACTCCTATGGCTCCTGCCGGTTGTCATACTCATCGACATGCAAGTCGTGATTCCTATTACAAGAACATGATCAATCTCATATATCATTCATCACATCCTTTTGGCCATATCACATCACACGGCACATGCTGCAAAAACAAGTTGGACGTCCTCTAATTGTTGTTGCAAGTTTTTACGTGGCTGCTATAGATTTCTAGCAAGAACGTTTCTTACCTACGCCAAAACCACAACGTGATATGCCAATTTCTATTTACCCTTCATAAGGACCCTTTTCATCGAATTCGATCCGACTAAAGTGGGAGAGACAGACACCCGCCAGCCACCTTATGCAACTAGTGCATGTCAATCGGTGGAACCAGTCTCACGTAAGCGTACGTGTAAGGTCGGTCCGGGCCGCTTCATCCCACGATGCCGCCGAATTAAGATAAGACTAGTAATGGCAAGCAAATTGACAATATCCATGCCCACAACTGCTTTGTGTTCTACTCGTGCATAGAAACTACGCATAGACCTAGCTCATGATGCCACTGTTGGGGAACGTAGCAGAATTTTAAAATTTTCTACGCATCACCAAGATCAATCTATGGAGTCATCTAGCAACGAGGGAGAAAGGAGTGCATCTACATACCCTTGTAGATCGCGCGCGGAAGCGTTCAAGAGAACGGGGTTGATGGAGTCGTACTCGTCGTGATCCAAATCACCGATGACCTAGCGCCGAACGGATGACACCTCCTCGTTCAACACACGTACGGTTGGGAAGACGTCTCCTCCAACTTGATCCAACAAGGGGAAGGAGAGGTTGATGAAGATCCAGCAGCACGACGGCGTGGTGGTGGAAGCAACGATGATCTCGGCAGGGCTTCGCCAAGCACAGGGAGAGGGAGGAGTGTCACAGGAGGGAGAGGGAGAGGCCAGGGGCTAGGGTGCGGCTGCCCTCCCTCCCCCCACTATATATAGGGTCCCTAGGGGGCGCTGGCCCTAGGAGATCCAATCTCCAAGGGGGGCGGCGGCCAAGGGGGTGGCTTGCCCCCCAAGCCAAGTGGGGCGCCCCCACCCCTAGGGTTTCCAACCCTAGGCGCAGGGGGAGGCCCAAGGGGGGTGCACCAGCCCACTAGGGGCTGGTTCCCCTCCCACTTTAGCCCATGGGGCCCTCCGAGATAGGTGGCCCCACCCAGTGGACCCCCGGGACCTTTCTGGTGGTCCCGGTACAATACCGATTACCCCCGAAACTTTCCTGATGGCCGAAACTTGACTTCATATATATAAATCTTCACCTTCGGACCATTCCGGAACTCGTCGTGATGTCCGGGATCTCATCCGGGACTCTGAACAACTTTCGGGTTACCGTATACTAATATCTCAACAACCCTAGCGTCACCGAACCTTAAGTGTGTAGACCCTACGGGTTCGGAAGACACACAGACATGACCGAGACGACTCTCCGATCAATAACCAACAGCGGGATCTGGATACCCATGTTGGCTCCCACATGCTCCTCAATGATCTCATTAGATGAACCATGATGTCGAGGATTCAATCAATCCGTATACAGTTCCGTTTGTCAATCGGTACGTTACTTGCCCGAGACTCGATCGTCGGTATCCCAATACCTCGTTCAATCTCGTTACCGGCAAGTCACTTTACTCGTACCGTAATGCATGATCCCGTGATCAACCACTTGGTCACATTGAGCTCATTATGATGATGCATTACCGAGTGGGCCCAGAGATACCTCTCCGTCATACGGAGTGACAAATCCCAGTCTCGATTCGTGCCAACCCAACAGACACTTTCGGATATACCTGTAGTGTACCTTTATAGTCACCTAGTTACGTTGTGACGTTTGGCACACCCAAAGCACTCCTACGGTATCCGGGAGTTGCACAATCTCATGGTCTAAGGAAATGATACTTGACATTCGGAAAAGCTATAGCAAACGAACTACACGATCTTTGAGCTATGCTTAGGATTGGGTCTTGTCCATCACATCATTCTCCTAATGATGTGATCCCGTTATCAATGACATCCAATGTCCATAGTCAGGAAACCATGACTATCTTTTGATCAACGAGCTAGTCAACTAGAGGCTCACTAGGGACGTGTTGTGGTCTATGTATTCACACATGTATTATGATTTCCGGATAACACAATTATAGCATGAACAATAGACAATTATCATGAACAAAGAAATATAATAATAACCATTTTATTATTGCCTCTAGGGTATATTTCCAACAGTCTCCCACTTGCACTAGAGTCAATAGTCTAGTTACATTGTGATGAATCGAACACCCATGTAGTTCTTGTGTTGATCATGTTTTGCTCTAGGGAGAGGTTTAGTCAACGGATCTGCCACATTCAGGTTCGTATGTACTTTACAAATATCTATGTCTCCATTTTGAACACTTTCACGAATGGAGTTGAAGTGACGCTTGATATGCCTGGTCTTCCTGTGAAACCTGGGCTCCTTGGCAAGGGCAATAGCTCCAATGTTGTCACAGAAGAGAGTCATCGGGCCCGACGCATTGGGTATGACTCCTAGGTCGGTAATGAACTCCTTCACCCAGATTGCCTCTTGTGCTGCCTCCGAGGCTGCCATGTACTCCGCTTCACATGTAGATCCCGCCACAACGCTTTGCTTGCAACTGCACCAGCTTACTGCCCCACCATTCAAAATATACACGTATCCGGTTTGTGACTTAGAGTCATCCAGATCTGTGTCGAAGCTAGCATCGACGTAACCCTTTACGACGAGCTCTTCGTCACCTCCATAAACGAGAAACATATCCTTAGTCTTCTTCAGGTACTTCAGGATATTCTTGACCGCTGTCCAGTGTTCCATGCCGGGATTACTTTGGTACCTTCCTACCAAACTTACGACAAGGTTTACATCAGGTCTGGTACACAGCATAGCATACATGATAGACCCTATGGCCGAGGCATAGGGGACGACACTCATCTTTTCTCTATCTTCTGCCGTGGTCGGGCATTGAGCCGTGCTCAATCTCGTACCTTGCAATACAGGCAAGAACCCCTTCTTTGACTGATCCATTTTGAACTTCTTCAATATCTTGTCAAGGTACGTACTCTGTGAAAGACCAATGAGGTGTCTCGATCTATCTCTATAGATCTTGATGCCTAATATATAAGCAGCTTCTCCAAGATCCTTCATTGAAAAACACTTGTTCAAGTAGGCCTTTATGCTTTCCAAGAATTCTATATCATTTCCATCAACAGTATGTCATCCACATACAATATGAGAAATGCTACAGAGCTCCCACTCACTTTCTTGTAAATGCAAGCTTCTCCATAAGTCTGCGTAAACCCAAACACTTTGATCATCTCATCAAAACGAATGTTCCAAGTCCGAGATGCTTGCACCAGCCCATAAATCAAGCGTTGGAGCTTGCACACCTTGTCAGCATTTTTAGGATCGACAAAACCTTCCAGCTGCATCATATACAATTCCTCCTTAAGGAAACCATTAAGGAATGTCGTTTTGACGTCCATTTGCCATATCTCATAATCATAGAATGCGGCAATTGCTAACATGATTCGGACGGACTTCAGCTTCGCTACGGGTGAAAAAGTCTCATCGTAGTCAACCCCTTGAACTTGTCGATAACCCTTAGCGACAAGCCGAGCTTTATAGATGGTTACATTACCATCCGCGTTTGTCTTCTTAAAGATCCATTTATTTTCTATGGCTCGCCGATCATCGGGCAAGTCAGTCAAAGTCCATATTTCGTTTTCATACATGGATCCTATCTTGGATTTCATGGCTTCCAGCCATTTGTCGGAATCCAGGCCCGCCATCGCTTCTTCATAGTTCGAAGGTTCACCGTTGTCTAACAACATGATTTCCAAGACAGGGTTGCCGTACTACTCTGGTGCGGAACGTGTCCTTGTGGACCTACGAAGTTCAGTAGCAACTTGATCTGAAGTTTCATGATCATCATCATTAACTTCCTCTCTAGTCGGTGCAAGCACCTCAGGAACATTTTCTTGAGCTGCGCCACTTACCGGTTCAAGAGGTAATACTTCATCAAGTTCTACTTTCCTCCCACTTATTTCTTTCGAGAGAAACTCTTTCTCTAGAAAGGACCCATTCTTGGCAACAAAGATCTTGCCTTCGGATCTGAGATAGAAGGTATACCCAATAGTTTCTTTAGGGTATCCTATGAAGACGCATTTTTCCGATTTGGGTTCGAGCTTTTCAGGTTGAAGTTTCTTGACATAAGCATCGCATCCCCAAACTTTTAGAAACGACAGCTTAGGTTTCTTCCCAAACCATAATTCATACGGTGTCGTCTCAACGGATTTCGACGGAGCCCTATTTAAAGTGAATGCGGCAGTTGTCGTGGTTCTAAGCCTGACAGTAGAGTGGGGGGTAGGTATTGAGAGGCAAGGTCCTAGCTATGGAGAGGTTGTAAGCACAAGGGATGTACGAGTTCAGGCCCTTCTCGGAGGAAGTAACAGCCCTACGTCTCGGAGCCCGGAGGCGGTCGAGTGGATTATGAGTATATGAGTTACAAGGTGCCGAACCCTTCTGCCTGTGGAGGGGGGTGGCTTATATAGAGTGCGCCAGGACCCCAGCCAGCCCACGTAGGAGAGGGTTTAAGGTGAGTTAAGTCTGGGGCGTTACTGGTAACGCCCCACATAAAGTGCCTTTACTATCATAAAGTCTACTTGATTACAGGCTGTTGCAGTGCAGAGTGCCTCTTGACCTTCTGGTGGTCGAGTGAGTCTTCGTGGTCGAGTCCTTCAAGTCAGTCGAGTGTGTCCCTCGTTGGTCGACTGGAAGGCGACTTCTTCTAAGGGTGTCCTTGGGTAAGGTACTTAGATCAGGTCCATGACCCTACCCTAGGTACATAACCCCATCATTAGCCCCCGAATGGATTGAGGCTTCGAGTGAGGAAGGAGTTGATGTCGTTTCCGATTAACCTTTGTGCCCTGGTCGTGCGTTGTCCTGGACCAAAGAATCTCTTCGTCGACAGGGAGCAATTTGTCTTCAGTCGACTCGATCCATTCTATTTTTGCGTCGAGTGATCTTTCGGGCTTCGACGATCTCCGAGCGACGGATCGCCGGAAACACCGCGTCTGACAGACTGATTTGCTGTTCGCGGATTCCGCGGGATGCGAAATTTGGGGACGCGCGCGAAGCGGGGCGGACCGCGGCGTTCGGATGGGACGGGGCATAGACGCCTCGATCTCCGCGCCGCCTTTTTCGCCACGTATCCCGTCTGCATAACTGCTCCCAGATATGATTAGATCGACGGGCCCACCTGTCATCCACTCGGAAGGGACCTTATAAATGTGCCCGGCGAGGATTTCTGTGCTGCGCCTCAGCATTCTCTCCCTCTCTCTGCTTCCTTCTTCTCCGCCCAGCGTGCTCGCTCTCGCCCCCGCACCACTTCCCTTCGCGCATCTCGCCGGCGACCATGGCCAAGGAGAAGACGGCGGCGCTGGAGCGCGCAAAGAAGGCGTCGGCGTCGGAGAAGGCGAAGGGGAGATCCACCAGCCGCGGAGGGTCCTCGTCCAGATCCCGTCTGCCGAAGGGCTGGGTCCAAGGAGACTGGATCCAGTCGACCATCACAGAGAAGGACCTCCTCGACATGGCCAACGAGGGCTTGATCCCTCACGGAGCTGCGAGGCTTCCGGGGAAGGAGTGGCAGCCTCAGCCAGAAGAGGGTGAGTGTGTGCTTTTGGCCACTCATGTTGATCGTGGGTTTTCCTTGCCGCCGAGTATTTTCTTCCGTGGCTTCTTGAATTTCTTCGGAGCGCAGCTTCACCACTTTACCCCAAACTCCATTGCCTATCTTGCTGCATTCGTGTCCATGTGTGAGGGTTTCTTGGGCTGTCGACCGCACTGGGGTTTGTTCAAACATATATTCACGTGTCGCTCTCAGACCGTGAAGAAGGCGAGCCCAGGTGATGAGAGAACCCGAGTCGTCCAAATGTGTGGGGGTCTGGGGATCCAGGTGAGGAATAAGAGCACCTTCCCGCCCATGACCTTTCCCGAGTCCGTCAGAGGCTGGCAGTCGACTTGGTTCTACTGCCAGGTCCAGTCGACGCCAGGGCAGTCGAGTGGACTCCCTCCGTTTACCATGGACCGAGTGAACAAGCCCTCCCCTCTGAAGCTGATTCCGGAGGAGAAAGCTGACGTGAAGATGTTGATGGAGCGCGTGGTGCAGTTGGTTCGGGAGGGAGTGACGGGCATGGACCTCCTGGAGGTCTTCCTCAGGCGTCGCATCCAGCCCCTTCAGTTCCGGAGCCACTGCATGTGGTTGTACTGTGGGACCGAAGACGAGACTAGAGTCCATCCAGAAGCAGTCGACGACGTCACTCTGGAAAGATGGATGGTAGCCGTTACCGGAAACAAGGATAACCCACGCGGAGCCAGAAGGATTCCTCCACTCGACCACAACAGCGACCCAAACAAGGTACACTTGCCCTGCTCTCCACTGCGCTCTTGTCGCATCCATTTCTGTTTACCCTGCCGACTGGTCGACTGATCCTTGTCTGGACATCTGCTAGGCCCTCACCGAGCTGTACTCGATGCCCAATGGGGCACAAGCTTCGACTGAGGAGGGCGAGGCGAGCGGGGGCGAGAGCCAGGAAGAGGAGGAATGGGACTCGGATGTTGCAGAGGATGATGACGACGATGATGATGATGACGGTGATGAAGATGACGTCGAGGACGAGGAAGAAGAGGAGGAGGAGGTCGTACCACCGCGCTCAGAAAGGCGGTCGAAGCTTGTCCACGACCCTTCGACCGAACGTGGTAAGGGGGTTGCGACCGCCACTCAGTCGACCAAGCGCCCTCGGACCACCTCTCCGGTGCCGACTGAAAAGGCGCCGAAGCAGCCCAGGGCGGCCTCGTCGAAGCCGATCAAGCTCCTGCCGAAGATGAAGGTGTCCATCCCCACCATATCAGGGTAACCGTGCTGCTCATATTTTCTTATTTTGTGTGAACTTTGTCTCTGGTCGACGCTGAAGTTAGTCGACTGATCCTTTGGAGTTGCAGTGCTGCTACTTCTGAAACCTCGGCCCGGGCTGATGACCACGAGATGGAGGACGCAGCAACTTCGAACCCAGGTACTGTATTCTTAACGCTGTTCTTAGTCGACTGACTCGCGATCTCTGATCCTGATCTTTCTCTGTAGCTCCACCCAATACTGTTATCAATCTTCCTGATGATGATGAGGATGAAGAGCCGCTGAAGCGCAGGAGGAGTCGGAAAACGTCCGCCAGTAAGGTGCCTCAGGATGTGACGGCGCCCGAGATTCTGACTGTGGAGGAAGAGAACATCACTCGACACACGGTGTCCTTCGCAGATCCATTGACGAGTGCTCAGCAGCCCTCCCTCTTCACGACGCACCACGTCCCAGAGGACCAAGCCGGCGCAGCGAAGGAGGCGATACGCCAAGCGGGAATCATGATGGAGCAGCTGAAGACCATCCGGGATGCGAGCCAGGCGGCTTATGACGCCAGTTCTGCCCTCCAAAGCAATGTCCAGGTCAGTCGACCGCTGTTTGTTCTGTTGGATATGCTACCAAAAACTTTTCTTTTCCGGAATTTATAGTAGTCACCCACTGGGTGTGTCGAATGAACTCCGTGTTAGCGGGGGCACGCTGAGTGCACCCGCTGGGTGTAGTCCCCAAGGCTAAGGTCGACTGCTGGCAGTCGGCCTTAGGCTTTATGATGTCAATTTTTCTGTCAGTCGACTATGTCGACTGGATTTCACAAACCGGTGGGGGCACGCTGAGTGCACCCACTGGGTGTAGTCCCCGAGACTGTGGTCGACTGCTTGCAGTTGATCACAGTCTTAGAGAATACATCTTCTTTTTTTTTGAGGTCGACTGGTCGACTTTGTCTTCAACAGGATTAGTGGGGGCACGCTGAGTGCACCCACTGGGTGTAGTCCCCGAGACTACGGTCGAATGCTTGTATTCGGCTGTAGTCTTAGAAACGTGAGTTTTTCCCTTTTTCACTCGGAAGTGAATTATATTTGACATTTAGTCGATTGGTTCTTCGCAGAACTCTTGTGATCTTGTGGCTCGCTACTCAGAGCTGGAACACAAGCATACTCAAGTCGAGCTGAGCTTGAAGCTGGTTCAGGAGAAGCTGACAAAGGCAAAGGAGGAGACCGAAGGTATGTTTGGTGAGACCCTGACGACTGCTTTTCCCCTTGCTTGTTTCAAAATCTGATCTTGCTGTAACTTGCAGGTAAGGTAAGGGAGGCCCAACAGAAGAAAGACCTTGAGCTAGCTGAGAAGATCAAGCTTGCTGACGAGAAGTTAGCTTCAGTCACCAAGCTCGAACAAGACAATACCAATCTGAAAGCTGCTCTTGGGATTGCCAACAAGGAGGTCAGTCGACTGAAAACTGATAAAGCTGCCCTGACCGACCAAGTCGCCAAATTGACTGGGAAGAAAACTGATCTGGAGGCCTTCCTGAGTGGACTTGCCAAGAAGCTGTTTCTTATGCTTGAAGGTAAACCTCTATGCTTGGCAGACATTTCCAATTGTGATTTTTCCATTCGACCATCTCCTTGACTTAGTGATCACCCTTGCAGAATTTTGTCAAAACTTTGAAGAAGAAACTAGCCGGCTGGAGCCAAACCTCGACCCCGTCAATTCTCCGGTGAACGATGAAGTTGCCATGGATGTTCTCCGACTGGAGTCCCGTGTTGCAGCTGTCGTGGACTATCTCGCAAGGCTGAAGGCCGCCACATCTCGCATCGACTCGACGCTTTGGCCTGAGGAGACACTTCAGAATGACCTTGAATCGCTGATGGCCCGGTTGAACACGATCCCTGGTCGAGTGCAGGAATGGAAGAAGTCCTCGGCTCGGTGTGGTGCAGATGTTGCTCTGTGTCTTGCCCGAGTCCACTGTAAGGATGCACGAGAAGAGAAGCTGGCGGCCCTTCGGGTGGCCAATACCAAGAAGCACGACTTCAGGTCCTTTATGGAAACTTTCCTTGCAGCTGCCACTCGGATCGCCGACGGAATTGACCTTGATGAATTCGTTGCTCCTTCCAGCCCTCCACAGGAGGGGTAAAAAACTTCTTCTGGCTCAACGCTTTTAAATTTACCTCGGTATGCCGAGTGGAATTGTAACCGATAAACCTTAACAGGCTTAACGCCTGAGCACTCTCGGTTCCTTTAGATATCGATTCAAACTTGAATTTGGTGCTTGAATATGATTGCCTTTGGCTCGAAATGTCTTTTGCAGGTTCAAAGCAAGGCGCCTTTACTGCAATCGACTTATTCTTCAGTCCACTTAGGCGAGCTCTGGGCTGCAGCTAAGCCCCCGAGTGAGAGGTTTACTCTTCACTCGGCAGGATTTTGATAACTTAGGCGAGTGCTTGGACTGCAGCTAAGCCTCCGAGTGAGAGGGTTGCTCTACACTCGGTAGGATTTTGATAACTTAGGCGAGTGTTTGGACTGCAGCTAAGCCTCCGAGTGAGAGGGTTGCTCTACACTCGGTAGGATTTTGATAACTTAGGCAAGTGCTTGGACTGCAGCTAAGCCTCCGAGTGAGAGGGTTGCTCTACACTCGGTAGGATTTTGATAACTTAGGCGAGTGTTTGGACTGCAGCTAAGCCTCCGAGTGAGAGGGTTGCTCTACACTCGGTAGGATTTTGATAACTTAGGCGAAACGGATTCGCAGCTAAGCCTCCGAGTGGGGGGGTTGCTCCTCACTCGGTAGGATTTTTATAACTTAGGCTAGTGCTTGGACTGCAGCTAAGCCCCCGAGCGAGAGGGTTGCTCCTCACTCGGTAGGATTTTTGTAACTTAGGCGAGTGCTTGGACTGCAGCTAAGCCCCCGAGTGAGAGGGTTGCTCTTCACTCGGTAGGATTTTTGTAACTTAGGCGAGCGCAGGGCTGCAGCTAAGCCCCCGAGTGGAAGGCTGGCTTACCACTCGGTAGGATTTTTATAACTTAGGCGAGCACAGGGCTGCAGCTAAGCCCCCGAGTGGAAGGCTGGCTTACCACTCGGTAGGATTTTTATAACTTAGGCGAGCACAGGGCTGCAGCTAAGCCCCCGAGTGGAAGGCTGGCTTACCACTCGGTAGGATTTTTATAACTTAGGCGAGCACAGGGCTGCAGCTAAGCCCCCGAGTGGAAGGCTGGCTTACCACTCGGTAGGATTTTGATAACTTAGGCGAAACAGATTCGCAGCTAAGCCTCCGAGTGGGAGTCTGGCTCGCCACTCGGTAGGATTTTTACAAACTTAGGCGAAACGGATTCGCAGCTAAGTCACCCACTGAGGGGGAATTTTATTGGACAAAAATAAAAAGCGACAGAAATTATGGAGGGACTATGACACTATTATTTTGAGGTCCATGAACTACAGAAGTACTTTATTGCAACTCATCCGAGTGATAAAACTTAAGTGTAAAATGGGCGGAGTAGCTCCGCGTTCCAAGCTCGGGGCTCGTCGATATTATGCTCGACGTTGTAAAGACGGTACGCCCCGTTGTGGAGAACCTTGGTGACGATGAAGGGGCCTTCCCAAGAAGGAGCAAGCTTGTGTGGTTTGTGCTGATCCACTCGGAGAACCAAATCTCCTTCCTGGAAGGCTCGACCTCTCACATTTCTGGCGTGGAAACGACGCAAATCTTGTTGGTAGATGGTCGACCGGATCAGAGCCATCTCCCTTTCTTCCTCTAAAAGGTCGACTGCGTCTTGCCGCGCTTGTTCAGCCTCTGCTTCGTTGTAGATTTCAACTCGAGGAGCATTGTGGAGAAGATCACTCGGCAAGACTGCTTCAGCTCCGTAGACCAAGAAGAATGGAGTTCTTCCGGTCGACCGATTAGGTGTGGTCCGCAGTCCCCAGAGTACTGAGGGAAGTTCGTCGACCCAAGCTCCAGCCGCGTGTTTGAGATCACGCATCAGTCGAGGCTTCAATCCCTTAAGAATCAGTCCATTAGCTCGCTCTGCTTGTCCATTCGACTGCGGATGGGCGACTGAAGCGTAGTCGACCCGTGTGCCCTGGGAGTTGCAGAAAGCTCTGAATTCCTCTGAGTCAAAGTTCGACCCATTATCCGTAATGATGCTGTGTGGGACTCCATATCTGAATATTAGTTCCCTGATGAAGCTAACAGCAGTACCGGTGTCAAGGCTCTTGATTGGTTTAGCCTCGATCCACTTGGTGAACTTGTCGACTGCCACCAGTACATGCGTGAAGCCACTTCGTCCTGTTCTCAAAGGACCGACCATGTCCAATCCCCATACTGCGAAAGGCCAGACGAGTGGAATGGTCTTCAGAGCCGACGCAGGCTTGTGTGACATATTCGAGTAGAATTGACATCCCTCGCACTTATCCACTATCTCTTTTGCCATCTCATTCGCCTTTGGCCAGTAAAATCCGGCTCGGTATGCTTTGGCCACGATGGTCCGAGAGGACGCATGATGACCACAGGTCCCCGAGTGAATATCATTGAGGATGAGTCGACCTTCTTCTGGTGTTATGCACTTCTGACCAACTCCAGTCGCGCTTTCTCTGTATAATTGTCCTTTGATTACGGTAAAGGCCTTAGATCGACGGACGATCTGTCGAGCCTCTTCCTCATCCTCCGGGAGCTCTTTCCTCAGGATATATGCGACATACGGAATCGTCCAGTCGGGAATGACCACCAAAACCTCCATGATCAAGTCGACCACCGCTGGGACTTCAACTTCAGTCGGATCTGTGGCACTCTTGGGCTGTGGAGTTTCTTCGGTGAAAGGATCTTCTTTGACTGACGGAGTGTGTATATGCTCCAAGAACACACCACTCGGAATGGCTTCTCTCTTGGAACCTATCTTTGCTAGATCATCAGCTGCTTGATTTTTCAGTCGGGGTATATGATGGAGCTCCAACCCCTCGAACTTCTTTTCCAGCTTCCTCACTGCACTGCAGTATCCAGTCATGGCTGGGCTTCTCACGTCCCACTCTTTCATCACCTGATTGACCACTAAATCCGAGTCGCCATAGACCATCAGGCGACGGACGCCGAGTGAAATGGCCATGCGCAACCCATATAAGAGGGCTTCATATTCTGCCTCATTGTTGGAGGAATCAAAGTGAATCTGGAGCACATATCTGAGCTTATCTCCTCTGGGGGAAACCAGGACAACCCCAGCACCGGAACCATTCAACATCTTAGAGCCATCAAAAAACATGGTCCAATGCTCCGAGTGAACTTCAGTCGGCTGCTGCTGTTCAATCCACTCGGCAAGGAAATCTGCTATTGCCTGGGACTTAATGGCTTTCTTTGCCTCAAACTTGATATCAAGGGGAAGAAGTTCAATCGCCCATTTGGCCACTCGACCAGTTGCATCTCTGTTGTGCAAAATCTCTGATAGTGGAGCGTCGCTGACGACTGTGATGGAATGATCAGAGAAATAATGAGCAACCTTCTTTGTGGTCATGTATATTCCATACACAAGCTTCTGATAATGAGGATATCTCTGCTTGGATGGAGTCAAGACTTCAGACAAATAATACACTGGGCGCTGAACTTTGAGAGCTTTTCCTTCTTCTTCCCGCTCGACCGTTAGCACAGTACTGACGACTTGTCCTGTGGCTGCGATATAGAGCAACAGAGGCTCTTTGCTGATTGGAGCAGCAAGCACCGGCTGGGTGGAGAGCAGAGCTTTTAGCTCGGCAAACGCTGCATCAGCTTCTGGAGTCCACTCGAACTTGTCTGTCTTCTTCATCAGTCGGTAAAGAGGTAATGCCTTTTCACCGAGTCGTGAGATGAATCGACTTAATGCGGCCAAGCATCCAGTAAGCTTCTGGACATCATGCACTCGCACAGGGCGTTTCATTCGGAGAATAGTGCCAATCTTCTCTGGGTTAGCGTCGATTCCCCGTTCGGAAACGAGAAAACCGAGTAACTTGCCACCAGGAACTCCAAATGTGCACTTTGATGGATTGAGCTTGATATCATACCTTCTGAGGTTGGCAAATGTTTCGGCGAGGTCAGCGAGCAGGTCGGAACCTTTTCGCGACTTGACAACGATATCATCCATATAAGCTTCCACATTCCGACTGATTTGAGTGAGTAGACACTTCTGAATCATTCGCATAAATGTGGCTCCGGCATTCTTGAGGCCGAATGGCATGGTGATATAGCAGAAGCACCCGAATGGAGTGATGAAAGCTGTTTTTACCTCGTCGGGCCCGTACAGACGGATCTGGTGGTACCCGGAGTAGGCATCTAAAAAAGATAACCTCTCACATCCCGCGGTCGAGTCAACAATTTGATCTATGCGAGGGAGAGGAAAATGATCTTTCGGGCAGGCCCGGTTGATGTGCTTGAAATCAATGCACATTCGGAGCGACTTGTCCTTCTTAGGAACCATGACGACATTAGCGAGCCACTCGGAGTGGTATATCTCTCGGATAAATCCTGCCGCCAACAGTCGAGCCACTTCTTCGCCAATGGCTTTTCTCTTCTGGACGGCGGACCGCCGAAGATGCTCTTTGACTGGTTTTGCAGATGAGTCGACTCTTAGGCGATGCTCAGCCAGTCCCCTGGGAACACCTGGCATGTCAGCGGGCTTCCATGCAAAAATGTCCCAGTTCTCACGGAGGAACTGGATGAGCGCTTCTTCCTATTTTGGGTCGAGTGTCGTGGAGATGCGGGTCGGAGCTGCTTCGGGGTCGGTCGGGTGAATGTGAACAGGCTTCGTCTCACCGGACGACTGGAATGCAGACTCTGTGGCGGGCTTCTTGGATCGCAGCAAGTCACTCGGATCTGCGTTTTGCTTGTATTCTTCGAACTCGACTGCTGTCACCTGGGAATCGGCAATCTTGGAGCCCTTCTGAAAGCACTCTTCTGCCTTTTTCCTATCACCGGTGACAGTGATCACTCCTTTGGGACCGGGCATCTTCAATTTGAGGTATACGTAGCATGGTCGAGCCATGAACCGCGCGTAAGCTGGTCTCCCCAAAATGGCATGATATGCACTCTGAAAATCCACGACCTCAAACGTCAACTTTTCTTTGCGAAAATGCTTTGAATCGCCAAACACCACGTCCAAAGCTATCTGGCCGAGTGACTCGGCCTTCTTCCCTGGTATAACTCCATGAAAGCTCATGTTACTAGTGCTCAGTCGGGACATCGGAATGCCCATACCTTTCAATGTGTCTGCATACAATAAGTTCAGCCCACTTCCACCATCCATCAGCACCTTTGTCAGTCGAGTGCCTTCGACAACTGGATCGACCACCAAAGCTTGCCTCCCAGGGGTGGCAATATGAGTCGGGTGATCAGATTGGTCGAATGTGATGGGTGTTTGAGACCACTTCAGATAATTTGCTTTTGCGGGGGCAACCATGTTCACCTCTCGGTTAATCACTTTCAGTCGACTTCTGCTTTCCACATCTGCAAAGATCATCAGAGTGGAGTTGATATGCGGATATCCTTCCTCACTGTCCTCCTTGTCTTCGGCCTTGTCCGACTCCTTCTCCTTGTCCTTAGACTGTTTTCCCTGAAACTGCTGGATCAGGAGTCGACATTGGCGAGTGGTGTGCTTCGGGTAAATGATATTCCCCTCTTCGTCTTTCTTCGTGTGAATGTGACATGGCATATCCATCACGTCGTTCCCTTCTTTATCCTTTACCTTCTTGGGGTTCCAGGATCCTTTTGGTTTCCCCTTAAACTTTCCTTGAGTCACGGCCAGAGCCTCTCCAGGAGCTGCCGGTTCAGCCTTCCGCTTCTGTTTCCGACTGGTGTTTCCTTTTTCCGACTGACTCGGCTTGTGCTTGCCGCTTCGGAGTCGGTCTTCTTCTTCGCCGTTGGCGTACTTGGTAGCAATCTCCATCATCCGACTCAAGGTCATGTCACCGGTTCGACCAAACTTCAAACTCAGTTCTCTGTTCTTGACACCATCTTTGAAGGCGCAGACTGCCTGATGATCAGACACATTCTCCACAGTGTGGTGCAAAGTGATCCACCTCTGAATATACTCTCTGAGAGTCTCATTAGTTTTCTGCACGCAGACTTGCAACTCTGTCAATCCAGCTGGTCGCTTGCAAGTTCCTTCAAACGTCCTGACGAACACTCGGGACAGATCTTCCCAAGTGTAAATGCTGCTAGGAGGTAATTGAGTCAACCATGCCCTGGCAGAACCTTCCAGCATGAGGGGCAAGTGCTTCATGGCCACCTCGTCGTTCCCACCACCAATCTGAACTGCCACTCGGTAGTCTTCAAGCCAAGTTTCAGGCTTAGACTCACCAGTGAACTTGCTGACTCCTGTTGCCAACCTGAAATTGGGAGGGATAACTGCGGCTCTGATAGCTCTGCTGAAACATTCAGGACCAGAAACATGCACTCGACTGCTTGTGGGTACATCTCTGTCGAGTCCACCTCGATGGGCTCTGTTCCGGTCGACCAACCCTTGCACGATAATGGATCGCGCGTCGAAGCCTGGTTCTCTGGGGTCGACTGGAACCCTACGCCCTGTACTGTACTGACGCCTATCATCTGGCTGCCGAGGAGCGTAAGACCCACCCCTCGGAGGGGAATAGGGCACTCGACGCCTATCATCTCGGTCGAGTCTGTCGCCATATTGATCTCGCCGATTCTCGCGCCCTTCACGCCGCGGAGGCGATCTGGGGCTGTGAGCCGACTGAACCGTATTCACAGTGACGGATCGACTGTGAATTCTGTTGCGCGACTGAGACACGGCTGAATTCTGATCTCCTGCTGCCCGGAGCAGATCCCTGATCTGCAGCAAACCTCTGCCAGCTTCCGACTGCGAAGGCTGGATGGACTCTGCTATACGGGTCGCAGCTGCTAAATTCTGAATTGGGGTTCGATATACCTGAGTCGGCGGGAAGAGTTGACGTCGACTGGTGTCGGGAACTCGTTGCCGCGCGCGCTCGTCGAGTGCTCGCTGAAGGTTCTCCAGTCGAGTGCGCTCGGCCAAATTGGCCAGACGCGCCTCCTCCAAGGCACGAGCCTCGGGGGTTTCTCCTGCGATGGGAATACGCAGGGGATCCTCGTTCCTGCGGCGAAGTTCCTCTCTTTGCAGAGAGTCGAGTGGCTCGGGCTGGTACTCTTCGTAGCCTCGTGTAGGGTCGCCGCCGTCACCTGCTCCACCACCACGGGCGAAGCCAGGAGGACTGTGGGGCCCGTCGACCATCAAGATTTCCGCCGCTGGATCACTGCTACCGCACTCGGATGCAGTCTCTACGGAGCCAGTCGACTGATCGAACAAGCCGTAGAGAGGTTCGTCGGGCTCGATTGCCGCAACTTGGGTGGTGGCCGATTGGCGAGCCACCGCGTGCCTCACCCATCGCTGAAGCCTCGACCGGCCTGAGCGCTTGCGCTGGCGGGAGACCGGGAGGGTGGACGATAAAGGAGCCGACCGATACTGGGTCGACGGTTGCCGCAGCAGAACGCCACGGACACATGCGCGAAAATGCGTCGCACCGCGGACGGGGAGCGCATCCACGTCGAGTGGAGCCTCCTGGAGCCATGCGGAGTCGTCGGCGATGAAGGTGAGAGTGCCGAGACGGATCTCTTGACCCCCGACCAAAACTCCAGCAGACACCATGATGAAAGTACTCGGAAGAATCGCAACTTCTCCACAAAATCGCTAAAACACCTGCCCCACGGTGGGCGCCAACTGTCGTGGTTCTAAGCCTGACAGTAGAGTGGGGGGTAGGTATTGAGAGGCAAGGTCCTAGCTATGGAGAGGTTGTAAGCACAAAGGATGTACGAGTTCAGGCCCTTCTCGGAGGAAGTAACAGCCCTACGTCTCGGAGCCCGGAGGCGGTCGAGTGGATTATGAGTATATGAGTTACAAGGTGCCGAACCCTTCTGCCTGTGGAGGGGGGTGGCTTATATAGAGTGCGCCAGGACCCCAGCCAGCCCACGTAGGAGAGGGTTTAAGGTGAGTTAAGTCTGGGGCGTTACTGGTAACGCCCCACATAAAGTGCCTTTACTATCATAAAGTCTACTTGATTACAGGCCGTTGCAGTGCAGAGTGCCTCTTGACCTTCTGGTGGTCGAGTGAGTCTTCGTGGTCGAGTCCTTCAAGTCAGTCGAGTGTGTCCCTCGTTGGTCGACTGGAAGGCGACTTCTTCTAAGGGTGTCCTTGGGTAAGGTACTTAGATCAGGTCCATGACCCTACCCTAGGTACATAACCCCATCAGCAGTCTCTAAAGCATAGCCCCAAAATGACAGCGGTAAATCAGTAATAGACATCATAGATCGCACCATATCCAATAGAGTGTGATTACGACGTTTGGACACACCATTACGCTGAGGTGTTCCAGGCGGCGTGAGTTGTGAAACTATTCCACATTTTCTTAAGTGTGTGCCAAATTCGTGACTCAAGTATTCTCCCCCACGATCTGATCACAAGAACTTGATTTTCCTGTCACGTTGATTCTCAACCTCACTCTAAAATTCCTTGAACTTTTCAAAGGTCTCAGACTTGTGTTTCATTAAGTAGACATACCCATATCTACTCAAGTCATCAGTGAGAATGAGAACATAACGATAGCCACCGCGAGCCTCAACACTCATTGGACCGCACACATCAGTATGTATGATTTCCAATAAGTTGGTTGCTCGCTCCATTGTTCTTGAGAACGGAGTCTTGGTCATTTTATCCATGAGGCATGGTTCGCACGTGTCAAATGATTCGTAATCAAGAGACTCCAAAAGTCCATCGGCATGGAGCTTCTTCATGCGTTTGACACTTATGTGACCAAGGCGGCAGTGCCACAAGTATGTGGGACTATCATTATCAACCTTACATCTTTTGGTATTCACACTATGAATATGTGTAACATTATGCTCGAGATTCATTAAGAATAAACCATTCACCAGTGGAGCATGACCATAAAACATATCTCTCATATAAATAGAACAACCATTATTCTCGGATTTAAATGAGTAGCCATCTCGAATTAAACGAGATCCTGACACAATGTTCATGTTCAAAGCTGGCACTAAATAACAATTATTGAGGTTTAAAACTAATCCCGTAGGTAATGTAGAGGTAGCGTGCCGATGGCGATAACATCGACCTTGGAACCATTCCCGACGTGCATCGTCACCTCGTCCTTCGCCAGTCTCCGCTTATTTCGCAGCTCCTGCTTTGAGTTACAAATGTGAGCAACCGCGCCGGTATCAAATACCCAGGAGCTACTATGAGTACTGGTAAGGTACACATCAATTACATGTATATCACATATACCTTTAGTGTTGCCGTCCTTCTTGTCCACTAAGTATTTGGGGCAGTTCCGCTTCCAGTGACCACTTCCCTTGCAATAAAAACACTCAGTCTCGGGCTTGGGTCCATTCTTTGGCTTCTTCCTGGCAACTTGCTTACCGGGCGCGGCAACCCCCTTGCCGTCCTTCTTGAAGTTCTTCTTACCCTTGCCTTTCTTGAACTTAGTGGTTTTATTCACCATCAACACTTGATGTTCCTTTTTGATTTCCACCTCCACTGATTTCAGCATTGAATATACCTCAGGAATGTTATTTTCCATCCCCTACATATTGAAGTTCATCACAAAGATCTTGTAGCTCGGTGGAAGCGACTGAAGGATTCTGTCAATGACCGCGTCATCCTGGAGATTAACTCCCAGCTGAGTCAAGCGGTTATGCAACCCAGACATTTTGAGTATGTGCTCACTGACGGAACTATTTTCCTCCATCTTACAGCTGAAGAACTTGTCGGAGACTTCATATCTCTCGACCCGGGCATGAGCTTGGAAAACCATTTTCAGCTCTTCAAACATCTCATATGTTCCGTGTCTCTCAAAACGCTTTTGGAGCCCCGGTTCTAAGCTGTAAAGCATGCGGCACTGAACGAGGGAGTAATCATCAACACGTGACTGCCAAGCGTTCATAACGTCTTGGTTCTCTGGGATGGGTGCGTCACCTAGCGGTGCTTCTAGGACATAATCTTTCTTGGCAGCTATGAGGATGATCCTCAGGTTCCGGACCTAGTACGTATAGTTGCTGCCATCATCTTTCAGCTTGGTTTTCTCTAGGAACGCGTTGAAGTTGAGGGCAACATTAGCGTGGGCCATTTGATCTACAAGACATAGTGTAATGATTTTAGACTAAGTTCATGATAATTAAGTTCATCTAATCAAATTATTCAATGAACTCCCACTCAGATAGACATCCTCTAGTCATCTAAGTGAAACATGATCCGGGTCAACTAGGCCGTGTCCGATCATCACGTGAGATGGACTAGTCAACATCGGTGAACATCTTCATGTTGATCGTATCTTCTATACGACTCATGCTCGACCTTTCGGTCTTCTGTGTTCCGAGGCCATGTCTGTACATGCTAGGCTCATCAAGTCAACCTAAGTGTATTGCGTGTGTAAATCTGGCTTACACCCGTTGTATTTGAGTGTTAGAATCTATCACACCCGATCATCACGTGGTGCTTCGAAACAACGAACCTTCACAACGGTGCACAATTAGGGGGAACACTTTCTTGCAATTATTACGAGGGATCATCTTATTTAAGCTATCGTCGTTCTAAGCAAATAAGATGTAAAACATGATAAACATCACATGCAATTAAATAGTGACATGATATGGCCAATATCATTTGCTCCTTTTGATCTCCATCTTCGGGGCTCCAAGATCATCGTTGTCACCGGCATGACACCATGATCTCCATCATCATGATCTCCATCACCGTGTCTTCTTGAAGTTGTCTCGTCATCCATTACTTATACTACTATGGCTAACGCTTTAGCAATAAAGTAAAGTAATTACATGATGTTTATGTTGACACGCAGGTCATAAATAAATAAAGACAACACCTATGGCTCCTGCCGGTTGTCATACTCATCGACATGCAAGTCGTGATTCCTATTACAAGAACATGATCAATCTCATACATCACATATATCATTCATCACATCCTTTTGGCCATATCACATGCACACGGCACATGCTGCAAAAACAAGTTAGACGTCCTCTAATTGTTGTTGCAATTTTTTACGTGGCTGCTATAGGTTTCTAGCAAGAACGTTTCTTACCTACGCCAAAACCACAACGTGATATGCCAATTTCTATTTACCCTTCATAAGGACCCTTTTCATCAAATTCGATCCGACTAAAGTGGGAGAGACAGACACCCGCCAACCACCTTATGCAACTAGTGCATGTCAATCGGTGGAACCAGTCTCACGTAAGCGTACGTGTAAGGTCGGTCCGGGCCGCTTCATCCCACGATGCCGCCGAATCAAGATAAGACTAGTAACGGCAAGCAAATTGACAATATCCACGCCCACAACTGCTTTGTGTTCTACTCGTGCATAGAAACTACGCATAGACCTAGCTCATGATGCCACTGTTGGGGAACGTAGCAGAATTTTAAAATTTTCTATGCATCACCAAGATCAATCTATGGAGTAATCTGGCAATGAGGGAGAAAGGAGTGCATCTACATACCCTTGTAGATCACGCGCGGAAGCGTTCAAGAGAACAGGGTTGATGGAGTCGTACTCGTCGTGATCCAAAGCACCGATGACCTAGCGCCGAACGGACGACACCTCCTCGTTCAACACACGTACGGTTGGGAAGACGTCTCCTCCAACTTGATCCAGCAAGGGGGAAGGAGAGGTTGATGAAGACCCAGCAGCACGACGGCGTGGTGGTGGAAGCAACAGTGATCTCGGCAGGGCTTCGCCAAGCACAGGGAGAGGGAGGAGTGTCACGGGAGGGAGAGGGAGAGGCCAGGGGCTAGGGTGCGGCTGGCCTCCCGCCCCCTACTATATATAGGGTCCCTAGGGGGGCGCCAGCCCTAGGAGATCCAATCTCCAAGGGGGGCGGCGGCCAAGGGGGTGGCTTGCCCCCCAAGCCAAGTGGGGCGCCCCCCACCCCTAGGGTTTCCAACCCTAGGCGCAGGGGGAGGCCCAAGGGGGGCGCACCAGCCCACTAGGGGCTGGTTCCCCTCCCACTTCAACCCATGGGGCCCTCCGGGATAGGTGGCCCCACCCGGTGGACCCCCGGGACCCTTCCGGTGGTCCCGGTACAATACCGATTACCCCGGAAACTTTCTCGATGGCCAAAACTTGACTTCCTATATATAAATCTTCACCTCCGGACCATTCCAGAACTCCTCGTGACGTCCGGGATCTCATCTGGGACTCCGAACAACTTTCGGGTTACCGTATACTAATATCTCAACAACCTAGCGTCACCGAACCTTAAGTGTGTAGACCCTACGGGTTCGGGAGTCACGCAGACATGACCGAGACGACTCTCCGGTCAATAACCAACAGCGGGATCTGGATACCCATGTTGGCTCCCACATGCTCCTCGATGATCTCATCGGATGAACGACGATGTCGAGGATTCAATCAATCCGTATACAATTCCCTTTGTCAATCGGTACGTTACTTGCCCGAGACTCGATTGTCGGTATCCCAATACCTCGTTCAATCTCGTTACCGGCAAGTCACTTTACTCGTACCGTAATGCATGATCCCGTGATCAATCACTTGGTCACATTGAGCTCATTATGATGATGCATTACCGAGTGGGCCCAGAGATACCTCTCCGTCATACGAAGTGACAAATTCCAGTCTCGATTCGTGCCAACCCAACAGACACTTTCGGAGATACCTGTAGTGTACCTTTATAGTCACCCATTTACGTTGTGACATTTGGCACACCCAAAGCACTCCTACGATATCCGGGAGTTGCACAATCTCATGGTCTAAGGAAATGATACTTGACATTCGGAAAAGCTATAGAAAACGAACTACACGATCTTTGAGCTATGCTTAGGATTGGGTCTTGTCCATCACATCATTCTCCTAATGATGTGATCCCGTTATCAATGACATCCAATGTCCATAGTCAGGAAACCATGACTATCTTTTGATCAACAAGCTAGTCAACTAGAGGCTCACTAGGGACGTGTTGTGATCTATGTATTCACACATGTATTACGATTCCCGGATAACACAATTATAGCATGAACAATAGACAATTATCATGAACAAAGAAATATAATAATAACCATTTTATTATTGCCTCTAGGGCATATTTCCAACAGTATTTTGCCCTGAAAATTTACACACATGTGTGTTTTGCCTTCATGTATATCTATATTTTTTAAGATTTTTTTAAAATTTAAGAATATAAATTTTGATAAAATTTGAATTTGGAGGCCTCCATGGAGGCCGAACTCCAAAGGCAATTTTCGACTAAAACTTCTCGATATACATTCAGTTCACAAAAAAGTTTGACTTCTTATATTTGTGAATGGAGTGAGCAGTATATTAGATATTGTTGCGAGTTATGTGCCAACAAACTTGTAGAAAAACTGGGGTCTAGGTGAAAAAAAAGTGGACGAGTAAAATAGCAAATATTCTTCTGCGAAGGTGCATGCGTTTATCTTGCTTGGCATAATTTCGGATGGATGGGTTCTGCTTGTAGGTGCACATGTGGCCAAAAAATCGCCCACTTTAGAAATTTCTAGCCAATATCAAATATTTGATTTGAAAATTGTTTCCCCGGAAAATAAAAATAAAATAGTAAAAATCATAAATACACCCAATACAATTTTTGAAAATTTTAGCTTACCTCGACCATAGATTTGGGAGTTCTTACCTTTCAAAATTTGGTTCATTCAATTTCTTGGCACATTTTTTAAATGCCAAAAATGCAAGTGCACGCATAATGTTAATCGAGTTTTTTTCAGCAAATGATGGTTTTTATTAACTCAAAATGAAGCATCAAGTGGATACAAACATACTGAGCAGACACCCGGCCTCTACATAGTTAAGATGCACAAAACCAAAACCAACACATGCGCATAAAAAACACTGCCAAATAGCAACGGCCTTCATCGAATCCAACCATCCAAGGGCAGATTGTACATTTTTATCCTCAAGTATTAGTCAAGCATTATAACTGTCGAGCTAAATGATGAACTATAACTAGTTGCAACTTGTTACACTAATAGTTGTTCCATGCAACAAACACATAAAGCAAAACGGACTCCATAGTCGGTGGTCCTTTTGTTTCTTCCCAATAGAGAGCATACAATTTTAAAGCAGGATTAACTTAGGATATAGTTTTTATTTTTCTCAAGAGAAATGCAACACTCACATGCAATCCTCCTCCATGGTTCGAATAAAAACAAATGTAGCACACGATTCCACTGGGCCGACAATGGGCAGTCAATTGGCCCATTGGACCATTTGGGCGCCTGACTTTCTTATGCCCCCTTCTCCCTTTGAAACGTTTCAGGCACCTTCCCTGCGTGCTCATGGACTGAGAGTTCTAGCAAGTGGGCGCTGGCCTAGACGATGTGCGATCCCTCGTGTCCATCATGCAATTTGCAAGGAGAAAATCCTATATGACACCTGTGTGCGCCATATAGTTGAGGCTTTGCGGAAGACTCCTTTAGACGGGCCAACCCACGTAAAGGTTGTTCTTAGTTTTTTTTTCCTTCTTCCTTTTTCTCTATTCAGATTCTGTTTTTTTTTACATTTTCCCTTTTTTATAGTTTTGAAACATGTATATGGCAACCGTAATCATTTTTGCAAAACTGCCACACCACTCGGTGTCCCTTCGATCGGCATCACACGCATAAGTCTTCCTCCCGTATTCCTCCCCCGCGCCAAGTCCCCAGCCGACAGTGTCTTCCTCTGATTCATCCTCCTTGCCGCCAAGTCCGAGCCCGCCTCGCCGCATCCTCCTCCGGCGAGCCGCCGCCGGCAAGCCAAACCGCAGTGCCACCCCTTGCTCCCTCCTTTTCCCTTCATCTTCCTTCCTCCCTCTCTATCATCTCTTTCTCTCTGCTCACGGGAGCTCCCATGGCGCCGCCCATGGATCCAGCAAGCTGCCGCCGGAAACACAACCCATCCACTGGACCCCCTCCGCCCCAACGGCCGCGACCTCTGGCGCCTCCCTGGCGTCCACCGCTGCCTAGTTGTCATCCTCGAGGCCCGCGATTGCAACACCTCCTATGGGGCCGGACCAGGGGGTGAGGCTCCAAGAAATTATGTAGTTGGGAGGTGTAAACAAGCTCAATTGACCAAAAAATGGAGTTCTAAAGGTTGATGGATCCAAGCAGAGTAAGGAGCCTGCTGCGTATGAGACCCGGCGGCACCGCATCGCAGGAGTGTGTTGTGCGTCCCTTGCGTGTTCAATTCAGTTGTCCCTTGCCCAGTCAGTTCAGTTGTGTTGCTTGGTTGTTTCGTAAGAAAATCTGAAGGGAAATGTATTGTCAAGAGATGCCAATACTGTTGTTGCTTCTTTGCAACTTTTTTGTTCATTTCTTACAAGAAACCGTAGCCTATTCATATCTGGTGCTGCTACAAACTTATAGAGTGTACAATTAGACTAGCCTGGTATATTCAGTACTTCAATTTATTGTTCAGTTGTACCACTTGTTGGTACAAAAAACTATGTTAGTTCTACACATTTCCAGTGTTATGTGCTAGAATTTCAGTGTTAAGTACTACAACAATGTTCAATTCGGAGAGGTTCCGGTGCTTTGTTGCTGCTGTTATGTGCTAGAATTCCAGTGTTATAAATTGTTTCTTGTGTTCTTGTTCAGCCTGTAAGTGAGACCCTAAAAATGCAGTTTGGATAAGTTCCAGTGCTTTGTTGTTGCTGTTATGTTGTACACAATCTGCACTTTAAAGATGGTCCGATGCTTTGGATGGTGTCGTTTCTTGCTATTAAGCGTGCAAGTGTGTTGTGAAAATCTACAATTTGAGATATTCTAGTGCTTTGCTGTTGTTTATTCCTGTACCAGCACTTGTAAAAGTCAGAAATCAGCAGACATTCAAGTCTCATGTTCCGGTTGTTTTCTTGCTTCTGCTAAGTCCGTAGGTGTGCGCTATTTTGTTTTCGAACAATTTCATACATTGGATCTATATTGGATGCAAATAAAAGAGGACATGTTACAACACGACTTGCTAGAGGCAAGTCACTGGATCTCGGTCTAGATAGGACAAATAACATTAGGGATTGTTGCATTTGTGTTGTGTGATGGGGGAATTTAGTTGTTCCTTAGCTAGATACACCATAGTATTGGTACCAGTTTGTAGTTGAGATCAATTTTCTTCGCATGGATGAAAATTGATGTTATTTTCTAGTGTGAAGAAAATAAATCAATCACACCGTAATTTTTGTTTCCTTTTTTTGGAAGATTAACTACTCTTTTTTAATTTTTGAGGTTGACACCGTAATATCGGCAAGAAAAATTCAAAAAAAATTAAGTGATTAAGGGGTGTTCACTTTTCACATGGTAATTTATGCATTACAGATTTGATAACTCACGTAGAAACACCATGATAACATTTTGTGTATGTTTCTTAATTGAGAACTTTTTTATGTTTAAATAACATGGTAATGTATGTACTGCAGACCCGATAACTTAAACACAAATCCCACGGCAACTTTGGCCCAAAAAAAATTTATTGAAAAAGATAACGTCACTAACTTATGTGTAAATAACATAATAATTTATGCTCCGCGGACTTTATAACTTACATACAAACATCATGGTAACTTTAACAGTGGAGGGTGGAGGGAGTTATTGAAAACATATCCCGGTAATTTTTGTGTAAATAACACGGTAATATAAGTACCGCATAACTGGTAATTTACACACAAACATCATGGTAACTTTTAATCCGGCAAAAAAGTTGTTGAAAAACATAACCCCGGTAATATACATTCCGTAGACATGATAACTTAAGTACACATACCGCGATAAAATTAAACAAGGAGGGGAGTTGTTAAAAAAATACCCTCAATAACTTTACTTGAAAATAACACGATAATATATGAACCGTGTACATGATAATTTACGTACAAACATCACGGTAACATTGACCAAGGGAAAAATGTTATTTACAAATGTACTCCTGGTAACTTTTGTGTGAATAGTTTGGTAAAACAAGAAACACCGACTTGATAACTTCGGTGCAAACACCATGGTAACTTTGTCCAAAGAGGAGAAAATTGTTGGAAAATATATCCCGATAACTTACGTGAAAATAGAACGGTAATATACGAATTGTATACCCAATAACTTACCTACAAACACCGCGGTAACTTTGACTAAAGGGCAAAAAAGTTGTCGAAAGACATACCCCGATAACTTAAGTGAAAATAGCACGATTATATATGAACTGCAAAATCCGATAACTTACGTACAAATACATGATAAGTTTGATTCAGGTGGATGAATTTGTTGAAAATATACCTCGGTAACTCAGGTGTACATAGTGTCGTGGTTCTAAGTCTGACAGTAATGTAGGGGGGTAAGTATGGAGAGGCAAGATCTTAGCTATGGAGTAGTTGTAAGCACACGAGGTTTACGAGTTCAGGCCCTTCTCAGAGGAAGTAATAGCCCTACGTCTCGGAGCCCGGAGGCGGTCGACTGAATTATGTGTGTATGAATTACAGGGGTGCGAACCCTTTACACTGAGGAGGGGGGTAGCTTATATAGAGTTCGCTGGACCCCTGCGGCCCTCAGTTGTGCAGGGTTTTAAATACATTAAGATCGGGCGTTACTGGTAACACCCCTAATAAAGTGCTATAATGACCATAAAAGCTACTTAATAACCGACCATTAGCGTGCGGAGTGCCTTGAGGTCTCCTGGCCGTCGAGTGGTTGGATCTTGGTCGAGTGATTGCTTCTTGGTCGAGTGTCTTCGAGTCTGTCGAGTGGAACACCTCCAAGTCGATTGAAAGGTGATTTCTTCTAGAGATGTCCTTGGGTAGGGCAGTTGGGACAGGTCCATGACTCTACCCTAGGTACATAGCTTCATCATTAGCCCCCGAATGGATCGAGGTTTGAGTGGGGAAGGAGTTGAGAACTTCTCCGACTCATTTTTCATGCCATGAGCATATCTTGTTTCGGATCAGTGAACCTGAGTGATGAGAGCAACTTCCTTTTCAGTCGCCTTGATCCATTCTTAGTTTTTTGTTGAGTGAGTTTCTTTACTTGAAAGGCTCCGAGTGACGGCGTGGAGGAGATCTTCCGTCTGACAAGTTGTTCTGCTGCCCGCAGATTTCATGGAATTCGAATTTTGGGAAGCGCGCGGGACGGGGGAGGCCGCAGTAATCGGATGGGATAGGGCGGAGCCGCCTCGGTCTCCGCGCCACCTTTTTCGCCACGTATCGCGCGCGCGATTGTTACGGGATTTGACAGGACCGCCTGGGCCTACCAGTCAGCCACTCGGAAGCGACCTCATATAAGGCGTTGGGCCTGGGTTTCTCGAACCGTGCGTTCCCATTTCCTCTTCTCCTCTTCAGGCTTCTTCATCGCGCTCGCTCTCGCCCCAGTGCCGCCGCTCCGTACGCGTCTCGCCGGCGATGATGGGGAAGGAGAAGACGGCGGCTCTAGAGCGGGCGAAGAAGACGACGGCAAAGGCGAAGGGGAAGGCGACCAGTCGGGGTGGATCTTCCTCGCGAGCCGGCCTGCCGAAGGGCTGGATCCAGGGCGACTGGATCCACTCGGCGATCCGCCAAGAAGACCTCGACGACCTAGCCGAAGGAGGGCTGATCCCCCATGGATCGGCGCGGCTTCCGGGGAAGGAATCCGAGCCGCAACCTCGGGAGGGTGAGCGCGTTCTCCTTGCCACCCACGCCGACCGTGGATTTTCCTTGCCTGCTCACCCTTTCTTTCGAGGATTTCTGAATTTCTTTGGGGCACAACTCCACCACTTCACTCCCAACACAATCGTGTATCTCTCTGCCTTCGTGTCTTTGTGCGAGAATTTCTTGGGTTGTCGGCCTCACTGGGGTCTTTTCAAGCACATTTTCACCTGTCGTTCTCAGACGGTGAAAAAGGCCAATCCGAGTGACGAGAGAACACAAGTGATTCAGATGTGTGGGGGTCTTGGTGTTCAGATGAGAGGGAAAAGTTCCTTTCCAGCCATGATTCTTCCCAACTCGGTTCGCGGATGGCAGTCGACCTAGTTTTACTGCAAAGACCAGGCGACGCCAGGGCAGTCGACTGGCCTCCCTCCTTTTACCATGGACCGAGTGAGGAAGCCCTCCTCTTTGAAGGTGCTCCCGGAGGAGAAGGTGCAGGTTAGGGTGCTGGTCGAACAAGTGGTCCAGCTTATCCATGACGGGGTCACCAGTATGGATCTCTTGGAGGTTTTACTTCAGCGGCGCATCCAGCCTCTTCAAGCCCGAGACCATCCGATGTGGATGTATTCAGGTCTTGACGACTCCACTTGGATTCACCCGGAGGAGGTCGATGACGACACACTGGAGAAGTGGCTGTCGGGCATGACCGGAAACAAGGACAACCCCAGGGGAGCCAGGAGAGTTCCTCCATTCGACCAGTCCCATGTACCAGAGAAGGTCCAATTCCGAGCTTTTGATTGTAATCTGAATTCACTCGCGCAGCTGTCTATACTGCGTCGATTGACTTTATTCTTCCTGCTTTCTTTCAGGCCCTTATCGAAATGTATTCAATGCCCAATGGAGAGCAAGAGCAAGACCTGGAAGGAGAGGCGAGCGGCAGCGACAGTGGCGAATGGTGTTCTGACGGTGAAGGGGATGAAGAAAGCGATGACTCAAGTGACGAAGAAGAAGTCGAGTCGCCTCCACGTAGGGAGAGGTGATCCAAGCTTAACCAAGAACGACCGAGCGCCCGTGAAAAGGCGATTGCTCAGGCTGGTCAGTCTTCAAAGCGTCCTCGGACCTCTTCACCAACCCCAACTGAAAAAGCGTCAAAGCATCCCAAAGTTGCAGAGCCGAAGCTTCGGAAGGCGTTGCCGAATATTAAGATTGACATCCCCGTCGCTTCTGCGTGAGTGTCTCCCTTTGTATTCACTCGACGCCCCGTGCTGTTTGTTTTTCTTGATTTAACCAGATGAACTTTGGAACTGGCAGCGCTGCTACTTCCGGGACCTCATCTTACAGGGACGAGGATGAGGTAATGGAGGATGCGGTCACTTCCAATCTAGGTATGATTTCTGCCATTCTGTCTTTATTTGGTCGACACAACTGCAATGTGTATCATTGGGTGATTGATTTTGGCGATTGAACTTCGAACAGCTCCTAACATTATTGACCTCCCCGATGATGATGATGAAGGGCCCGAGGGGCCTTTGACGAGGAAAAATAGGCAAGCTCCTGCAAGCAAGGTGCCACAGTCGACACCGAGGGCCGAACCATTCGTTCAGGACGCCGGTGATGCCAATCGGGGTTCTGTCACTTTTGCCGTGCCATTGTCGAGTGCCTTGCCTTCTTCGTCGACTGTTCAGGCCCCTGTCGACCCACCTTCAGTTTTTGCGACCCATCATGTCCCAGAGGACGAAGTGAATGCTGCCAAGGAAGCCATACGCCAGGCGGGCATTATGATGGAGAAGATGAAGACGGTGTGGGACGCCAGTCAGGCCGCCTACGACGCCAGTTCGGCTCTCCAAAGCAACGTTCAGGTTAGTTGGTCACCGCTTGTTCTGTTAGGATATGCTATCTAAAGACTCTCTTTCCGAGAATCTTTGCATCTGTACACCCACTGGGTGCGTCGATTGAATTTTTGAACTAGTGGGGGCACGCTAAGTGCACCCACTGGGTGTAGTTCTCGAGACTACGGTGGACTGCTGGTAGTCGACTGTAGTCTTTGTATTTTGATTCTTTCGCTCGATGTGGTCTGGCCGCGTCGAGTGTAAACCAAACTGGTAGTTCGTCTCTTCTACTCGGTCTGGGCGAGTGGGATCAGAACCGGTGGGGGCACGCCAAGTGCACCCACTGGGTGTAGTCCCCGAGACCGCGGTCGACTGCTGGCAGTCGACTGTGGTCTGAGTTCTTCTTTCTCTCCTTTTTTTACTCCTGCACTCGACTCCGGCGAGCCGGTCGAGTGGGATCATAACCGGTGGGGGCACGCAAAGTGCACCCACTGGGTGTAGTCCCCGAGACTATGGTGGACTGTGGGCAGTCGACCGTGGTCTTAGTATTTATTGTCTTTGTCGTTTTTCGCTGTAAAATAATTTCTCCTCCCTGATTGCAGAAATCTTGTGATCTTGGAGCTCGCTTTGCTGACTTGGAGAAACAGCAGATCCAACTGAACCTTGACTTGGAATTGGCCAAGACAGAGCTGCAAAAGGCCAAGGACGACGCCAATGGTAAGACGAGCTTGTTGACTGGTTTGTCTTAGGCTTGAGTACCCTTCTGCTCTTTCTGAATCGAGCACCATTTTTTTGCAGAAAAACTGAGAGAAGCTCTGGCAAAGAAGGATCAGGATTTGGCTGCTGCTCAAAAGGAAGTTGACGACCGAACCGCTCTGGCTGAACAGAAACTGGCTTCGGTCGGCCAGTTGGAAGAAGAGAACACCAAGATGAAATCTGCTCTGAACGAAGCCAACAAGGAGTGCATGCGCTTGAAGAAGGACAATCAAGATGTAAGGCATCGCTCACAGGAGGGACGATCTGGAGAGCTATCTGAGGAGCCTGGCCAAGAAGTTGTTCATCAAGCTTGAAGGTACACATTTTGTTCCGACTGATGTTTTTTGTCGACTTAGGGTATGAAAATTGACTTATCCTTGGATCATGAATGTAGAGTTTTTCCAGAACTTCGAGGAGGAGACTGGGCGGATTGAGCCAGGTTTGGACCCAATCAATTCTCCCATGAAAGATGAAACTGCCATGAATCTGCTCCGACTGGAATCCCGCATCGGCGGTGTCATGGACTACTTGCTCGACTGAAGGTCACCATGTCACGGATCAACACGGCACTTTGGCCGGAGGCCACGCTCCAGAATGATCTTGAGTCCCTGATGACTCGACTTAACGAGATCCCTGATCGAGTGCAGGAGTGGAAGAAATCTTCTGCCCAGTGTGGTGCTGATGTGGCTCTGTCTTTGGTTCGTGTCCACTGCAAGGAGGTGCGACAAGATAAGCTGGCAGCAATCAAGGTCGCCAACACCCAGAAGCATGACTTCCGATCTTTTATGGAGACTTTCATCGCTGCAGCCACTCGGATCGCCGACGGCGTCGACCTGGACAAGTTCGTCGAGCCTGCCAGTCCTCCTCCTGCGGAGTGAACAAACTTTTATGCCCCACCTTAAATTTTCCTCGGAATGCCGAGTGGTTTTTGTAACCGTTAAACTCTTTCGGGCTGAATGCCCGAGCACTTCGATCTATGGTCCGGAACCTTTAGGATTTATCTGAACTTGGTTTATCGTTGAACATCTTCATGAATCCTCCGTCGAGTGGAACTCGTTCTTCACTCGAGACAACTTTTGTATTTGTGGCGCAGCTCCGAAGGAGAAGGTAGTAGTCGACCTACACCTCGTCGTCCTTGCGGGTCGGCGATGGAGCGCACATTGTATTTGTGGCCAAGCTCCCAAGGAGAAGGTGTCAGTAGACCTACACCTCGTCGTCCTTGCGGGTCGGGGATGGAGCGCATATTGTATTTGTGGCGAAGCTCCCAAGGAGAAGGTGGCAGTAGACCTGCACCTCGTCGTCCTTGCGGAGTGGGATGGAGCACACGTTGTATTTGTGGCGAAGCTCCCAAGGAGAAGGTGGTAGTCGATCTGCACCTCGTCGTCCTTGTGGATTGAGATGGAGCGCACGTTGTATTTGTGGCGAAGCTCCCAAGGAGAAGGTGGTAGTCGACCTGCACCTCGTCGTCCTTGTGGATTAAGATGTGTTTCGTACTTAGGCGAGTACTGGACTGCAGCTAAGCCCCCGAGTGGGAGGCTGGCTCCCCACTCGGTAGGATTTTCAAATACTTAGGCGAGTACTGGACTACAGCTAAGCCCCCGAGTGGGAGGGTCGCTCTCCACTCGGTAGGATTTTCAAATACTTAGGCGAGTACTGGACTGCAGCTAAGCCCCCGAGTGGGAGGGTCGCTCACCACTCGGTAGGATTTTCAAATACTTAGGCGAGTACTGGACTATAGCTAAGCCCCCGAGTGGGAGGCTGGCTCACCACTCGGTAGGATTTTCAAATACTTAGGCGAGTACTGGACTGCAGCTAAGCCCCCGAGTGAGAGGCTGGCTCACTACTCGGTAGGATTTTTCAAACTTAGGCGAGTACTGGACTGCAGCTAAGCCCCCGAGTGGGAGGCTGGCTCACCACTCGGTAGGATTTTCAAATACTTAGGCAAGTACTGGACTGCAGCTAAGCCCCCGAGTGAGCGGCTGGCTCACCACTCGGTAGGATTTTCAAATACTTAGGCGAGTACTGGACTGCAGCTAAGCCCCCGAGTGGGAGGGTCGCTCTCCACTTGGTAGGATTTTCAAACACTTAGGCGAGTACTGGACTGCAGCTAAGCCCCCGAGTGGGAGGCTGACTCACCACTCGGTAGGATTTTCAAATACTTAGGCGGGTACTGGACTGCAGCTAAGCCCCCAAGTGAGAGGCTTGCTCACCACTCGGTAGGATTTTCAAATACTTAGGCGATTACTGGACTGCAGCTAAGCCCCCGAGTGGGAGGTTGGCTCACCACTCGGTAGGATTTTCAAACACTTAGGCGAGTACTGGACTGCAGCTAAGCCCCCGAGTGGGAGGGTCGCTCTCCACTTGGTAGGATTTTTCAAATACTTAGGCGAGTACTGGACTGCAGCTAAGCCCCCGAGTGGGAGGGTCGCTCTCCACTTGGTAGGATTTTTCAAATACTTAGGCGAGTACTGGACTGTAGCTAAGCCCCCGAGTGGGAGGCTAGCTCATCACTCGGTAGGATTTTCAAATACTTAGGCGAGTACTGGACTGCAGCTAAGCCCCCGAGTGAGAGGCTGGCTCACCACTCGATAGGATTTTCAAACACTTAGGCGAGTACTGGACTACAGCTAAGCCCCCGAGTGGGAGGGTCGCTCTCCACTTGGTAAGATTTTATTTTTACAAACTTAGGCGGAACGGATTCGCAGCTAAGCCACCCGCTAGGGGATTTCTCCCGCAAACAGAAACAATAACAATCACTGGGAAAATTATAACGCTCTTGTCTTTGATAAATAAACTACAGGAGTTTTTCTTATTACATCTAATCCGAGTGAGAATTCAAGTATAAAAGGGGCAGAGCAGCTCCGCATTCCAGGCTCGTGGCTCATCAATCTGGCGCTCGACATTATAAAGATGGTACGCTCCATTGTGGAGGACTCTGGTGACTATGAAGGGGCCTTCCCAAGTAGGAGCGAGTTTGTGTGGTTTCTGTTGATCCACTCGGAGGACCAAGTCTCCTTCTTGGAAGGCTCGACTCTTTACATTTATGGCATGGAATCGACACAAGTATTGCTGATAGATGGTCGATCGGATCATGGCCATTTCTCTTTCTTCTTCCAGGAGGTCGACTGCGTCCTGCCGGGCTTGTTCTGCTTCATCTTCAGAGTAGAGCTCGACTCGGGGGGGCGTTGTGAAGCAGGTCACTCAGCAAAACTGCTTCGGCTCCGTAGACCAGAAAGAATGGGGTTTTTCCGGTCGATCAGTTCGGGGTTGTCCTCAATCCCCAAAGAACTGATGGAAGCTCGTCGACCCATGCGCCTGCTGCGTGCTTGAGATCGTGCATCAATCGAGGTTTCAGTCCTTTGAGAATTAAGCCGTTTGCTCTTTCCGCTTGTCCATTCGACTGGGGGTGAGCGACCGAAGCGTAGCCGACTCGTGTGCCCTGAGAGGCGCAAAAGGCTCTGAATTTGTCAGAATCGAAGTTTGACCCATTGTCAGTGATGATGCTGTGCGGAACTCCATATCTGAATATCAACTCTCTGATGAAACTGATAGCAGTGCAAGCATCAAGATTCTTGATAGGCTTAGCTTCAATCCATTTGGTGAACTTGTCGACTGCTACTAGCACATGAGTGAAGCCGCTCCTGCCCGTTCTCAGTGGTCCAACCATGTCCAGTCCCCAAACGGCGAAGGGCCAGATGAGTGGAATGGTTTTCAGGGCTGACGCGGGCTTGTGCGACACATTGGAGTAAAACTGACATCCTTCACACTTGTCGACTATCTCTTTCGCCATTTCATTCGCTCTTGGCCAGTAAAATCCCGCTCGGTATGCTTTAGCCACAATGGTCCGAGAGGACGCATGATGATCACAGGTCCCCGAGTGGATATCATCAAGGATCATCTGACCTTCTTCTGGTGTTATACACTTTTGACTGACTCCAGTCGCGCTTTCTCTATACAACTATCCCTTTATGACTGTAAAGGCCTTGGATCAACGGACGATCTGTCGAGCCTCTTCTTCGTCCTCTGGGAGTTCTTTCCTTAGGATGTACGCGATGTACGGTATTGTCCAGTCGGGAGTGATGACCAAGACTTCCATGATCAGGTCGACCACAGCTGGAACTTCAACTTCAGTCGGATCCGTGGCACTTTTTGGCTGCGGGGCTTCTTCAGTGAAGGGATCCTCCTGAACTGATGGTGTGTGGATGTGTTCCAAAAACACATTGCTGGGAATGCCTTCTCTTTTGGAACCTATTTTTGCCAAATCATCAGCTGCTTGATTTTTCAGTCGGGGTATGTGATGAAGTTCTAACCCCTCAAATTTCTTCTCCAGCTTTCTCACTGCATTGCAATAACCAGTCATGGCTGGACTTCTGACGTCCCACTCCTTCATCACCTGATTAACCACCAAATCTGAGTCGCCATAGACCATGAGGCGACGGACGCCGAGTGAAATGGCCATGCGCAGCCCATATGAAAGTGCTTCATATTCTGCCTCGTTATTGGAGGAATCAAAGTGGATTTGAAGAACATATCTGAGCTTATCTCCTCGGAGGGAGACCAATACCACCCCGGCACCGGAACCATTCAGCATTTTGGAACCGTCGAAGAACATGGTCCAATGCTCCGAGTGAACCTGAGTCGGCAGTTGCTGTTCAATCCACTCGGCGACGAAATCTGCTATTGCCTGGGACTTGATAGCTTTCTTTGCCTCAAACTTGATATCTAGAGGAAGGAGTTCAATCGCCCATTTTGCCACTCGACCAGTTGCATCTCTGTTATGCAGGATCTCTGACAATGGAGCGTCGCTGACGACTGTAATGGAATGATCAGAGAAGTAGTGAGCAACCTTCTTTGTGGTCATATAAATCCCATATACAAGCTTTTGATAATGAGGATATCTTTGCTTCAACGGGGTCAAAACTTCAGAAATATAATACACTGGGCGCTGAACTTTGAAGGCTTTTCCTTCTTCTTCCCGCTCGACTGTAAGTACCGTACTGACGACTTGTCCTGTGGCTGCGATGTAAAGCAGCAAAGGCTCTTTGCTGATTGGGGCAGCAAGCACCGGCTGGGTGGAGAGCAGAGCTTTGAGCTCTGTAAACACTGCATCAGCTTCAGGAGTCCACTCGAACTTGTCGGACTTCTTCATCAATCGGTGAAGAGGCAATGCCTTTTCACCGAGACGAGAGATGAATCAACTTAAAGCGGCCAAGCAACCAGTAAGCTTCTGGACGTCGTGCACTCGCATAGGACTTTTCATTCGGAGTATAGTACCGACTTTCTCTGGATTGGCGTCGATTCCCCATTCGGAAACAAGAAAACCGAGTAGCTTTCCGCCAGGAACTCTGAATGTGCACTTTGATGGATTAAGCTTGATATCATACCTCCTAAGGTTGGCAAAGGTTTCAGCAAGGTCAGTCAGCAGGTCGGAACCCTTCCGTGACTTGACCACAATATCATCCATGTATGCTTCCACATTCCGATTGATTTTAGTGAGCAAACACTTCTGAATCATCCTCATGAATGTGGCTCCGGCATTCTTGAGACCGAACGGCATGGTAACATAACAGAAGCACCCGAATGGAGTGATGAAAGCTGTTTTGATCTCGTCAGGTCCATATAGACGGATCTGATGGTACCCGGAATAGGCGTCTAAAAAAGACAGTCGCTCACATCCCGCAGTCGAGTCGACTATCTGGTCGATGCGGGGGAGAGGAAAATGATCTTTCGGGTAGGCCCGATTGATGTGTTTAAAGTCAATGCACATGCGAAGTGACTTGTCCTTCTTCGGGACCATGACAACGTTGGCGAGCCACTCAGAGTGGTAGATCTCTCGGATGAACTCTGCTGCTAAGAGCCGAGCCACCTCCTCACCAATAGCCTTTCTCTTCTGTACGGCGGACCGTCGGAGATGTTCTTTGACATGTTTTACTTTTGAGTCGACTCATAGGCGGTGCTCAGCCAGCCCCCTAGGAACACCCGGCATGTCAGAAGGCTTCCATGCGAAAATGTCCCAGTTCTCACGGAGGAACTGGATGAGCGCTTCTTCCTATTTGGAGTCGAGTGTTGTTGAGATATGAGTCGGAGAAGCACTGGGATCGGTCGGGTGAATGTGAGCCGGCTTCGTTTCGCCAGACGACTGAAAAGCTGATTCTGTAGCGGGCTTCTTGGCTCGCAACAAATCACTCGGGTCTGCAGTCTTTTGGTATTCCCGCAGCTCCACCACTGCCATCTGAGCATCAACGATCTTTGAACCTTTCTGAAAACACTCTTCTGCTTTCTTCCGATTGCTCGTAACAGTGATCACACCTTTGGGACCAGGCATCTTCAATTTGAGATACACATAACATGGTCGGGCCATGAAGCGTGCATAAGCCGGCCTGCCCAAAATAGCGTGATAAGCACTTTGGAAATCTACAACTTCGGACGTCAAGTTTTCTTTGCGGTAATTCTTGGAGTCACCGAAAACCACATGAAGAGCAATCTGGCCGAGTGACTCAGCCTTCTTTCCAGGAATGACTCCATGGAAACTCATGTTGCTGGTACTGAGTCTGGACATCAGAATGCCCATCCCTTTCAACGTCTCAGCATACAGTATGTTCAAACCACTGCCACCATCCATCAAGACTTTGGTCAGTCGAGTGCCTTCAACAACTGGGTCGACCACCAAAGCTTGCCTCCCAGGGGTGGCAATGTGCGTTGGGTGATCGGACTGGTCGAATGTGATGGCAGTCTGAGACCACTTCAGATAACTGGGTGTTGCCGGAGCAACCATATTCACCTCACGGTTGATAACTTTCAGTCGACTTTTGTTTTCAACATCAGCAAAAATCATCAGGGTGGAATTGACCTGGGGGTATCCATCATCATTGTCTTCCTTGTCTTCAACTTTGTCCGACTCCTTTTCCTTATCTTTGGGCTGCTTGCCCTGGAACTGCTGGATCAAGAGCCGACACTACCGAGTGGTATGTTTCGGGTAAATGAACTTACCCTCTTCATCTTTCTTGGTGTGGATGTGACATGGCAAATCCAACACATCATTTTCGTCTTGGTCTTTAACTTTCTTGGGGTTCCAAGGTCCTTTGGGTTTCCCCTTAAACTTTCCTTGAGTTACAACCAAGGCTTCCCCAGGAGCAGCTGGCTCGGCTTTCCGCTTCTGTTTTCGATTGGAATTTCCTCCTCCGGTTTCTTGAGCGACTGACTTGAGCTTGCCACTCCTGAGTCGATCCTCATCTTCACCATTAGCGTACTTGGTGGCAATCTCCATCATCCGATTCAGAGACATGTCTCCGGTTCGACCAAATTTCAGATTTAGTTCTCTATACTTGACGCCTTCTTTGAAGGCACAGACTGCTTGGTGGTCAGGCACATTCTCTACCGTGTGATGTAACGTGATCCATCTCTGGATGTAATCCCTCAAAGTTTCATTCGGCTTCTGCACGCAAGACCGCAGTTCCGTCAGCCCTGCCGGTCGCTTGCATGTTCTTTCAAATGTGGTGACAAAGACTCGGGCAAGATCTTTCCAAGTGTAAATGCTGCTGGGTGCTAACTGATTCAGACACGCTCTGGCCGAGCCCTCCAACATGAGAGGCAGGTGCTTCATGGCCACTTCATCATTGCCACCGCCAATCTGGACGGCCACTCGGTAGTCTTCAAGCCAAGTATCGGGCTTGGACTCACCAGTGAACTTACTGACTCCAATCGCCAACCTGAAGTTGGGAGGAATCACAGCGGCCCTGATGGCTCTACTAAAGCACTCTGGCCCCGAAACATGTACTCTGCTGCTGGTAGGTGCATCTCTGTCGTGACCTTCTCGGTGAGCTCTGTTCCTGTCGACCAAACCTTGAACGAGAATGGATCTCGCATCAAAGCCTGGTTCCCTGGGGTCGACTGGAATCCTTCGCCCAACACTATGAGGGCGCATGTCATCCTGCTGTCGAGGCACATACGACCCGCTCCTCGGGGGAGGGGTGGGCACTCGACGTCGATCGTGACGATCGAATCGGTGATCATACTGCTCACGGCTCCCGTACTGATTACGCCGGTCCCCACGTCCCTCACGCCTCGGGGGCGATCTTGGGCTATGAGATGACTGGAGTGTGTCTGCAGCAATGGATCTGCTATGAATCCTGTTCCGCGACTGAGAAACAGCGGAGTTCTGGTCTCCTGCTGCCCGGAGTAACACTCTGATATGCAACAAGCCTCTGCCGGCCTCCGACTGGGAAGGATGAATCAACTCTGCTATACGGGCTGCAGCTGCTAAACTCTGAATCGGAGTTCGATATACCAGCGGGGGCGGAAAGAGCTGACGTCGACTGGATTCTGGAACCTGTTGTCGCGCACGCTCATCGAGCCTCGGCCAAGTTTGGCCCCGAGGTTCTCCAGTCGAGTGCGCTCGGCCAAGTTTACCAGGCGCGCGTCCTCCAAGGCATGAGCCTCGGGGGTTTCTCCAACGATATGAGTGTGCAGTGCATCCATGTTCTGGCGACGAAGTTCTTCTCTCTGCAGCGACGTGAGAGGTTCGAGGAGATATTCCTCATGGGGACGCGACGGGTCGCCTCCACCCGCGCCTCCGTCGGTGTAGGGAAAACCAGGAGGACTGGGCGGTCCATCGACCATCAGAACCTCCGCCGCCGGATCACTGCTGTCGCACTCGGATGCGGTCTCTGCGGAGCCACTCGACAGGTCGAACAGGCCATAGAGGGATTCGTCGGGCTCAATCGCCGCGACTTGAGGGGTGGCCGACTGGCGTGCCACCGCATGTCTCACCCACCGCTGAAGTCTCGACCGACCGGAGCGCTTGCGCCGGCGGGAAACAGGGAGGGAGGACAACACAGGAACCGACCGATAATGGGTCGACGGTTGTCGCAAGAGGACGCCGCGGACGCACGCGTGAAAGTGCGTTGCCCCGCGGACAGGGAGTGCGTCCACGTCAAGCGGAGCCTCCTGAAGCCAAGCGGAGTCGTCGGTGATGAACGTGAGCGTGCCGAGACGGATCTCGCGGCCCTCCACCAAAACTCCGCCAGAAACCATGATGGTTTGGATCGGAAAAGATCGCAACTCCTCCAACAAATCGCTAAAACACCGGCCCCACGGTGGGCGCCAACTGTCGTGGTTCTAAGTCTGACAATAATGTAGGGGGGTAAGTATGGAGATGCAAGATCTTAGCTATGGAGTAGTTGTAAGCACACGAGGTTTACGAGTTCAGGCCCTTCTCAGAGGAAGTAATAGCCCTAGTCTCGGAGCCCGGAGGCGGTCGACTGAATTATGTGTGTATGAATTACAGGGGTGCGAACCCTTTACACTGAGGAGGGGGTGGCTTATATAGAGTTCGCCGGACCCCTCCGGCCCTCAGCTGTGCAGGGTTTTAAATACATTAAGGTCGGGCGTTACTGGTAACGCCCCTAATAAAGTGCTATGATGACCATAAAAGCTACTTAATAACCGACCGATAGCGTGCAGAGTGCCTTGAGGTCCCCTGGCCGTCGAGTGGTTGGATCTTGGTTGAGTGATTGCTTCTTGGTCGAGTGTCTTCGAGTCTGTCGAGTGGAACACCTCCAAGTCGATTGAAAGGTGATTTCTTCTAGAGATGTCCTTGGATAGGGCAGTTGGGACAGGTCCATGACCCTACCCTAGGTACATAGCTTCATCACATAGCACGGTAATAGTCTTGATCTGGGGAAGAGTAGTAAAAAGTGGTCGAAAAATACACATGGTAACTTTTTGTATGTAAATAGCATAGAAATTACCCACCACAACCTTGATAATTTAGGTCCAAACACCGCGGTAAATTTGATCTAGAGAAATTTTTTGTTGAAAAGATACCTCGGTAACTTCTGTGTAAATAGCATAGTAATATAACCATCGCATACCTGATAACTTACGTACAAATACCATGGTAATATTTGACTTGGTAGGGAAATTGTTGAAAACATACCCCCGTAATTTTTGTGTATATATGGCTACATACGCATCACATTACTATGTACAAACACCACGGTAATGTGATAGCCTGGCTTATTAGTGAAGGAAATATGCCCTAGAGGCAATAATAAAGTTATTATTTATTTCCTTATATCATGATAAATGTTTATTATTCATGCTAGAATTGTATTAACCGGAAACATAATACATGTGTGAATACATAGACAAAGAGAGTGTCACTAGTATGCCTCTACTTGACTAGCTCGTTGATCAAAGATTATTATGTTTCCTAACCATAGACATGAGTTGTCATTTGATTAACGAGATGACATCATTAGGAGAATAATGTGATTGACTTGACCCATTCCGTTAGCTTAGCACTTGATCGTTTAGTTTGTTGCTATTGCTTTCTTCATGACTTATACATGTTCCTATGACTATGAGATTATGCAACTCCCGTTTACCGGAGGAACACTTTGTGTGCCACCAAACGTCACAACGTAACTGGGTGATTATAAAGGTGCTCTATAGGTGTCTCCAAAGGTACTTGTTGGGTTGGCGTATTTCGAGATTAGGATTTGTCACTCCGATTGTCGGAGAGGTATCTCTAGGCCCACTCGGTAATGCACATCACTATAAGCCTTGCAAGCATTGCAACTAATGAGTTAGTTGCGGGATGATGTATTACGGAACAAGTAAAGAGACTTGTCGGTAATGAGATTGAACTAGGTATTCAGATACCGACGATCGAATCTCGGGCAAGTAACATACCGATGACAAAGGGAACAACGTATGTTGTTATGCGGTCTGACCGATAAAGATCTTCATAGAGTATGTAGGAGCCAATATGGGGATCCAGGTCCCGCTATTGGTTATTGACAAGAGAGGTGTCTTGGTCATGTCTACATAGTTCTTGAACCCGTAGGGTCCGCACGCTTAACGTTCATTGACGATATAATACTATGAGTTATGTATATTGGTGACCGAATGTTGTTCGGAGTTTTGGATGAGATCACAGATATGACGAGGAACTCCGGAATGGTCCGGAAGTAAAGATTGATATGTGGATAGTAGTGTTTGATCTCCGGAAGGGTTCCGGAATTCACCGGAAGGGGTTCCGGATGTTTCCCGAAATGTTTGGGCACGAGAACACTTTATCTGGGCCAAATTGGAAAGCCCACGAGGCTTTTGGAAAGTGCAAAAGGAAGTTTTGCAGAGACCAGAGGCTAGACGCCAGGAACCCTGGCGTCTAGGGGGTAGACGCCGGGAACCCTGGCGTCTAGCCCTGGAGTCCGAGAAGGACTCTTGCCTTTCGGGTGAAACCGACTTTGAGGAGGCTTTTACTCCAAGTTTCGACCCCAGGGCTCAACATATAAATAGAGGGGTAGGGCTAGCACCAAAGAGACATCAAGAAACACCAAGCCGTGTGCCGGCAACCCTGCCCCCTCTAGTTTATCCTTCGTCATAGTTTTCGTAGTGCTTAGGCGAAGCCCTGCGGAGATTGTTCTTCACCAACACCGTCACCACGCCGACATGCTGCCGGAACTCATCTACTACGTCGCCCCTCTTGCTGGATCGAGAAGGCGAGGACGTCACCGAGCCGAACGTGTGCAGAACTCGGAGGTGCCGTGCTTTCGGTACTTGGATCGGTCGGACGTGAAGACGTACGACTACATCAACCGCATTGATATAACGCTTCCGCGAACGGTCTACGAGGGTACGTAGACAACACTCTCCCTTCTTGTTGCTATGCATCACCATGATCTTGCGTGTGCGTAGGAATTTTTTTGAAATTACTACGTTACCCTACAATTAGGGATGATAGACTACTCATATCAATAAGGAATTCCTTCTTTTCCCGGAGCCCATTCGAACAGAACTCCAAAGTTAAGCGTGCTCAGCTTGGAGCAGTGTCAGGATGGGTGACCGACCGGGAAGTTGCTCCCGGGTGCGCATGAGTGAGGACAAAGTGCGCAGAAAAGACTAGTATTGATCTGTGGGGCCAGTCTAGATACCGCCAGGAGTAACAACCACCGGCGGGTGTGTCTGGGGCGTTACAAGTTGGTATCAGAGTCAACCCTCGTGGTTACACGGATTTTTGTGGACAGTTGCGCGGTCATGTTGTTCATGACGTTTGTCGCCCGTCGTGGCACCCAACATGGCACATGTACCAGACTGGATGCATAGACGTATGTGCCAAGAGGGAACGTTCCTGTGGCCCGACGAGGACGTCGGTTCCTCTGAGTGGGGGTGTATGTGATAGCCTGACTTATTAGGGATGATAGACTACTCATATCAATAAGGAATTCCTTCTTTTCCGGGAGCTCATTCGGACAGAACTCCAAAGTTAAGCGTGCTCAGCTTGAAGTAGTGTCAGGATGAGTGACCGACCGGGAAGTTGCTCCCGGATGCACATGAGTGAGGACAAGTGCGCAGAAAAGACTAGTATTGATCTGTGGGGCATGTTAGAAACATATCCTCCCGGTAACTTATATGAAAACATTATGGTAATATATGAACCACATGCCTAAAAACAACATGGTAATATAAGAACCGCAAGCCCGATAGCTTATATGAATAAAGCATGGTAATATATAAACTGCAGGGCCGGTGAACCATTTTTATGCCTTCGATAACTTAGGTAACTTGCATATAATGGGCATGGTAACTTATGTAGCCTAGGCGTGATAAATTTTGGCTGGAAAAAGTCATCGGAACATGCCAATATGTGATCTAATTTCGAAGATCTCGTCGTGACGAGTCTTTTATGTAAAAACGGTTTTTATATCCAACCAACGATTTGAGCTACAAAACATTTTAAATTTTTGGAATAAAGAGAATCTAGAATGACATTATCTTTTTTGTCCTCTAATGTATGCATATAATTAGAAGGAGAAATGCACGTGAAATGAGAAAGAATGCTAATGCATGCATGTATTTAAAGTGAAGAAAGTAGAGGTGTGACAGTTTTGCTTATATGGCACACATGTGCCAAATATCACAGTCCTTATAGTTTTGCAATATACGGTGGGTTTTTCCAAATATATGGTAAAAAAATCAGGTATGCACTACATGTTTTTTAGTATTTGACAAATATTTTTCAAATACATATTGGAGTAATTTTTTAAAATATGATGAACATATTTATTATATACATTCAACATTTTTTAATATGATGGACTTTTTTAATTATATGATGAACTTCTCTTTAATACACACTGGACTTTTTTCAATATATGATAAACATTTTATAATATATACATATATTTTTATAAAATAATGTTCTAAAAAATTATATTGTTAATAGAATTTTTAAATCTAAATCTAAATCTATATCTATACCTACTATTAAAGAGAGGTGGTATTTTTGATTTAGTCCCGCTTCCATTAGTCTTACGTACGCTATTTTGTTTCGTCCATCTGGTGTCACGTTCACGTACGCACGTAGCCTATCTTTTCATAGATGGTAGGCACGCACACGACTTCACGCTGGGCTGCTGCCTAGCCCACAATGATGTATTCTATATAATATTATTTCTGCAAAAAAAATTAGGCCTTAATAGGACTCAAGCTAGGACCACACACCATGCTCTACCTTACCTAACCAAGTCAGCCACAAACCAGTTGTTGATTTGTAAAGATTCTACTCTATTTATATTGGAAGAAGCACAAAAGCACACAGCCCTGTTGGGCCTTAACCTGTGCTCCAGCTGGGCCAGCTTCGGCAGGCTTGAACGTGAAAAAAAGAATTCCGACCCTACGACTATGGTTATTTCGTGTTGAATAGTCCCACCTCGCTACACAAAACTGATTCTTATCAATTTATATATGTTCAACACAATTGTCTATAGTGAGCTAATTAAACAGGATCTCTCACATGCAAGGTGGGAGGTGTATTGCACGTTGTATGATAGCGCTATAAAACATGGATATTTGTGGGCCGAAAGAATTTATAACTATAGAAATCCCTGATGTAAATTAAAATCCCCGTTGGCTGAAAAAACATGCATAATTAACGGAGGAGCCGATGATATTGTGGGCTGGAGATAAGGATACAAAAAACATGCATAATTGAAGGATAATGGGCTGATGTAAATTAAAATCCCTGTGTGCTAGAAAATCGAGCGTAATTAGAGGAGGAGCTGATGATATAAAGGCCAGTGTAATTTAATATAGAGGTCGGTGTGCAAAAGAGTTAGTTATTTAGTTTTTTTTTTACTTTTCATGTGTCATGTTTTCTCTCTTGCTATTTTCAACACTTTTGAAAGTATCTATGCAAAGAAATTAGTATTAAGAATAGCTTGGTCTGGTGCAAATGTATTGTAAAAAAGGTATTCCCCAGTATGTTGTTAGATGTACTGCAAGTCATATGCGATTATTGCCTTGTTGATATGCTTTTATTTCTAGACTTTGGTGAGTGCCTCCCTGTTGTCGGATGTTGCATTGTTGGTTGCTTTGGTGGATGTGCTAATACCTACCTAAAAAAGAAAAACGTTATTGTAAAATCCTGACTAAAAACTCCAAAGAAAAAAATAATTACTCACGGGGCAAAGTGGACCGACCCATTTGCCGTGGCTTTAGCGACGCCACCATTAGTTGACGCACGTGACCCTCAGCTAGAAGGTCTATTTGCAAGGCTGCTGGTTCTTGTTTGGCGCTTAAGGCATCAGCCTAGAAGGTCTATTTGCGAGGCTGTTGGTTCTTGTTTGGCGCTGAAGGCATCAGCCACCTCAATACGTACGTAGGAAATCGCCTGGCCCAGCGTTTTCCGTTTAGGTAAACATCCATCATCCAGTTTTGTGAAGCTTCTCGAAGATTCTATTCGGTTTTGTGAAGCTTCTATAAGCTTTTGACCTTTTTCTTTTCTTTTTTTCTTCCCTTTTTTGGGTTTTTCATTTTCACATTTTTTTCAATGCACGAACTTTCCTCAAATTCATGATTGTTTTAACACTATGGACTTTTTTTCCAACTTTCCGGGCCTTTTTCAAGTTGATGAACCTTTTCAAAAGAACAATTTGGGAAAAATACGAAAAAAGGAAAAATGATGAACCTTTTCAAATTTGGACAAAAGAGGCTTTTGTTAACTCATGATTTTTTTCAATTCTTTTAACTCTGGACATTTTCCAAAGTTTCCAAATTACTAGGCCCTTTTTCCAAATTTTTCTTTTCATTTTCCCTTTTTCATACTTTTTAACTTTTATTTCGTTATACTTTATTTTTATTTTTTATTTTCTGAAGCATCTTTCAAATTTGTGATCATATTTTGAAATCGTGAGCTGTTTTCAAAATCATGAACATTTTTTCGAGTTTAAGATAGTTTTTAAATTATGAACATATTTTATCCATTAGCATGTTTTTAGGAATATATTAATATTTTATAAATTATGATCATTTTTCTAATTCACTTATATTTTCTAAATTGCATACTTCTTTCAAACTTGTGAACAGTTTTTTAATCCGGGAATGAATTTTAAATTTGGGAACATTTTTGAGATTGAGTAACATTTTTTGTTTCTGACGAATTGTTTTTGAGATACTGAATATTTTTTCAAAATTTGAACATTTTTGGAATCTGAAAAACACCTTTTAAAATATGGGAACAAAATTTGAAATTACCAAATATTATTTGAACCTTTTCTAAAATTCATGAATATAATCTAAAAATTCATTAACATTTCTTAAAATCCATGAATGTTTCCTGAAAATCCATGAACATTTTTCGAATACGCAAACATTTTTCTGGAATCACGAACATTTTTTGAAGCCGTGAGATTCTAGCATTTCCTGAACATTTTCGAATATATTCAACATTTTGTAAAAATCATGAACATATTTTGAATACACGAATATTTTTTGGAAATCACAAACATTTTTTGAATCCATGAGAATTTATTACTACCCGAACATTTTTGAAATCATAAAAAATTTTATATTCATGAATATTTTTGTCACAATTCACAACTTTTTTGAAATCCTGAATTATTTTATAAAATGGAAAAAGTGAAAACAAAAACAAAAACAAAGGGTTTCCTGTCCGCTCCTGTTGAACCAGCCAGCAACCAAGTTGAGCGTTATTTGGGGCGCGGCCCACCTTAGGGTAGGGCGAGTGCAATTCGGTTGGTGGCGCCTCAAGTGCTAGTTAGGAGCTCTCCTTTGCAAGGTACTCCCTCCGTCCCATAAGCGAGTGTCCACAAGTGAAAGCTTCGTTATGTTTAGATGTTCCAGCCAAATACTCCTATTTTTTCATTGTTTTGTTTTTCTGATTTCATTTTAAAATTCATGAAACCTTTTTTTAAAATCCCAAATACTTATAAAATCAGCGAACTATTTTTAAATCTGTACATTTTTTAATTATGAATATTTTTTCATTTTGTGAACTTTTTCAAAATTCATGAAGTTTTTTTGATTCAAAATTAAAGACAATCTAGCCGGAGTGCCGCTCGGCCTTCGTGAAGTCCGACGAGGCACCAGCCTAACCTTGTGACGCATGGGGCTGCGACCGTTCGGCGAACACGGCGAAGGCGGCTGCGCGTCGCCGCCTCGACGAGGAGCTCGCCAAGATCAACGGCGAGGGGCTGTTCAGTGACACCTCCTCCTCCGCCGGCAGGGGCAAGGCCGCCAGGGCATCCTGTCCAGACTCGACATTGGCTGAGACGGCCTTCCACATGGCGCAGGAGAAACTGGAGTGGCACCTCTGCGAGCGCCAGATGGCCACCGGGCAAGACCGCCGCGCTTCTGCATCAACCGTCGCTGAAAGGACTACTTCAACAACGACGATGATGACTACGATGATGGCACATATACAACGATGATGATGCCATTGGCCAAACCGGCCACGTGATACGACTTACGAGAGCATAGTCCGCTACAAGGTAGTTTACTTGTTTTTCAGTTTTGGCTTATAATGGACCAAATATCGCCCGTTTCTATATACTCCCTCCTGTCGGAATTACTTGTCTCGGAAATAGATGTATCTAGAACTAAAACACATCTAGGTACATTTATTTCTGCGACAAGTAATTCCGAACGGAGGGAGTAAATTATTCGTCCGGACTTAAGTGAATTCCGTCGCCTTTGCATCTGATTGTTCAAATCACGTTTTAAACGTACGCAGACACGTACGATTGGATGGCGGGCTCTGCGCTCCTGGTTTGGTGCTGGTGAAATCATGAACCAAATTCGCAGACACGTCATGTGCCTCTCGATCAAGTGTCCCAAATCATGAACCAAATTCGCAGCATGATGTTGTCCAAGTGTTTCACACGTGCCTCCCGATCTGTGCTCCTGGTTTGGTGCTGGTGAAATCTGCGAGTTCACCACCCGCGGCCAGTCGACCTGCTTTGACTTTGCGAGAGTGGGCCAGGCTAGCCATGGATCGCTGCATGCATGATTAACGGCGATCTGTCCATCCATCCACCTGCACTTTTTGTTTCCCAAGGAATCCGAAGGGTCAGCTCAGCCAGACATACCTAAGTTTTGCTTCGCCGGCCCCGACAGCCACCCTTATCTTAAAGCAGTCTCACCCCAAACCCACCCCCAGGGAAGCAGCTGGGCGTGCCGGCGATGCCTTTTCCTTGCGGTTGGCCCACCGTCGGCCTCCCACGACCTCTCTCCTCTCTTTTCCTCTCTCCTCTCCCCTGCCCCTTTCTCTCGAGCGTGGAGCGCGTCCGTGCGGGGCGGAGCAGCGCCGGAGGAGTCCAACGTTCAACTGGAGCGCGCGTGGTCGGCGTACGGAGTGCTCGAGGCGAAGGCCAGCCCCGATTCCTTCTCTAGCGCCTCGTAGCCGTCCGGGGAGGCCGTCGACGCGCAACTGCTCCAGCGCGGTGCATCTCGGCGAGCTCGACGGCGTCCTCCTCGGCCGCGTGCCCGCGTGCAAGCAGCGCCTAGCCCGGGTGCGCCCTCGCCAGCGACCGGACCAGCAGCGGCGTAGCATGGCGTGCGGCGAGATGGCGTTGACGCGCACGCCGTCGCGCGCCAGCTCCTCTGCCACCAGCCGCACCACGCTCACCACCATCGCCTTCGAGAGGCTGTAGGGGAGCACCGCGACCCCGCCCATCATCCCCGTGGTGCTCCCCGTGCAGAGGATGCAGCCGCGGCACCATGACGCGCCCGGCGTGCTTGACGGCGTGCCATGACGCGGTCGAAGTCGGCCAAGGGCGCCGACGCCGAGGACCCGGAGACGCCCCATGGCGAGGTCGAGGGCGGCCAGGGGCGCAAGCTCGCCGCCCCGCCCCGTCATCGCTCGATCCACCTGGACTCGCCCTGGACTCGCCCCACCTGGCTCGAAGGCGAGGCTCTCGTTCAAGCGGAGCACGAAGGGCTCGTCGGGGGGCATGGGCTGGACGACGCGTGCGGGGCGGTCGGCGTCGCTGTCCTCGACCTTGTAGGAGACGCCACGGAGCAGGGACGGTGGAGCTCGGGGCTCATGCTGCTCTGCTCAAGCTCGGCGGCGAGGCCGGGCCGGCCGTGGCCTGGGGCAGGCACGGCCTGGGCACGGCTTGGGGGTAAACATGGCTGGAAAATTTCTCACCCCAAGGCCAAAATTTCCGCCGGCAGCCCACCAAGCGGCGAAAAAAATGTCTCCTGAAGGGCTCAACGGCTAGAGATGCTCTTAGATTCTCCCATCCCGTACGTGGAAAGCAGATCGATGCAACAAGAAAAGCTAGCGATAAGGCACGGGCCGAAGGAAAGGGAGAGGCTAGCGATAAGCCACTGCTGTTATACTACTACATGGACTACCTAACCACTGCCCACGGCGCATGCAGGTGGCCCTTGGGTTACTCATGGCTAGAGCTGGCCTAAAGCTACTGCTGGATCACTAGCGCACAGTAGCGGCAGGGTGGTAGACTGGTAGCACGATCGATCGACGAGGACGCGGTGACCGCCGGGAGGCCGCTCGAGCCACTGCTTTTCTTTGCGTGAGCCGAAAGGCCGCTTCCAGTTCCACCCGCCCGCGGTGACCACGGCGACCACCGGCGTCACGCCACCGGTGCGAGGGGCTCGCCAGCTTTTGGCCCTGCTACTCGGCGACTTAAACGTGTGAGATCGCCGACCGATCTAGCAGAGCAGTGCGGCTTCCTATGATGGCCGGAAAAGCCGGCGATCGAGCTGCGGCAGCGGATCGGCCGGTCGATCGCGCACTCATGGATACCGAGCTACTGGCCACAAAAACCTTACTGTTCAGATCCAGAAATGCACCAACGACTTGGCTGCAGTGCACTGACATCAACTCGGAGCACCTGACGTGTAACCAGCGGCTGGTCTCGTAAGACGGCAAAACTACTTGTATTTTGTATACCACATGTAGATCTTTCGTTGCTGCTGCTGCTAAAACTGCATGGCTGGTAGTTACGCGGTCTGCAGCTCTAGTGGGGAATTTAGGTACAGGGAAACAGTGGCGTTATCTTTCATTACATCCGGTTGTCTGCAGCTTTTTGGATGAACCGTGTGGCTGCCTCGTGCGTGCATGTGGGGCAGGCATATGCGTACGTGCCTTTCCAAATAAACCCATACATCGCTCTCCACATTTGCCTCTACACGAGTAGTGTATGTCGGCCTGTGCTGCGCACTATAGACTTAGCTGGCCATACCAGTGTTATAAACCACTACCAGTACTACTGATTTTCATATTCCAACCTGAACCTTTTGCTTTGTATATAATCATTGTCATAACTTAAACCACCATTGCTTTACGGTCACAACATCAAAAGGCTACGGCCCGTGTAGAAGGCTTGTTTATAATCAGTTGTCGAACTATATTATGTCCAGGCACTTAACCAAAAAGAGAGGGAATTGGTGTCTGGGTGCATGATCCCACTCGTCGTAGAACAAAGAGAATCTGTTCAAATTAAGGCTTGGGAAGCTACGATCCACTGATCCTGCTATCATGACCGAATGTCGCGTTCTCGCCGCTGCTTTTCTTCTCTCTCCTCCGAATTTCGGCGGGTCAAACTGGATTGAATATTACTGAACCGAATGGAATGCGAGACAACCAAAAGTGCATGTATGTTAACATATTCAGCACCGTGATGAACTCAATGTTTTATGTCAGCTATCCGCGATGACATAGGCAATGTCGTAGCTACAAAGGGAAACTTTGAAGGCTTTTGTGTCATCTCTTTCCGTGAGTGTCATTCAGTTGTTTAGTAAAGATTCTGTGGGCGTCGGACTGACGGTATGCACGCTGATGCATGTACTAATAATCATTTGTAAATTAATGGGTAGGTTCTCAAGATTCCTAACTGAAATAAGACAAGCATCAGACACGCATAGGTCATGCTAGTACAGTGTTGAGTGAATTTAGATGGGTCTTTTGAAACAATGGAAGAGAGGCATGTGGTTAACAATTATTATATTGTCAGTGACATAAAATAGATGTCATTAGGTTCGTATCCTAAAGTGCTTATTTCTCCATACATTTTTTTTAAAACGGAGGCAAAAGCTTTGCCTCATCCATTAAATAAGGGAGAATAGAGTTTGTTACAAGTAACCCGAATACACGACATGAGATTACTCTCGCAAAATAATGGACCTTAATTTTTTTGCACCGGCGATGACCCAAAGGTTGGCCTCGGTCTCGATGAAGGCAAGCAATATAGTCGGTGGTGCGCTCTTGTGCTTGAAGACTCTTGCGTTTCACTCGTTCCAGATAGTCCAAGAAACAAGCATGGTTAGTGACGCCTTAGCGGTTTGGCGTGTCGTTGTCGCAGGTACTTGCCCACCAAGCCTCAACCGAGTCGAATAAGGGCCAACCGGAGGCGTCAAGTCTGAGAATGTGGTATTTGTCAATGATCAAAGACCAAAGCCTTCGAGTGTAGCGGCATCTGAAGAAGAGATGAGACCCGAATTCTTTTACTCTCTTGTAGAGAGGGCAAAAACCACAGTTGGGCCACCCACGCTTCGCCAATCTATCGGCGGTCCAAACTCTATCTTGTAGAGCCAACCAAGCAAAGAATTTGACTTTTGGAGGAGCCCAAGCCTTCCAAATTGTTTTATCCATGGGTGAGAGAACCGTCCCTAAGAACCGCGCCTTGTATGCGGATGCCGCCGAGTAGAGCCCACTAGTTGTAAGAGAGGCATTTGGTTAACAATTATTATATTTTTAGTGACATAAAATAGATGTCATTAGATTCATTCCTAAAGTGCTTATTTCTCCATATGATTTCAGGCAACAAAACATACATATTAATAGTGTAGTTGTTGGTCAAAGCCATGTGTTAACGGTTATTAGACGAAGACATTCCACTCAATGCGAGATAGATATCCTCACAACCGACTCTCCCTTGAGAGATCCACACACTATCAACTCCTGATTATGTTCCGCTGAAGCAAGAATGCCGATCTTAACTAGTTGATGCATAAGTACATAGCCGGTAAGAAATTTTAGTTGAGTCTAAGAGCATCTCTAGCACATTCTAGATCCTCTAAACTTAACTTCCAATTTGCATGCATTAACCCCATTTCAAATACATATGTACATCATATTTGCTCAAACCTAGATTGTTATAATGTACACATTTTAATTTCAAATTCGAATCACATTTGGGAAAATTCAACAAAAAGATGCCTCATATCACCCTACATATATAACTCTGAAGGAAATATGCCCTAGAGGCAATAATAAAGTTATTATTTATTTCCTTATATCATGATAAATGTTTATTATTCATGCTAGAATTATATTAACCGGAAACATAATACATGTGTGAATACATAGACAAACAGAGTGTCACTAGTATGCCTCTACTTGACTAGCTCGTTGATCAAAGATGGTTATGTTTCCTAACCATAGACATGAGTTGTCATTTGGTTAACGAGATCACATCATTAGGAGAATGATGTGATTGACTTGACCCATTCCGTTAGCTTAGCACCCGATTGTTTAGTATGTTGCTATTGCTTTCTTCATGACTTATACATGTTCCTATGACTATGAGATTATGCAACTCCCGTTTGCCGGAGGAACACTTTGTGTGCTACCAAACGTCACAACGTAACTGTGTGATTATAAATGTGCTCTACAGGTGTCTCCAAAGGTACATGTTGGGTTGGCGTATTTCAAGATTAGGATTTGTCACTCCGATTGTCGGAGAGGTATCTCTGGGCCCTCTCGGTAATGCACATCACATAAGCCTTGCAAGCATTTCAACTAATGAGTTAGTTGTGAGATGATGTATTACGGAACGAGTAAAGAGACTTGCCGGTAACGAGATTGAACTAGGTATTAAGATACCACGATCGAATCTCGGGCAAGTAACATACCGATGACAAAGGGAACAACGTATGTTGTTATGCGGTCTGACCGATAAAAGATCTTCGTAGAATATGTAGGAGCCAATATGAGCATCCAGGTTCCGCTATTGGTTATTGACCGGAGACGTGTCTCGGTCATGTCTACATTGTTCTCGAACCCGTAGGGTCCGCACGCTTAAGGTTTCGATGACAGCTATATTATGAGTTTATGAGTTTTGATGTACCGAAGTTTGTTCGGAGTCCCGGATGTGATCATGGACATGACGAGGAGTCTCGAAATGGTCGAGACATAAAGATTGATATATTGGAAGCCTATATTTGGATATCGGAAGTGTTCCGGGTGCCTTAGTGGGCTTTAGTGGAAGAGAGGAGAGGTGGCCAGGGCTGGGCCGCGCGCCCCTCCCCCCTAGTCCAAATAGGACAAGGAGAGGGGGCCGACGCCCCCCTTCCTTCTCTCTCTCCTCTTTCCCCCCTCCCGAATCCTATTCCAACTAGGAAAGGGGGGGAATCCTACTCCCGGAGGGAGTAGGACTCCTCCTGGCGTGCCCTCCCTGGCCGGCCGCACCCCCCCTTTGATCCTTTATATACGGAGGCAGGGGGCACCCCTAGACACACAAGTTGATCCACGTGATCATATTCTTAGCCGTGTGCAGTGCCCCCTTCCACCATAGTCCTCGATAATATTGTAGTGGTGCTTAGGCGAAGCCCTGCGACGGTAGTACATCAAGATTGTCACCACGCCTCGTGCTGACGGAACTCTTCCCCGACACTTTGCTGGATCGGAGTCCGGGGATCGTCATCGAGCTGAACGTGTGCTAGAACTCGGAGGTGCCGTAGTTTCGGTGCTTGATCGGTCGGGCCGTGAAGACGTACGACTACATCAACCACGTTGTGCTAATGCTTCCGTTGTCGATCTACAAGGGTACATAGATCACACTCTCCCCTCTCGTTGCTATGCATCACCATGATCTTGTGTGTGCGTAGGAATTTTTTTGAAATTACTATGAAACCCAACAGTGGCATCCGAGCCTAGGTTTTATACGTTGATGTTGTGCACGAGTAGAACACAAATGAGTTGTGGGCGATATAAGTCATACTGCTTACCAGCATGTCATACTTTGGTTCGGCGGTATTGTTGGATGAAGCGGCCTGAACCGACATTACGTGTACGCTTACGCGAGACTGGTTCTACCGACGTGCTTTGCACACAGGTGGCTGGCGGGTGTCAGTTTCTCCAACTTTAGTTGAACCAAGTGTGGCTATGCTCGGTCCTTGCGAAGGTTAAAACAACACCAACTTGACAAACTATCGTTGTGGTTTTGATGCGTAGGTAAGATTGGTTCTTGCTTAAGCCTATAGCAGCCACGTAAAACTTGCAACAACAAAGTAGAGGACGTCTAACTTGTTTTTGCAGGGCATGTTGTGATGTGATATGGTCAAGACATGATGCTAAATTTTATTGTATGAGATGATCATGTTTTGTAACCGAGTTATCGGCAACTGGCAGGAGCCATATGGTTGTCGCTTTATTGTATGCAATGCAATCGTGCTGTAATACTTTACTTTATCACTAAGCGGTAGCGATAGTCGTGGAAGCATAAGATTGGCGAGACGACAACGATGCTACGATGGAGATCAAGGTGTCGCGCCGGTGACGATGGTGATCATGACGGTGCTTCGAAGATGGAGATCACAAGCACAAGATGATGGTGGCCATATCATATCACTTATATTGATTGCATGTGATATTTATCTTTTATGCATCTTATCTTGCTTTCATTGACGGTAGCATTATAAGATGATCTCTCACTAATTATCAAGAAGCGTTCTCCCTGAGTATGCACCGTTGTGAAAGTTCTTCGTGCTGAGACACCACGTGATGATCGGGTGTGATAGGCTCTACGTTCAAATACAACGGGTGCAAAACAGTTGCACACGCAGAATACTCAGGTTATACTTGACGAGCCAAGCATATACAGATATGGCCTCGGAACACGGAGACCGAAAGGTCGAGCGTGAATCATATAGAAGATATGATCAACATAGCGATGTTCACCAATGAAACTACTCCATCTCACATGATGATCGGACATGGTTTAGTTGATTTGTATCACGTAATCACTTAGAGGATTAGAGGGATGTCTATCTAAGTGGGAGTTCTTTAGTAATATGATTAATTGAACTTAAATTTATCATGAACTTAGTCCTGGTAGTATGTTGCAAATTATGTTGTAGATCAATAGCTCGCGTTGGTGCTTCCCTGTGTTTATTTTGATATGTTCCTAGAGAAAATTGTGTTGAAGGATGTTAGTAGCAATGATGCGGATTGGATCCGTGATCTGAGGTTTATCCTCATTGCTGCACAGAAGAATTATGTCCTTGATGCATCGCTAGGTGACAGACCTATTACAGGAGCAGATGCAGACGTTATGAACGCTTGGCTAGCTCAATATGATGACTACTTGATAGTTTAGTGCACCATGCTTAATGGCTTAGAATCGGGACTTCAAAGACGTTTTGAACATCATGGAGCATATGAGATGTTCCAGGAGTTGAAGTTAATATTTCAAGCAAATACCCGAGTTGAGAGATATGAAGTCTCCAACAAGTTCTATAGCTAAAAGATGGAGGAGAATCGCTCAACTAGTGAGCATGTGCTTAGATCGTCTGAGTACTACAATCGCTTGAATCAAGTGGGAGTTAATCTTCTAGATAAGATAGTGATTGACAAAATTCTCTAGTCACCATCACCAAGTTAGTAGAACTTCGTGATGAACTATGATATGCAAGGGATAATGGAAACGATTCCCAAGCTCTTCGTAATGCGGAAATTGACGAAGGTAGAAATCGAGAAAAACATCAAGTGTTGATGGTAGACAAGACCACTAGTTTCAAGAAAAGGGCAGAGGGAAGAAGGGGAACTTCAAGAAGAACAACAAGCAAGTTGCTGCTCAAGTGAAGAAGCCCAAGTCTGGTCCTAAGCCTGAGACTAAGTGTTTCTACTGCAAAGGGACTGGTCACTGGAAGCGGAACTACCCCAAGTGATTGGCAGATAAGAAGGATGGCAAAGTGAACATAAGTATATATGATATACATGTTATTGATGTGTACTTTACTAGTGTTTATAAAAACCCCTCAGTATTTGATACTAGTTCAGTTGCTAAGATTAGTAACTCGAAACGGGAGTTGCAGAATAAACAGAGACTAGTTAAGGGTGAAGTGATGATGTGTGTTGGAAGTGGTTCCAAGATTGATATGATCATCATCGCACACTCCCTATACTTTCGGGATTAGTGTTGAACCTGAATAAGTGTTATTTGGTGTTTGCGTTGAGCATGAATATGATTTGATCATGTTTATTGTAATACGGTTATTCATTTAAGTAAGAGAATAAATTGTTGTTCTATTTACATGAATAAAACCTTATATGGTTACACACCCAATGAAAATAGTTCGTTGGATCTCGATCGTAGTGATACACATATTCATAATATTGAAACCAAAAGATGCAAAGTTAATAATGATAGTGCAACTTATTTGTGGCACTGCCGTTTAGGTCATATTGGTGTAAAGCGCATGAAGAAACTCCATGCTGATGGACTTTTGGAATCACTTGATTATGAATCACTTGATGCTTGCGAACCATGCCTCATGGGCAAGATGACTAAGACTCCGTTCTCCAGAACAATGGAGCGAGCAACAGATTTGTTGGAAATCATACATACTGATGTATGAGATCTGATGAATATCGAGGCTTGCGGCATGTATCATTATTTTCTAATCTTCACAGATGATTTCAGCAGATATGAGTATATCTACTTGATGAAACATAAGTCTGAAACATTTGAAAAGTTCAAAGAACTTCAGAGTGAAGTGGAAAGTCATCGTGACAAGAAAATAAAGTTTCTACGATCTGATCGCCGAGACAAATATTTGAGTTACGAGTTTGGTCTTGAATTAAAACAATGTGGAATAGTTTCACAAAATCGTGCCACCTGGAACACCACAGTGTAATGGTGTGTCCGAACATTGTAACCGTACTTTATTAGATATGGTGCGATCTATGATGTCTCTTACCGATTTACCACTATCGTTTTGGGGTCATGCATTAGAGATAGCTACATTCACATTAAATAGGGCACCATCTAAATCCGTTGAGACGACACCGTATGAACTATGGTTTGGCAAGAAACCTAAGCTGTCGTTTCTTAAAGTTTGAGGTTGCAATGCTTATGTGAAAAAGTTTCAACCTGATAAGCTCAAACCCAAATCGGAGAAGTGTGTATTCATAGGATACCCAAAAGAAAATGTTGGGTACACCTTCTATCATAGATCCGAAGGCAAGATATTCGTTGCTGAGAATGGATCCTTTCTAGAGGAGTTTCTCTCAAAAGAAGTGAGTGGGAGGAAAGTAGAACTTGATGAGGTAAATGTACCTGCTCCCTTATTGGAAAGTAGTTCATCACCGAAATATGTTCCTGTGACTACTACACCAATTAGCGAGGAAGCTGATCATGTAACTTCAGATCAAGTTAGTACCGAACCTCGTAGGTAAACCAGAGTGAGAGTCGCACCAGAGTGGTACGGTAATCCTGTTCTTGGGGTCATGTTACTTGACCATGACGAGACCTACGAACTATGAGGAAGCGATGATGAGCCCAGATTCCGCGAAATGGCTTGATGCCATGAAATCTGAGATGAGATCCATGTATGAGAACAAAGTATGGACTTTGATTGACTTGCCCAATGATCGGCGAGCCATTGAGATTAAATGGATCTTCAAGAGGAAGACGGACGCTGATAGTAGTGTTACTATCTACAAAGCTAGAATTGTCGCAAAAAGGTTTTTGACAAGTTCAAGGTGTTGACTACGATGAGAGTTTCTCACTCGTATCTATGCTTAAGTCTGTCCGAATCATGTTAGCAATTGCCACATTTTATGAAATCTGGCAAATGGATAAACAAAACTGCATTCCTTAATGGGTTTATTAAAGAAGAGTTGTATATGATGCAACTAGAAGGTTTTGTCAATCCTAAATGTACTAACAAAATATGCAAGCTCCAGTGATCCATCTATGGACTAGTGCAAGCATCTCGGAGTTGGAATATACGCTTTGATAAGTTGATCAAAGCATATAGTTTTATACAGACTTGCGGTGAAGCCTGTATTTACAAGAAAGTGAGTGGGAGCACTATAGCATTTCTGATAAGTATATGTGAAAGACATATTGTTGATCGGAGATAATGTAGAATTATTCTGCAAAGCATAAAGGAATGTTTGAAAGGAGTTTTTCAAAGAAAGACATCGGTGAAGCTGCTTACATATTGAGCATCAAGATCTATAGAGATAGATCAAGACGCTTGATAAGTTTTTCAATGAGTACATACCTTGACAAGAGTTTGAAGTAGTTCAAAATGGAACAGTCAAAGAAGGAGTTCTTGCCTGTGTTACAAAGGTGTGAAGTTGAGTAAGACTCAAAACCCGACCACGGCAGAAGATAGAGAGAGAATGAAAGTCATTCCCTATGCCTCAGCCATAGGTTCTATAAAGTATGCCATGCTGTGTACCAGACCTATTGTATACCCTGCCCTGAGTTTGGAAAGGGAGTACAATAGTGATCTAGGAGTAGATCACTGGACATTGGTCAAAATTATCCTTAGTGGAATAAGGATATGTTTCTCAATTATGGAGGTGACAAAAGGTTCGTCGTAAAGGGTTACGTCGATGCAAGTTTTGACACTGATCCAGATGACTCTAAGTCTCAATCTGGATACATTACGCAAAGTGGGAGCAATTAGCTAGAGTAGCTCCATGCAGAGCATTGTTGACATAGAAATTTGCAAAATACTTACGGATCTGAATGTGGCAGACCCGTTGACTAAACTTCTCTCACAAGCAAAACATGATCACACCTCAGTATTCTTTGGGTGTTAATCACATAGCGATGTGAACTAGATTATTGACTCTAGTAAACCCTTTGAGTGTTGATCACATGTCGATGTGAACTATGGGTGTTAATCACATGGTGATGTGAACTATTGATGTTAAATCACATGGCGATGTAAACTAGATTATTGACTCTAGTGCAAGTGGGAGACTGAAGGAAATATGCCCTAGAGGCAATAATAAAGTTATTATTTATTTCCTTATATCATGATAAATGTTTATTATTCATGCTAGAATTGTATTAACCGGAAACATAATACATGTGTGAATACATAGACAAACAGAGTGTCACTAGTATGCCTCTACTTGACTAGCTCGTTGATCAAAGATGGTTATGTTTCCTAACCATAGTCATGAGTTGTCATTTGATTAACGAGATCACATCATTAGGAGAATGATGTGATTGACTTGACCCATTCCGTTAGCTTAGCACCCGATCGTTTAGTATGTTGCTATTGCTTTCTTCATGACTTATACATGTTCCTATGACTATGAGATTATGCAACTCCCGTTTGCCGGAGGAACACTTTGTGTGCTACCAAACGTCACAACGTAACTGGGTGATTATAAAGGTGCTCTACAGGTGTCTCCAAAGGTACATGTTGGGTTGGCGTATTTCGAGATTAGGATTTGTCACTCCGATTGTCGGAGAGGTATATCTGGGCCCTCTTGGTAATGCACATCACATAAGCCTTGCAAGCATTGCAACTAATGAGTTAGTTGTGAGATGATGTATTACGGAACGAGTAAAGAGACTTGCCGGTAACGAGATTGAACTAGGTATTAAGATACCGACGATCGAATCTCGGGCAAGTAACATACCGATGACAAAGGGAACAACGTATGTTGTTATGCGGTCTGACCAATAAAAGATCTTCGTAGAATATGTAGGAGCCAATATGAGCATCCAGGTTCTGCTATTGGTTATTGACCGGAGACGTGTCTCGGTCATGTCTACATTGTTCTCGAACCCGTAGGGTCCGCACGCTTAAGGTTTCGATGACAGTTATATTATGAGTTTATGAGTTTTGATGTACCAAAGTTTGTTCGGAGTCCCGGATGTGATCACGGACATGACGAGGAGTCTTGAAATGGTCGAGACATAAAGATTGATATATTGGAAGCCTATATTTGGATATCGGAAGTGTTCCGGGTGAAATCGGGATTCTACCGGAGTACCGGGAGGTTACCGGAACCCCCCGGGAGGTATATGGGCCTTAGTGGGCTTTAGTGGAAGAGAGGAGAGGTGGCCAAGGCTGGGCCGCACGCCCCTCGCCCCTAGTCCGAATAGGACAAGGAGAGGGGGCCGGCGCCCCCCTTCCTTCTCTCTCTCCTCTTTCCCCCTCCCGAATCCTATTCTAACTAGGAAAGGGGGGGAATCCTACTCCCGGAGGGAGTAGGACTCCTCCTGGCGCGCCCTCCCTGGCCGGCCACACCCCCTTTGATCCTTTATATACGGAGGCAGGGGGCACCCCTAGACACACAAGTTGATCCACGTGATCATATTCTTAGCCGTGTGCGGTGCCCCCTTCCACCATAGTCCTCGATAATATTGTAGTGGTGCTTAGGCGAAGCCCTACGACGGTAGTACATCAAGATCGTCACCACGCCGTCGTGCTGACGGAACTCTTCCCCGACACTTTGCTGGATCGGAGTCCGGGGATCGTCATCGAGCTGAACGTGTGCTAGAACTCGGAGGTGCCGTAGTTTCGGTGCTTGATCGGTCGGGCCGTGAAGACGTACGACTACATCAACCACGTTGTGCTAACGCTTCCGTTGTCGATCTACAAGGGTACGTAGATCACACTCTCCCCTCTCGTTGCTATGCATCACCATGATCTTGCGTGTGCGTAGGAATTTTTTTGAAATTACTACGAAACCCAACAAACTCATATTCACTCTACATAGTCAAATGCAAGAACATAGAAAACATCATCCAGAAGCAACAACATAGAACAAGACCCCCACCCCCCTTGCTACTCCCACTAGCATAGAACATAGATCTTTTTTTTCCTTTTGGTAGCCAAAGTCTCACCACAAGTGAACTCCCAATAGACATTGTTCTCCACTTGATCAATGTATTCCAACCACCGGTTGAAACAATTTTGAATTGCACCTCAACGGCCCGAGAGTGAACCATGTGTTTGGTTGGAGGGATCTTGACATTGTGTTGATAGTGCTTCTCAATCTTCCCATAATGGCTAATATATGCATTATAAGAGACACTCATATATGCGAAGTAATATCTCATTCTCCTCTACTTTGTAAATAGATGCTCTTGAGTATTTCTTCTTTGTTGGAGCCTTGTCCTCAACCACATCTTTCCTCTTCCTCCACTTCGACACTCTAATTTCCATCAAGAAGCAACGTCATTTATGTCAGCGACCTCGATATTGCCATGAAAGTGTCAATATCCAGTACCTGTTGCAAACTACAATGAAAGGTGCACAAGTTTAACTTCAAGTTATTGAATTGCATCCACCAATGTCATAGAAACAATAGCCTTTTGCATTTAATCAAATGCAAAGCCACAGTTGGGCCCCAGGCAACTGAGGCCATGGACTGATGCATGGGAGAATCCACAAGCCCATATGTAAGAGGATATCAAGTTCAGTCCGAGGCTCAGGCCACCATTTTATAATATGTCTGTGCCTTGGAACTCATCCCACCACGCACCACCAAACTTTGATCTAGTCGATGAGCTTCTATATAACATGTCTGAAGCGACATCGACATGGCCACACAATCGAGCTCGCATGTTTATGCAATGCACCTGCTACCTTTGAAAGATGCATTCTTGTGAGAAAATTGTTGAAGTTTTCATGGACGATTTTTTCATCTATGGGACTTCTTTTGATGACTTCTTGCACGGTGTCGGGGATATACCCCGCGATATGACCCGGCCAGATATATGACTCGGACGGACTTGGCGACTCACTGGTGACCCGCCCTGACTTGGTGACTCACTAAGTGACCCGCCCGGATCTCTCCACTCACTGATGACCCGACCGAGCCAGATGATTCATTGGTGACCCGGCAGGCGGGTCAGAGGAGCGACAAGACCCAGAGGCCCAGAAGGCGGTTCATGGAAGGCCGACATATGTTATTGGGGGCCAGCTTAAGAAAAAAGGCATAAGGAATATTCCCTTACAAAGGAAGCAAGACTAGGACTCCACTTGTAATAGAGTAATCCTAATCCTACTAGGACTAGTCATGTAACCCACCCCTTCAACTTATATAAGGAGGGGCAGGGCACCCCAAGAGAACAAGTTTCATGAGTTGGACAAGTTAGGGTTAGACAGACAAGTCTATAGCTCAGTTGATAGAGCACCCTTGTAATCATGATCATCATCATCAATATCAATGAAGCAGGATGTAGACTTTTAGTAAAGATTATGTGGGCGTCTGACCGACGGTATGCGCGCTGATGCATGTACTAATAATCATTTGTAAATTAATGAGTAGGTTCTCAAGATTCCAAATTGATACAAGACAAGAATCAGACGCGCATGGGTCATGCTAGTACACTATTGAGTGAGTGAATTTAGATGTGTCTTTTGAAACAATGGAAGAGAGGCATTTGGTTAACAATTATTATATTGTCAGTGACATAAAATAGATGTCATTAGGTTCATATCCTAAAGTGCTTATTTCTCTTCTCCATGCATTTTTTTAAACGGAGGCAAAAGCTTTGCCCCATCCATTAAATAAGGGAGAATAGAGTTTGTTACAAGTAACCCGAATACACGACATGAGATTACTCTCGCAAAATAATGGACCCTAATTTTTTTGCACTGGCGATGACCCAAAGGTTGGCCTCGGTCTTGATGGAGGCAACCAATATAGTCAGTGGTGCGCTCTTGTGCTTGAAGACTCTTGCGTTTCACTCATTCCAGATAGTCCAGGAAACAAGCATGGTTAGGGACGCCTTAGCTTGGCGGTTTGGCGTGTCGTTATCTCAGGTACTTGCCCACCAAGCCTCAACTGAGTCGAACAAGGGCCAACTGGAGGCGTCAGGTCTAAGAATGTGGTATTTGTCAATTATCAAAGACCAAAGCCTTTGAGTGTAGCGGCATTTGAAGAGGAGATGAGACCCACATTCTTTTACTCTCTTGCAGAGAGGGCAAAGACCACAGTTGGGCCACCCACATTTTGCCAATCTATCGGCGGTCCAAACTCTATCTTGTAGAGCCAACCAAGCAAATAACTTGACTTTTGGAGGAGCCCAAGCCTTCCAAATCATTTTATCCATGGGTGAGAGAACCATCCCTAAGAACCGCGCCTTGTATGCGGATGTCACCGAGTAGAGCCCACTAGTTGTATGCTTCCATAGGATGTCGCCCTCGGCGAGCTCATCGAGTTGGACCTCATGCAAAAGTGCCCAAGGTGTGAAGAACTATGTGATGTGCTCCGTGGAGACGTTGGCGGGAGGTTTGATCTTGAGAATCCACGCGTTGTGTTTGAGGGCCTCCTGAGCCTTCCAATTCTTTCTCTTGGACGCTTCTTGAATGAGCAGGGCAATGTCTTTCGGCTTGCTCCCAAGGAGACAATGCGAGTCCCAAAAGGGGTGTATTTGCACCGTTACCAACGATGATAGTGGTGGATGCATAAAAAAACTCTAGGTCATCCTTGTCACATGGGTTTCCATCCCCACCCACATCTTGGTGGGATCCTTCCATTCATACCACGGCCATCGCAACCGTAGGGCACGCGTAAACTTGTTGGTGTTAAGAACCCCGAGTCCCCCATATTGAAGTGGCTGACAAACAATCTCCCAATTCACCTTACATTTTGCTCCCGTCGTATTGTCTGAACCAGACCAAAGGAAAGCTCTCTCAAGCTTGTTAACAATGAGAAGGATGGTTGGTGGGATGACCAACGATGTGGCAGGGTAGACCACCAGATTGGTGATCATGGACTTGACAAGAGTCGTTCATCCGATGGTGGTGATGTTTTTGCCCTCATAAGTTGTTAGCTTGCTCGCAACCTTATCCACTAAAAACTGAAGATCCACCGACTTTAATTGCCAAACTAAGAGAGGGAGCCCCAAGTATCGTAGGGGGGAGGAAGCCCTAGTTGTCGGGAACCTTTGGATTAGGCAACCCAAATCGAGGTGGTTGCAATGGATGGGCACAAAAGAGCTCTTGTGTAGATTGGTGCACAGTCCCGTGACCTCACCAAAGCCCCTCAAGATGGATGCAAGGTTGTCAATGTCTCTTTCGATCGGACCCAAGAAGACAGCTGCATCATCCGCAAAGAGAGAGGTCCTCATCGTGGCACCCCTTCCCCTAACTTTATGGAGGAGACCCTTTCTTGTAGCAACCCCAAGAATTCTTTGGAGAGGATCAATAGCGATGAAAAAAAGCAATGGGGATATGGGGCACCCTTGCCAATGAAGGAAATATGCCCTAGAGGCAATAATAAAGTTGTTATTTATATTTCCTTATATCATGATAAATGTTTATTATTCATGCTATAATTGTATTAACCGAAAACTTACTACATGTGTGAATACATAGACAAATAGAGTGTCACTAGTATGCCTCTACTTGACTAGCTCGTTGATCAAAGATGATTTAGTTTACTAGCCATGAACAAAGAGTTGTCATTTAATAAACGAGATCACATAATTAGAGAATGATGTGATTGACTTGACCCATCCGTTAGCTTAGCATGATGGTCATTTAGTTTACTGCTATTGCTTTCTCCATAACTTATACACGTTCCTATGACTATGAGATCATGCAACTCCCGAATACCGGAGGAACACTTAGCGTGCTATCAAACGTCACAACATAACTAGGTGACTATAAAGATGCTCTACAGGTGACTCTGATGGTTTTTGTTGAGTTGGCATAGATTGAGATTAGGATTTGTCACTCCGAGTATCGAAGAGGTATCTTTGGGCCCTCTCGGCAATGCACATCACTATAAGCCTTGCAAGCAATGTGACTAATGAGTTAGTTGCGAGATGATGCATTACAGAACGAGTAAAGAGACTTGCCGGTAACGAGATTGAACTAGGTATTGAGATACCGACGATCGAATCTCGGGCAAGTAACATACCGATGACAAAAGGGAACAACGTATGTTGTTATGCAGTTTGACCGATAAAGATCTTCGTAGAATATGTGGGAGCCAATATGAACATCCAGGTTCCCCTATTGGTTATTGACCGGAGATGTGTCTCAGTCATGTCTACATAGTTCTCGAACCCGTAGGGTCCGCACGCTTAACATTCGGTGACGTTCGGTATTATGAGTTTATGTGTTTTGATGTACCGAAGGTGGTTCGGAGTCCCGGATATGATCACAGACATGAAGAGGAGTCTCGAAATGGTCGAGACATAAAGATTGATATATTGGACGACTATATTCGGACACTGGAAGTGTTCCGGGTGATTTCGGAGAAAACCGGAGTGCCAGAGGGTTACCGGACCGCCCCCCCCCCCCCCCCGGGGGGGGGGGAGATTGGGCCTACATGGGCCATAGGGAAGAGGGGAGGCAGCCCACAAGGGGCAGCCACGCCCCCTCCCTATAGGGAGTCCGAATTGGACTAGGGAGGGGGGCGCGCCCCCCTTTCGTTCTCCTCTTCCTCTCCTTTCCCTCTTTCCCCTTCTCCTCCTAGTAGGACTAGGAAAGGAGGAATCCTACTCCTACTAGGAGGAGGATTCCTCCTCCCTTGGCGCGCCCCTAGGGCCGGCTGGCCTCCCCCTTGCTCCTTTATATACGGGGGCAGGGGGCACCCTAGGACACACAAGTTGATTGCTTTTAGCCGTGTGCGGTGTCCCCCTCCACCATAATCCACCTCAGTCATATCGTCGTAGTGCTTAGGCGAAGCCCTGCGCCGGTAGCTTCATCATCACTGTCATCACACCGTCATGCTAACGAAGCTCTCCCTCGACACTCAGTTGGGTCAAGAGTTCGTGGGACATCACCGAGCTGAACGTATGCAGATCGTGGAGGTGACGTACTTTTGGTGCTAGGATCGGTTGGATCGTGAGGACGTTCGACTACATCAACCATGTTGTCACAACGCTTCCGCTTACGGTCTACGAGGGTACGTGGACAACACTCTTCCCTCTCGTTGTTATGCATCACCTAGATAGATCTTGCGTGTGCGTAGGAATTTTTTGAAATTACTTCATTCCCCAATAGTGGCATCCGAGCCAGGTCTATGCGTAGATGTTATATGCACGAATAGAACACAAAGGAGTTGTGAGCGTGGGTATATACATATTGCTTGCCGTCACTAGTTGATTCTTGATTCAGCGATATTGTTGGATGAAGCGGCTCAGACTGACATTACGCGTACGCTTACGCGAGACTGGTTATACCGACGTGCTTCGCACACAGGTGGCTGGTGGGTGTCAGTTTCTCCAACTTTAGTTGAATCGGATTCAATGAACAGGGTTCTTTCTGAAGAGCAAAAAGCAATCACTATACCGCGTTGTGGTTTTTGATGCATAGGTAAGAACGGTTCTTGCTCAGCCCATAGCAGCCACGTAAAACTTGCAACAACAAAGTAGAGGACGTCTAACTTGTTTTTGCAGGGCATGTTGTGATGTGATATGGTCAAGACATGATGCTAAATTTTATTGTATGAGATGATCATGTTTTGTAACAGAATTATCGGCAACTGGTAGGAGCCATATGGTTGTCGCTTTATTGTATGAAATGCAATCGCCATGTAATTGCTTTACTTTATCACTAAGCGGTAGCAATAGTCATAGTAGCAATATCCGGCGAGACGACAACGATGCTTCTATGGAGATCAAGGTGTCAAGCCGGTGACGATGGTGATCATGACGGTGCTTTGGAGATGGAGATCAAAGGCACAAGATGATGATGGCCATATCATATCACTTATATTGATTGCATGTGATGTTTATCCTTTATGCATCTTATTTTGCTTAGTTTGGCGGTAGCATTATAAGATGATCTCTCACTAAATTTCAAGGTACAAGTGTTTTCCCTGAGTATGCACCGTTGCTACAGTTCGTCGTGCCGAGACACCACGTGATGATTGGGTGTGATAAGCTCTACGTTCACATACAACGGGTGCAAGCCAGTTTTGCACATGCAGAATACTCGGGTTAAACTTGACGAGCCTAGCATATGCAGATATGGCCTCTGTAAGTGCATCTAGTGACCCTTAGTGATTTTGGTGTATTGAAGACTTATAGGTTAAGGGACTAATGCGTGTGTGAGTGTACATAGGTCTATAAGTCTATGAGGAGTTTGATATTTACAGGAAAAGTCGACTCCTAAAAATGAATATCTTCGACTGAAGATTTTGGTATTTCTGAAGACTTTCATGAAGACTTTGAAAGTGAAGAAATTGGTGTGTCCGTGAAGACTTGATATTCATGCGAGAAATATGAAGCTTGAAGACTTTCGTGTTCATAGTTTTGTTTTTCTCTTTCTTGAGTCATAGGAAACACCGTACTGTTAAAGGGGGTCGAGGAAATACTAAGGAAAAATTTCCATGTGATGCTCAACTCAAAATCCTACACCTACCAATCCCTTCGAGTGAAGCCATTGGAAATCTCATACAGTTCAGTCAATTTCTTCAGTGACAGAGACGAAGTTCTTCTGGTCTCTGAGGAATTTGTCCTGACTGAGGAGTTAGGAATTTGCCAGTGCGGATTGGCTACACAGTGAGGAACATGATAGCCCTGAGGATTTTGCTACTCAAAATTCCGACCGTTGCTGTGCTATGCGCCAGCTGTCCCAAAATATCTATCCACCTAACGGTCATATCATTGAAGGGCATTTATGTCTTATCATGTCGGGCTGCTCCCTAGGCTATAAATAGACGCCCCCCTACAACCACTAGCTGGTTGGCTGCTCCGAGAGAAACTGACACTTGTCATTTGAGAGCAACCCATCCTCCGAGGACTTTGAGCGAAAATCATTAAGTGAGGAAAAACCATAAACCAAAAACCCAAACACCTACAAACCCCAAGTGATTGAGCATCACTGAAGAGATTGATCCTGAGTGGATCCGACGCTTGTTACCTTTGAAGATTGTGCTTCTTCCAGACGGTTAGGCGTCATGGTCTAGAGCATCCAAGAGGAATTGTGGATCGCCGAGTGACCAAGTTTGTGAAGGTTTGGAAGTCGCCTGAAGACTTACCATGAGTGATTGGACGAGGTCTGTGTGACCTTAGTTCAAGGAGAATACGGTGAGGACTGGGTGTCTTGGACTAAGTGTCCTTGACTGGGTGTCCAGGACTGTGTGTCCTCAAGTTTAAATACTCAGCCGCTCCAACCAGACGTACAACTGAGACAGCAGTTGGAACTGGTCTACCAAATCATTGTCTTCACCGAGCTTACTAGTTTTATTTCCTCAACTCTTTCATTTCCTCATAACTGTGCTGTATGTTTGTTCATATCTGTGTTTGAAGACTTTGACTGAAGACTTTCTCAATTTCCTCAGTTCAATTTCTTCAGTCTGTTTGTCTTCATCCTGAGTTATCCTGTGATTACGCTTCCTGTACTCTGTGCCTGTCTTCATTTCATCATGATGACTATGCTTGTATTCTGTTGTGTTTATTTTTGAGTACTTATTCCGCTGCTAGTAGTTCTTCGCTAAGGAATTTCCTCACCAGAAAATTCCTCAGTGAAGAATTTCATAAAAATCGCCTATTCACCCCCTCTAGTCGATATAACGCACTTTCAATTGGTATCAGAGCAAGGTACTCCCTTGTTCTATGTGATTTTGGTTTAACCGTCTGGAGTTTTAGTTATGTCGACCGCAGGTATGATCAAGGTCTCTGCTGGGTGTCCTACCTTCGATGGGACGGACTACCCCTACTGGAAGAATAAGATGCGAATGCATCTTGAAGCAATTGATAACGATCTCTGGTATGTTGTGGAAAATGGTGTCCCCTCAGTTACACCTTCTCTGAATGCTGCCGATGTGAAGAGATTCAAGCAATTCGACTCTTAAGCGAAGAATATCATATGTGGCCATCTAAGCAAAGGACAGTATGGCAGAGTGAGTGCTTTGGAAACAGCGAAGCTTATCTGGGACAGGTTGTCTAAAGTGAATGAAGGAGTCTCAAATCAACGTGACTCTCGAGTTGATGTTCTTCGCAATCTCTTCAACCGCTTCAAAGACTCGACAATGGAAATGTTCAACAAACCTTTGATCGCCTCACTGACATCTCAAATGAGCTTCAAGCACTTGGTGCCACTGACATCACTGACCATGAGGTGGTGAAGAAATTGCTGAGATCGCTTGATTCCTCATTTGACACTCTGGCATTGATGATACAAGAACATGCTGATTACAAGTCACTTGATCCCGCTGATATTCTCGAGAGACTAAATACTCATGAGTTCCAACTTGCTGAAAAGAGAGATCTCTATGGTTCAAGCTATGGCAGAACATGTGCACTGAAGGCTAAGGCAGTATCTGAGTCCGAAGATGAAGACTCTGGTAGCAGCCTTGGTGATCCTGAAGAACTGAGCCATGATTTGGCTCTGCTCGTGAAGAAGTTCCAAAAGTTCTCAAGACGTGGTCGCCTTGGAAGATCCTCAAGGAGCAATGATTCCTCATCCAGTGACTACAAGAAGAGGCTCTGTCACAAGTGCAAGAAACCTGGACATTTCATTCAAGATTGTCCTCAGTGGTAAAAGGAATCAAAGAAGAAGAAATACAAGGATTACAGTTCTGATGATGCAAAGAAAAAGAAGAAATCCACAAAATCTTCATCATCAAAATCCTCAAAGCCTTCATATCACAAGAAGAGCAGCTCCGAGAAGGCCAGGGCATTCATTGGGAAGGAAATGGACTCTGAGGCTGAATCTGAAGAAAATGAGGAAGAGGAGTCATCTGAGGAGTCTGAATCCGGAGTGGCGAGCCTAGCTCTCGCTACTGCATTCGTCAGTAAGTCTATCTTCAACACTGAAGAAAATGACCTCGCCAACAAGGCTGATGAAGGCGATAATAACTACGCTCCCACCTATTGCTTCATGGCAAAGGGTGCCAAGGTACTCAAATATACCTCCCCTGAATCAAGTGAGAATGAATCTGATGAAAACCTTAAGCCCAGCTATTCTAAACTTGCTAAGATTGCTATAAAACAACAAAGGGCTTTAGAAAAGGTTCAAAACATGCTAAATAAAAGTGATGATATGTTGGGTGAAGAAATGGATCGCACTGAAACTTTGACTGAAAATCTTCAGAGACTTCAGTCCAAGCTTGACAAACTTCAAAGTCATCATAACACTCTCTTATCGGATCATGAGAAGCTTTCTTATGAATTTCTTCAAAGAAAGCAAGACCTTGAGAAGCTAAGAGTGAGTTATGAAGATCTTCAGAAGGAGCACGATTCATTACTTGATCAACAAATCAGCGCATCTCAGGAAGAATTTGTTCCTCCATGATTGAAGTGCATTGAACGTGAATCTGCTAATTCTTCACCTGAATGTTCAAATGCTGCTAATGTTCAAATTCTTCACATGCCTCTGCCATCACTAATTCCTCATCTGAGGACATTGCTAGTATCACTGACGATGCAGGGCTGAAGGAATTGTACACGACAGGCATGTACAAAAGCCTCAAAGGGCATCAGGCTCTTTGTGATGTGCTTAAAAAGCAGATCCTCAACAGGAACCCTAGGAAAGAGGGTATCGCCTTTGAGAGGAAACTCAATGCTGATGGTACATATTGGAAGCCTGAGCAGTACCCCAAAACTACATGGGTCGCTGCAAAGGGACCTCCAGTTGATCCATCTAACTTATCTGGATTTGCATGTGAATCTCCTCATTCTGATGATGAGTCAATTGACTCCAACTATAAGCTATTCGAAAATAAGAATGGTGAAGTATTTGCTAGATATGTTGGCACTAACTGCAGGAACGACTCCTCTATGAAGAAAATCTGGGTTCCCAAAAGATGTCTTGAAAATCTTCAGGTGAATGTCATCATGACGCCACCTGTGAAGAATAGGAACCCCAGATCAAATTCTTCATATGGACCAAATTCCTCATATGAAGCAAAGTCCTCATATGAACATCATCGTGCTAACACGTCTGTTTCGTAGGGAAGATCTAAGGATTATGGATATGTGCATTATTCTTCAAATCATTATGTCCATAAGTCCTCGAAGAATTTCTCTGCTTACTCATATGCTTACTCTAACCCATCTTATGTGAAACAAAATGGATTGGCTTCTATGCCATCCTTCTCGTATGGAGTTCGCAGAATGATGAACTCTTTGCCACCCCTTCAGATGTGGGTGGTGAAGAAAAAGAACTAATCTCTTCTGCACGGTCAGGTCTCTAGACGCACGTAATCGTCTGAAGAATTTGCTGGAGACCTGAGCATGCCTGATAGGACGCAAGCTAATCATGAAGAAATGAACTTTCATTTCTCACGTCCTCATATTGCTTTATCAGTTCTTTTACTTGATGAAATTGATCTGATGAATTGATGTCATATTCTTCACTGATGAAGTATATGAGTTTGTAAGCTGCACTAATTCATCTGCAGGATGATCAACCCAAAGCCACTGAGTGGGTCCTTGATAGTGGATGTACAAACCACATGACTGGTGACAAGAATCTATTGATGGATGCTCCATTATCTCCGTCGCATCTGAAGCATATCATCTTTGCTGACAAAGGCAAAAGTCAGGTATTGGGTCTAGGTAAGGTTGCGATTACAAAGGATCGACACATGGACAAAGTCATGCTTGTTGAGTCCTTAGGATACAACCTTATGTCTGTCTCAATGCTTTGTGATCTTGATATGGTTGTTGTCTTTGGCAAGTACCGTTGTGTTGTGGTTATGGAAGCTGACAATTCCAAAGTCTTTGAAGGCTTTAGGAGAGGAGACCTGTATATTGTTGATTTCTCTACAGGACCACAACCAGCCGTGTGCTTACTTGCAAAAGCTTCAGAAGGCTGGCTCTGGCATCGACGACTTGGTCATGCAGGCATGAGGAATTTGCACACGCTTGCGAAGAAGAAGCATGTCATTGGCATCGAGAATGTCAAATTCCTCAAGGATCACCTATGCGGAGCCTGTGAAGCTGGGAAGATGACCAAGGCCAAGCATCCAGCAAAGACTATCATGACCACCACTCGCCCATTTGAATTGCTTCACATGGATCTCTTTGGTCCTAATCATTATTCTGCTATCTCAAATGAAGCATCTCAATATGGCTTCGTTATTGTTGATGATTATTCTCGTTACACATGGGTACACCTTGTTACTTACAAACATGAAGTGCAGGAAGTCTTCAAACGATTTTCCTTGAGGGCTTCAACCAACTTTGGTGTGAAGATCAAGCACATCAGAAGTGACAATGGCACTGAGTTCAAGAATTCTGGTCTCGATGACTATCTTGATGAACTTGGTATCACTCATGAGTTATCTGCTCCTTACACTCCTCAGCAGAACAGCGTCGTGGAGCGCAAGAACAGGACTCTTGCTGAGATGGCTCGCACTATGCTTGATGAATACAAAACGCCTCGTCGTTTCTGGACTGAGGCAATTGATACTGCGTGCCACATCATCAACAGAGTATATCTTCACAAATTCTTCAAAAAGACTGCCTATGAACTCCTCACTGATAAGAAACCCAATGTAAGTTATTTCAAAGTCTTCGGTGCTAAATGTTGGATTAGAGATCCTCATCACAACTCAAAATTTGCACCGAAAGCACATGAAGGTTTTATGCTTGGTTACGGAAAGGACTCGCACACCTACAGAGTCTTCAACAACGTTCTTCACAAAGTTGTTGAAACTGTAGATGTGCGGTTCGATGAAACTAATGGCTCGCAAAGAGAGCACCTACCTACTGTGATAGATGAACCAGCACCTGAGGAAACTATCAAGTTCAAGGCTACTGAGGATGTCATTCCTACTGAAGAATCTGCTGAAGAATTCATTCCAGAACATGAAGAACGTCGAGCTAATGCACCTGAAGAAAATGCTGAAGAAAATGGTGCTGAAGAAAACGCTGATCAAACTCTTCAACGACAACCAGCTCATCCTCGCATTGCAAAAGAAGTGCAAGTTGAAAAGATCATCAATGACATCAAAGCGCCAGGTCCTCTCACACGCTCAAAAGCTTCACATTTGTCTAACTTTTGTGGGCAGTATGCTTTTGTCTCTATTACAGAGCCCACTAAGGTAGATGAAGCATTTCTGGAGCCTGAGTGGATTCAGGCCATGCAAGAAGAATTACATCAGTTCGAGCTTAACAATGTCTGGGAACTGGTCAAACGTCCAGATCCTCGCAAGCACAATATCATCGGCACAAAGTGGATCTACCGCAACAAGCAAGATGAAAATGGCCTTGTGGTGAGGAATAAGGCACGGCTTGTAGCTCAAGGCTACACACAGGTTGAAGGAATTGATTTCGATGAAACTTTTGCACCTGTTGCTAGACTTGAGGCTATTCGCATATTACTTGCTTATGCTAACCATCATGATATCACTCTATATCAAATGGATGTGAAAAGTGCATTCCTCAATGGTAAGCTTGAGGAAGAAGTATATGTTGCTCAACCCCCAGGTTTTGAAGATCCAAAGAATCCTGACAAAGTCTTCAGACTCAACAAGGCCCTCTATGGCCTCAAGCAGGCCCCACGGGCTTGGTATGATACCTTGAAGGAACTCTTCATGAAGAAAGGCTTCAAACCCGGTTCACTCGACCCTACTCTTTTCACTAAATCTTATGATGGTGAATTGTTTGTGTGCCAAGTATATGTTGATGATATTATCTTTGGCTGTACTGACCAACGTTATAGTGATGAATTTGCCTATATGATGAGTGAAGAATATCAAATGTCTAGGATGGGAGAGTTGAAATTCTTCTTAGGTCTTCAAATTCGTCAACAACACAATGGCATATTCATATCTCAGGAGAAATACCTCAAGGATGTACTGAGGAAATTCGGCATGCAAGATTGCAAAGGCGTCAAAATTCCTATGCCCACAAATGGCCATCTGTGCACTGATGAAAATGGTATTGACTTCGATCATAAGGTATACCGCTCCATGATAGGTTCCTTATTATACTTATGTGCATCTAGGCCAGATATAATGCTTAGTGTTTGCATGTGTGCCCGATTTCAAGCTGCACCGAAGGAATCACACCATAAGGCTGTGAAGCATATTCTTCGATATCTAGCTCACACACCAACACTTGGATTATGGTACCCCAAGGGCTCGGCTTTTGATCTTGTTGGATATTCTGACTCTGACTATGCTGGTGATCGTGTGGATCGCAAGTCAACATCTGGTACATGTCATTTCCTCGGACGATCTTTGGTCTGTTGGTCCTCGAAGAAACAGAACTGCGTATCACTATCTACTGCTGAAGCTGAGTACATTGCCGCTGGTTCTTGCTGTGCCCAATTGCTATGGATGAAGCAAACTCTCAAGGACTACGGCGTCAACATGAAGAATGTACCTCTCTTCTGTGACAATGAGAGTGCCATCAAGATTGCTCACAACCCAGTTCAGCACTCGAAGACAAAGCACATTCAGATTCGTCATCATTTTCTTCGTGATCATGTGTTGAAGGGCGACATTTCTATTGAGCATGTGAAGACTGAAGAACAGCTAGCCGATATCTTCACAAAGCCCTTGGGTGAGAAGAGATTTAGCAAGTTGCGGTGTGAGCTAAATATCTTAGAGTCTTCGAATGTTCTTTGAAAAGGACACTCATCCTAACACTTATGCAAAATTGATGACTTAGATGTGCAACACATGAAGAAACGTTTTTCTTCAATCAATGAAGAATAACACTCTTAGTGTGAAGAAATTAACGAAGAATTTGATTCTCACAACCCTACGATAATTGTACACGGTGTCTGAAATCATCATTCTTATACGGTGGGTCACGCCACCACCAAAAGTTGAAATTCCTCAAATTATTCATATTCTTCAACTTTGCATAGTCTTCACTGGTTCCGTCGTTTTTTCATTGGCTATATATATATGAGTTTATGTCCTCTACAACATTCACTTATTGCTATTTCTTCAAGTTGGTTTTCTGCTAAGTGAATGTGATCGGACCCTTCCCCTCTATGCTATACTCAACCCAATCTATTCACAAATTCTTCATGTGCGTTCTATTTGAAACACGTTCAAAATCTTCACTGTGTCCTTGTCAGCTGAAGAAATTGCGAACGGATCTTTAAAACCTATCTTATCAAAATTTTCGGTTTTGCCACTCAAACCGTTCCGCATCCCTCGATACACTTATCCACTCACCCACGATCTAACACGATCTCTACCTCCCACTACGTGGGTGACACATGTCATGCGAATGAGAGGGTCAGGGGCACGTTCGTCCAATTTCTTCGGGCGAGCAGTTTTTCACCGTGGCTATAAATACCCCTCCTTCCCTTCCTCACTTCTTTTACTCCGCTCGACCTCTCTCTCCAGCTCGAGCTTCTCAAACCCTAGCGCCGCCGCTACTTCATCGCCGCCGGTGAGGAAGAGCTTCACTGCCTCGACCTCGTCGCCGACGTACTCGCGCCGACCGCGGACATCTTCACTCCGCCGCCGCCGTAGCCGTCTTCCTCCGCCAAGTTAGGGCGTGGAAGATCTGCACAGACGAACTTCACATCTCCTCACTCCAGTTCGTCGTGTTCTTCATCCAGGGTAAATAAAAGTTACTTTTACTGCCCTCGTTGATTCGAATGATTATCTACAAAATCTTCAAAAGTGTTTTTCTTCATATCTTCACACACTGAACACCTCACAAGTCATCTGTTCTTGATTCGTTTCTCTAAGCATCATTTTTCTTCAAGATTCCTCAATTGTGTGGATCTTCGATCTATACAACTCTGGAACCTAAGACAAAGAACGCTTAGTGAAAATCTTCAAGACTCATCTGGTCAAATTCCTCAAACCTGTTCATTTTGAAAAACCTTCTGAGAACGCATATGACCTCTCCAAATTCCTCGCAACTATACTCTGTTCACAGGTACACATGTCAGCTGCTGAATCACTAGGTTCTCATCAACTTAACTCATTTGCAGCGTTCCTCGAAGAAAAGTTGCATACTTCTTCAGAGAATTCAATTGTTCAAATTCCTCAACTGAAGAAAATGGCTGATGGTAAAAGGCCACAGAAGGGAGGAAAGAGGCCTGAGGTAAATACAGCGTTTGAGATCCCTGATGACATATATGCTGGGTACTGCACACCTACTGAGGAAACCAAGAATGAGCGCAAAGTGCGCATTCAGAAGATAGAGAGGAGATGGGCAAGAGAATGGAGGGAGTACAGATATGTCACTCCTAAGTATATGAAGAAATTCGCACTCAATCCTCCATGCCCAAGAGCTCCATTGGCACCTGGCCAAATTGCTGATCCCACCAGCCTCAAGCGCGGTGAGGACTATCCTGATGAATGGGCCAAGCGCCAAGCCAAGCTGGCTAAGCAAGCCAGAGAAGCAGTGAGGAAATTTAATGAAGACTCTGCTGCTGCTGCTGCTGCCTCTGCTGAGGCCTTTGTTGTCAAGCCAAAGAAGGCTATGTCAAAGAAGCCTGCGCGCAAGCCAAGTGCTTCACCAACAATGCCCTCAAGGCCAAGTTCCTCAGCAATGCCCTCACGGCCAGAATCATCAAAGCCCTCACGGCCAATTCCTCATGCTGCTCCTGTTCCTCCAAAGTCCTCAGCTCCTCCGCCAAAGCCTTCAGCTGTTCCGACCAAATCCTCAGCACTTGTGCATCTCGCTTCATGCCAAAGGACTGCCGGCATCTCAATTGCCTCAGGTGTCTCAGCTAGTTCCTCAGCTGCACCAAGTTCCTCAGCTGGCCCCTCACTACTGAAGACAAAGGCCACTGCTGGACGAGGTCCACGCCCAAGTCCTCAAAAGAAGCAAGTCGCTTTCCAAGTGCCGTCTGATGAAGACGAAGCTGATGATGATGAACTTGCAGAAATCATCAGAGACAGGCAAGTCAGGGCCGCTAGAGCCAAAGGATCAGAGGTTCCACTGCTTTTGGATGCCAAGCTGATCCTCGACTACATTGATGATTGGCACAAGGACCCCAACACTCCCTTGCCTGACTTCAAGCTGACTCCTGGCCAAAGTCACATGCTGACCCACTTCATTCAAGAAGAAAAGTGGAAATTTGAGAAGGCCAGGCAGATCAAGAAAGCGCAGTACAAGAAAGAGCGCTATCTGAAGAAAAACGTTGTCTCTATGACAACTGAAGAACTTGTCACTACTCAGACTGAGATTAAGAAACTCAGTGATGACTTTGAAGCATATCGCGCTGATTGGCTTGGAGCCAAGGTTCGTTTTGTGAAACTTGCGGATAACTTCACTTCCAATGTTGCAGCCCCAACGCAACAGGAAATTCCTCAGGCTGAAGCATCTGCTCAGCCTACTGAAGAAAATGCCAGCACCGCTGATGACAATCAGGCTGCTGAAGATAATGTGAGTTCCAGGGCTGATGACTGCATTCCAGCCGCTGAAGAAATTGCCAGGGCACCCACTAGTGGTGTGCCTGAAGAAACTGAAGAACTCAGGGCAACTGCATCAGTTGTGCCTAAGAAAATCAACCAGATTCCTCAGCTGCTCCTGCACCAACTTCAACTCCAATCCTTCCATCTGCATCGGATGTGAAGAAGACCAAGGCTGCAGAGCGTGCTGCAGTGAAGAAAAGGAAAGCATCAGCTGCTTCAGATTCTTCAGTTCCGAAGAAAATGAAGCCTATGACAAGTTCATTTGCACATCCGATTGATGCTGTTCTCATCTCAACCAGGCCATCAAAGGACCTTGTTCCTTTTGATGAAGAATATGTGATCCCCAGCGGATCTGATGAAGAAACTCATTCTGCTGCTTCGTCTGAACCATTGGATGAAGAAATTGAAGTGGATGCGATCCCTTCAACACCTATCATCTCCTCGCCTATGCCTCAGTTCACAGCTGAAGAGGCTGGCGTTGAAGAAATGGAAGATGATGATGTGGACATTGGCTGCTCCACACCTGTCATCAGTGATGAATTCTGGGAAAGTCAGCATCCAAACTCTCCAATGTTCACTCCTCTACAGCAAATTCCTCAGTCCCCCACACAAACTGTTCACATGGGCTCTGAAGAAACTCATCCCACTGCATCTGTCCATGAGGAAATTCCAGCCACTAGCGCTGAAGAAACTGCTGCTGCTGCACAACCAACTACGCAGACTGCCACTGAGGAAGAACCAGAAATTCCTCAGCCTGAAGAACCTGCGATTGAGATTCCTGAGGTCGTGATGCAACTCACTGACACTCCTCTGCCAAAGCCAAAGGATCCATTCTCACGCAAGCAAAAGTTCAAGGCTGATGATTTCTTCGGCGAGCACGTATTCTTCGAAGATTACAACCCATATGACTCTGCTCGCATTAGGAAGAGGCGTTTCTGGACTGCTAGTCAAGCCAATTTCTATTCCTCAGTGCTGTTCAACAAGGAGAAGATTTTCTACCATGAGCATATTCCTCACGTGGATATGGAATCTCTGCCGTGCTTCGCACCAGTCCTCAGTGTTCTTCACGACGCTGGGCTGCTCAACTTTTGCTCTGACATCTGCGATTGGAATGAAGAACTGATTCTTCAATTCTATGCAACGCTGCACATCACCGGAGATGCTGAAGATGTGAATTCATGGGTGCTGGACTGGATGTCTGAAAACACTCACTACACTGCACCAGCCTCTGAATTGCTTCGTGCTCTACCACTCAGTCCTCCCCTTGAAGAAGCTCGCTGCATCTACAGTGAACCTGAGCTCACACATCATTACATGCAGGTGCTGATGAAACCTTTGAAGCCAGGTCAAGCACCAAGAACCAAATTCCTCGTGAAGGAATTGCTGTACGTGCCCAGAACTGTCTATCGTATTCTTACGAGGACAATCAGTCCTATCAAAGGCCACGACTCATCTGATGAGGAAATTGTTGGCATCATGAAGAATCTGGTATTCAACATCGTTCATGGCATTCCTGTCAATTATCACGATTTCTTCATGAGGACTATGGCCAATGTTGCACTGTCTCCGTTTGAGCTGAAGCCTTATGCACCTTGGATCATGAGATTCCTCAGGACAAGGTCTTCACTCAACTACAAAGCTGATTTCCAGAATCATCTCAGCTACTTGCCCCCAATTGAAGTCCTCAAGCAGACATATTCCTCAGTTGATGGAAAGGGCAAGGCACCAGCTGTAATTGATGAAGGCATTCGTCCATTGGATGGTCAGTTTCGCAAAGCTGCATCTTATTCCACCAATGATGACTCTGCCACACATGACTCTGCCAATGCACCCAAGTCCACTCCTCAAGCCACTGCTCCGCGCGTGATGACTGACCGTGAACTTCTGCTTAGTCTTCACCAGAAGGTGGATCGAAATCACAAATGGGTTAAGCGTCAGTTTGGTTCACTTCTTCACAACATGACTGCCACACACAATGCAGTGAAGAAAAACCACTACTACCTCCATCAAGTCTTCGGTCGCACCTGGGCAATCCTGTCACATCTGTATGGTGAAGAAGATCTGAAGAACATGGGTCTTAATGAAGATTTTGACTGGTCTGCACCTCCACCGAAGAAATTCAAGAAGGTCAAGGTTCCTTCTCTGGTGGCCAGCTCATATTCTTCATCGCGCGACACTGATGAACATGAAGATTTGGACGACACTGCGGCAGGCCCTACATCAACAAACGACCCCAACAACGCTGGCGCTCCTTCATCAACATGATTATCTTCAGGGGCGTTAGTCCTCATTTTCGATCCTTTTGGTCATTCGATGACAAAGGGGGAGAAATATGAGTTAGTCTTCAAGCGGGTCTACTATATGGGCGTTTTTTTTGCTAAGTTACAACTCTCGTTCTTCTGAAACTTTATTGGATCGAGTTGTAATCTTAAACCCGATGGTGCTCTGATACTTTTGATGCACTGTGCTCTGATACTCTTGATGCACTATTCTGCATGCTTATTCCTCGTTAATATTATTGCACGCATGCTGAATTTCATCAGGCACCATATTTCATCATGCATTTCAAATTCTTCATATTATATGTTAAATGCGTGTATGAATTACAAGATATAGGGGGAGATCTCCATGATTCAACTCTTCAAGTGTGCATTGCTTCAAAAGCAAATTCCTCACTATGCACATCTTCAGGGGGAGTTCTTCTATATCTTGCAATCAAATTCCTCAATATCAGTATTTACACTTCATATGTTTATCCCCGTTGAAAACTTAACCTATATTGTCATCAATCACCAAAAAGGGGGAGATTGTAAGTGCATCTAGTGCCCCTTAGTGATTTTGGTGTATTGAAGACTTATAGGTTAAGGGACTAATGCGTGTGTGAGTGTACACAGGTCTATAAGTCTATGAGGAGTTTGATATTTACAGGAAAAGTCGACCCCTAAAAATGAATATCTTCGACTGAAGATTTTGGTATTTCTGAAGACTTTCATGAAGACTTTGAAAGTGAAGAAATTGGTGTGTCCGTGAAGACTTGATATTCATGCGAGAAATATGAAGCTTGAAGACTTTCGTTTTCATAGTTTTGTTTTTCTCTTTCTTGAGTCATAGGAAACACCGTACTGTTAAAGGGGGTCGAGGAAATACTAAGGAAAAATTTCCATGTGATGCTCAACTCAAAATCCTACACCTACCAATCCCTTCGAGTGAAGCCATTGGAAATCTCATACAGTTCAGTCAATTTCTTCAGTGACAGAGACGAAGTTCTTCTGGTCTCTGAGGAATTTGTCCTGACTGAGGAGTTAGGAATTCGCCAGTGCGGATTGCCTACACAGTGAGGAACATGATAGCCCTGAGGATTTTGCTACTCAAAATTCCGACCGTTGCTGTGCTATGCGCCAGCTGTCCCAAAATATCTATCCACCTAACGGTCATATCATTGAAGGGCATTTATGTCTTATCATGTCGGGCTGCTCCCTAGGCTATAAATAGCCGCCCCCTACAACCACTAGCTGGTTGGCTGCTCCGAGAGAAACTGACACTTGTCATTTGAGAGCAACCCATCCTCCGAGGACTTTGAGCGAAAATCATCAAGTGAGGAAAAACCAAAAACCCAAAACCCAAACACCTACAAACCCCAAGTGATTGAGCATCACTGAAGAGATTGATCCTGAGTGGATCCGATGCTTGGTACCTTTGAAGACTGTGCTTCTTCCAGACGGTTAGGCGTCATGGTCTAGAGCATCCAAGAGGAATTGTGGATCGCCGAGTGACCAAGTTTGTGAAGGTTTGGAAGTCGCCTGAAGACTTACCACGAGTGATTGGACGAGGTCTGTGTGACCTTAGTTCAAGGAGAATACGGTGAGGACTGGGTGTCTTGGACTAAGTGTCCTTGACTGGGTGTCCGGGACTGTGTGTCCTCGAGTTTAAATACTCAGCCGCTCCAACCAGACGTACAACTGAGACGGCAGTTGGAACTAGTCTACCAAATCATTGTCTTCACCGAGCTTACTGGTTTTATTTCCTCAACTCTTTAATTTCCTCATAACTGTGCTATATGTTTGTTCATATCTGTGTTTGAAGACTTTGACTAAAGACTTTCTCAATTTCCTCAGTTCAATTTCTTCAGTCTGTTTGTCTTCATCCTGAGTTATCCTGTGATTACGCTTCCTGTACTCTGTGCCTGTCTTCATTTCATCATGATGACTATGCTTGTATTCTGTTGTGTTTACTTTTGAGTACTTATTCCGCTGCTAGTAGTTCTTTGCTAAGGAATGTCCTCACCAGCGAATTCCTCAGTGAAGAATTTCATAAAAATCGCCTATTCACCCCTTCTAGTCGATATAACACACTTTCAGCCTCGGAACACTGAGACCGAAAGGTCGAGTGTGAATCATATAGTAGATATGATCAACATAGTGTTGTTCACCATTGAAAGCTACTCCATCTCACGTGATGATCGGACATGGTTTAGTTGATATGAATCACGTGATCACTTATATGATTAGAGAGATGTCTATCTAAGTGGGAGTTCTTAAGTAATTTGATTAATTGAACTTTAATTTATCATGAACTTAGTACCTAATAGTATTTTGCGTGTCTATGCTGTTGTAGATAGATGGCCCGTGATGTTGTTCCGTTGAATTTTAATGTGTTTCTAGAGAAAGCTAAGTTGAAAGATGATGGTAGCAACTACACGGACTGGGTCCGTAACTTGAGGATTATCCTCATTGCTGCACAGAAGAATTGCGTCCTGGAAGCACCCTAGGTGACAAACCCGCTGCAGGAGCAATGCCAGATGTTGTGAACACCTAACAGAGCAAAGCTGATGACTACTTGATAGTTCAGCGTGCCATGCTTTATGGCTTAGAACCGGGACTTCAACGACATTTTGAACGTCATGGAGCATATGAGATGTTCCAGGAGGTGAAGTTAATATTTCTAGCAAATGCCTAGTTTGAGAGATATGAAGTCTCCAATAAGTTCTATAGCTGCAAAATGGAGGAGAATAGTTCTATCAGTGAACATATACTCAGAATGTTTGGGTACCACAACCACTTGACTCAGCTGGGAGTTAATCTTCCTGATGATAGTGTCATTGACAGAGTTCTTCAACCACTGCCACCAAGCTACAAGAGCTTCGTGATGAAAATGCAAGGGATGGGTAAGACTATTCCCGAGCTCTTCGCAATGCTAAAGGTTGCGTAGGTAGAAATCAAGAAGGAGCATCAAGTGTTTATGGTCAACAAGACCACTACTTTCAAGAAAAAAGGGTAAAGGGAAGAAGGGAACTTCAAGAAGAACAGCAAGCCAGTTGCTGCTCAAGTGAAGAAACCCAATACTGGACCTAAGCCTGAAACTGAGTGCTTCTACTGCAAAGGGACTGGTCACTGGAAGCGGAACTTCCCCAAGTATTTGGCGGAGAAGAAGGATGGCAAAGTGAAAGGTATATTTGATATACATGTTATTGACGTGTACCTTACTAATGCTCGCAGTAGTGCCTGTGTATTTAATACTGGTTCAGTTGCTAACATTTGCAACTCGAAACAGGGGCTACGGATTAAGCGAAGATTGGCTAAGGATGAGGTGACGATGCCCGTGGGAAATGGTCTCAAAGTCGATGTGATCGCCGTCGACATGCTACCTCTACATCTACATTCGGGATTAGTTTTAGACCTAAATAATTGTTATTTGGTGCCAGCATTGAGCATGAACATTATATCTGGATCTTGTTTGATGCGAGATAGTTATTCATTTAAATCATAGAATAATGGTTGTTCTATTTATATGAGTAATATCTTTTATGGTCATGCACCCTTGATGAGTGGTTTATTTTAAATAAATCTTGATAGTAGTGATACACATGTTCATAGTATTGAAGCCAAAAGATGCAGAGTTGATAATGATAGTGCAACTTACTTGTGGCACTGCCGTTTGGGTCATATTGGTGTAAAGCGCATGAAGAAACTCCATTCTGATGGACTTCTAGAATCACTTGATTATGAATCACTTGGTACTTGCGAACCATGCCTCATGGGCAAGATGACTGAAACTCCGTTCTGCGGAACAATGGAGCAAGCAACAAAGTTATTGGAAATCATACATACTGATGTATGTGGTCCAATGAACATTGAGGCTCGCAGCAAATATCGTTATTTTCTCACCTTCAAAAATGATTTGAGCAAATATGGGTATATCTACTTAATGAAACATAAGTCTGAAACATTTGAAAAGTTCAAAGAATTTCAGAGTGAAGTGGAAAATCATCGTAACAAGAAAATAAAGTTTCTACGATCTGATCGTGGAGGAGAATATTTGAGTTACGAGTTTGGTCTTCATTTGAAACAATGCGGAATAGTTTCGCAACTCACGCCACCCGGAACACCACAGGGTAATGGTGTGTCCGAACGTCGTAATCGTGCTTTACTAGATATGGTGCGATCTATGATGTCTCTTATTGATTTACCACTATCATTTTGGGGTTATGCTTTAGATACGGCTGCATTCACGTTAAATAGGGCACCATCTAAATCCGTTGAGACGACACCTTATGAACTGTGGTTTGGCAAGAAACCTAAGTTGTTGTTTCTTGAAGTTTGGGGCTGCGATGCTTATGTGAAAAAGCTTCAACCTGATAAGCTCGAACCCAAATCGGAGAAATGTGTCTTCATAGGATACCCAAAGGAGACTGTTGGGTACACCTTCTATCACAGATCTGAAGGCAAGATATTCGTTGCTAAGAATGCATTCTTTCTAGAGAAGGAGTTTCTCTCGAAAGAAGTGAGTGGGAGGAAAGTAGAACTTGATGAGGTAATTGTACCTACTCCCTTATTGGAAAATAGTTCATCACTGAAATTAGTTTCAGTGATTCCTACACCAGTAAGTGAGGAAGCTAATGATGATGATCATGAAACTTCTGATCAAGTTACTACCAAACCTCGTAGGTCAACCAGAGTAAGATCCACACTAGAGTGGTACGGTAATCCTGTTCTGGATGTCATGTTACTTGACCATGACGAACCTACGAACTATGAGGAAGCGATGATGAGCCCAGATTCCGCAAAATGGCTTGAGGCCATGAAATCTGAGATGGGATCCATGTATGAGAACAAAGTGTGGACTTGGATTGACTTGTCCGATGATCGGCAGGCCATGGAGAATAAATGGATCTTCAAGAAGAAGACTGACGCTGACGGTAATGTTACTGTCTACAAAGCTCGACTTGTTGTGAAAGGTTTTTGACAAGTTCAAGGAGTTGACTACGATGAGACCTTCTCACCCGTAGCGATGCTTAAGTCCGTCCGAATCATGTTAGCAATTGCCGAATTTTATGATTATGAAATTTGGCAAATGGATGTTAAAATTGCATTCCTTAATGGATATCTTAAAGAAGAGTTGTATATGATGCAATTAGAAGGTTTTGTCGATCCAAAAGGTTCTAACAAAGTGTGCAAGCTCCAGTGATCTATTATGGACTGGTGCAAGCCTCTCGGAGTTGGAATATACGCTTTGATAGTGTGATCAATATATAGACTTTTGGAGAAGCCTGTATTTACAAGAAAGTGAGTGGGAGCTCTATAGCATTTCTGATATCATATGTAGATGACATATTGTTGATCGGAAATGATACTGAATTTCTGAATAGCATAAAAGTATACTTGAATAAGAATTTCTCAATGAAAGACCTCGGTGAAGCTACTTCTATATTGGGCATCAAGATCTATAGAAATAGATCAAGATGCTTAATTGGACTTTCACAAAGCACATACCTTGATAAAGTTTTGAAGAAGTTCAAAATGGAACAAGCAAAGAAAGGGTTCTTGCCTGTGTTACAAGGTGCACTACAAAAAAATACACACACGTGACATTTTGGGCCGAACGAATTTTTTCTGTTATACTTATGACACTTCTATGACGATAATTGTGACAAAACCCGGTATCATCATAGATGTGGTGGGGTCCTACTTCTATGACAAAAAATCATGACAGAAAATGGGCTTTTCGTCCTGGGCGGGACGGAGACACAGCTGCATGACATTCTTTGGGCCGTCCATGACGAAAAAAACCATGGTAGAAGCGAGGGCAAGGAAAATATCAGGGAGTTCCCGGTTACGGTGGGTGGTCGGGGGCCGAGCGATGCGCGTTTCTCTCGTATGTACACGCGTGTGTGCGAGGCATTGGGCTCTAACTGAACCTGAGCAAGGCGTTGGGCTCTAACTGAACCCGAGCGATTGCGCTGCAGGCTATGCATTAATGAACCCGAGCGATTCGTCGATGGCTGTTGACTGAACCCGATCAAGCGATTCGTTCGCTACTGCTGCTCACTGAAACCGATCGATGCTGCCTCTGGATGAACAGTGAGCGTTGTTGGGGGGCTTGGATGAACAGTTCCTGGTGGGTTTTGGATGAACAGGAACCCGTGGTAGTAGAGGCCGTTGCCGCTGGATGAACAGTACCCTGATCGATCGAGCCGGTGGATGAACAGTACCCTGATCGATCGAGCCGGTGGATGAACAGGACCACGTGGAGGGCTGGTTGAACTATAGCCGGTGGAGGGCTGGTTGAATAGTAGCCGGTGGAGGGGTGGTTGAACAGGACCTCGTGGAGAGGGCTGGTTGAACAGTAGCCGGTGGAGGCTGGATGAACAGGAGCCCGTGGGTGAACAGTCACAGATGGAGGCTGGAGGAGGTTAACGGTGGATGAACAGTAGCCCGTGGAGGCTGGAGGTGGTCGACGGTGGAGATGAACAGTATCCCATGGAGTCCTGTTTTGCGGTACGCCACACCCTCTTGACGAACAGGACCCCCATTTTGACCGTAGTGCTCCAACACAAGTCCGTTTCCTTCGTTTTGTGGTATGCCACACCCCTCCCGATCAACTGGACCCCGTTTCAACCGTAGGAGGTCTGTTTCTTCCGTTTTGCGGTATGCCAGATCCCTCCCGATGAACAGGATCCCGTTTCCACCATGGCCGGCCGAACACAAGGCCGTTTCCTCCGTTCTGCGGTACGCCAGGCCTTATTTCCGTCGCCTGTTCCGTCCAAGCCGGTTGGCTCCCGATGAACAACACGTGTTCTGTTGCCTCCCGATGAACACGACGCATTCCGTTGCCTCCCCATGAACATGACGACGACGCAGTTTCTCCGTTTCGACTCAGCCACAACCATGTACACGAGCCCTGGCCGTACGTATGCGCGAGTAGGCGTTCGAGACCCCGCCCGTATGTACATACGTGACCGTATTTACTTTCTTGCACCCTGGCCACTGTACGTACTTGTACATGCTACGTGCGCACCTCTACTACCACACATGTGCGCCTCTACTACCACACGTGCGCGCCTCTACATCGAGCAGTATGTACGTACACATTCGCGACCAGAATGACAACGCTACATACGCTTCGACCGGGTGGGTCCCGACTGTCAGGCACTTCCTTGTGTGCGAAGATGTAGCTGGTGGGTCCCAGCAGTCAGAGGGAGAAAACATTATTTTTCAGGGTAAAAAGGATGCAGTTGCATGCATGTGTCCATGGGCGTGGTGTGTCCCCACTGTCAGCCTCTCACGTACAGTCATCTTCCGATGACTCTCGATTATTGACCATGTTGACCACACCGTGCCGAGCGTACCAAGGCCGGTGGACAACCGCGAGGCCCCAGACTGGAATGACCCGGAGATGGGGAAGACGCGGCAGTGGAGTCGCAGATGGAGTGGAAAACTTGACTGGTTCGGGTGCGCGGCAGCACTGCCGCGGTGCCGCGCACGGGAGATAGGAGCAAGAACAGAGGTTGAAAAAGGAGCATGACTGTTGGATTAACATCCAATGGTCCAGCTGCTAGAATCATTTGTTGATTTAGTTGACAAAGCCCTGCGTACACGTCCGCTTAGTAGGCCCACAAGTCAGCCACATAATCTGACGGGTCCCAGCTATCAATGGGAGGAATAATTTTTTTCGCATAACAAGGAGGCACTTCCTTCCGTGCGAAGATACAGCCGATGGGTCCTGCTATCAAGGGGAGGAAACTTTTTTTCAGCTTAATAAGGAGGAACTTTCCTTGCGTGCGACCATGGACCTCGTGGGTTCTAGCCGTCAGGCTCTCCACGTATAGTCCTCTCCTGATGACTCTCGTTTGTTGACCACGTCGCACCGAGCTCAGCGAGGCGGTGGACGACGGTGATGCCCCGGACGGGAACAACCTGGAGATGGGAAGATGTGGCAGTGGAGTCGCAGATTGAGACGAGGAGAAGGGTTATAACTGGTTCTGGTGCCGCGTGGTGCTGCACTCGGTGGAGAATAACAGGAGGTGTGGAGGGGTGGAGGGATAGCCTGGGCGGCGGTGGGGTAGCGCTTCATAGCGATGCGTGTTAAGCAGAGCTGCCGGAGGCCGGACCAGGCGGCCCCGGCGACGCTGGAGGAAGAAGATGAGAGATTGAAGGTGCATACCGACTGTTGGATATAAATCCAATGTCTGTGGATGTCATAATCATTTGCTGACCAAGTTGACAATGCCCTGCGTAGGCTTCGACCTATTGGCCCACATGTCATCCTGCAAAAATGTGGCATATATTTAACCCATGTTTTGTCCATTTGCTGGGCTGGGTGAACAAATAATTTCGCGTCAATGCGGCCCATTTATATTTTCTAAGAAATCCTAGCCCATTTGCACTTTCTTGAAATACATGAATTAGCTGGGCTCGTTCTATATATAATGTTAGATTAGAAGGAGCAATTAATATCAAAAAATAAACCGGAGCGACACATTATATATATATAATTAACAAATTAGCGAGTTATTGCTCAAAATAAAAATGAGCGCGTTATTATTACATTGGTCCTTAAAATCTTCGTAAGCTTTTGTACGCAATCACCAGGATTTTCCTTGCCTGTGAGTCAAAAACAACCAGGATTTTTCCTTCCCAACTTCTGTTAAACATTTACTTTTATAAGTTAATAACACGCGAGATGTTTTTATAATGTATATATAAATCTCTATAAAATATACGATAATAGTAATAATATAAATATATATAATGTGGTTAGAAGGGAAAACATAAATTGGAGACAACATTATTATTCTTATATATAGATAAATAGAATAGAGATCTGTGTTTTATTAAGAAAAATACATGGGGCTGCGGATCTTTAAGAAAAAGCCCATAGGCCCGTATGGACCTCAAAAAAATAGGTTGAAACCACTGTCTCCGTATGTCGTGGGCTACGCATGTTAAAAGAACCTAGGCCTAGCTGATACTTGTTCGCCCTCTGGAAAAAATGATACCAGCTAGATCCCCGAGCGAACTTGATTAAAGAGGGGCCGGCGGCATGAGTGAAGAAGCACATCAAGAGCGATTTTTTTCTTTAGTGGAATGGCTCTCGATGCCGTTTTTTTACTTGCCTATGCACCATACAACTTGTATTTTTAGCCTCCCAGTCCATGGTGGACCAGCAACCCATTTGCTGGGCGGGCCAACCTACAGAAACCATCACTCGTTTTTTCATCAAGCCCCCAAAACAATGCAATACTATGTTTGTTTTGAGGCTGAAAACATTACGACAAGGGTTGAGCGGGAGAGGGGGGAAGACAGAGCAAAAATATTAAAAAGAGCTGATGTGCCGTTGCTACCCTAACAAAGCAGGTGCAATTCTTCTCGGGAAGAAGGTGTGCCGTTGACACCCACACGTCGCAAATCCCACAGTAGGCATACTAACAAGTTCACACACAAGTACAACATGAAAGGCAAACATTCGTATCAAACTCAGGTTCATAGGACACGTTCATATTCATAGCCAACATTCACAATCAACAACTCAAAAGATTCATATATACACAAGTTTAACATGTCTATGCATCCAAATGATTGATAGATCACACGACAATATTCATAGATAATTCATAAAAAGATTTAGATATACACATGTTCGGTATGTTTATGCATCCAAATGATTGAGATCACGGCCAATATCATCCATGGACGAACTTTAATTACCTAGGGTACAAACTGGTAAATGTTTTTCAGTCAGAGGTACTTGCTAAAATTAATGCTTGTATGAGTAAACTTTCGAGTACATAAGAGGCAGCACAGACAATCTGAACTTTGCTTGTAGGTTTATCCTCAAATAGTGGCCTCGTGCCGAGGGAGGTTTGAGAAACTTGGCCACTACTTTCGTCCAACTAGTTTACTGGCTCATCTTGGTCCTGTAGCTCGCCAAAATTTTACATTGCAGACAAGAAAGGAGGTGGTTGAGAAAATGAACCACCCAAATTTTTTGTGCAGTTCAACTGAAATGGAGCATCCCTGGCATGCATACTGATTAAGTGCCAGATGAATATACGCGTCAACCAACTTGTCTGTAATCTTTAGACTCCATGCCATATAGTTCGCTACCATATGTGCCGATAACCAGAAGGCACAAGTTGAGACCAAAGATCGGATGGCGTTTTTCTAGGCTATGTGCCAAGCAATATTTTTGGCGTTCACTCTCCTAATACTTGGAGTTTGAGAACTGGCTGACGCCGGTTGATACTCAAATGAATATATGCACTTCTTCTTGTCAACATCGATGCTTGTCTGAGTGAACTTTGGAGTACATAGCAGCAGCATAAGTACATGTCCATCTGATATTTTTGTGCAGTTCTACTGAAATCACCCAATGTAATGATTTGCCTGCGAGTTCAGGCTCCAAGTTACTCCTTTATGAAATCGGCAAACAGTAGCACAATACCAAATTACCAATACATATGACAGGCACAATAATCAGGATAAAGACCAGTACCAACCTATGTGAGGTAGCATATCAATTACTATTTCCTTTGACTGGAAGCCGAGATAAGACAAGAGACTGACAGCAAAGGAAGGAAGCAAGCCCAAATTAGCGACTGACAGGAAAGAAAGGAAGCTGTCGAGGCAATGAAGCACCCAAATTTTTTGTGCAGTTCCACCAAAATCGAGCATCCCTTTTGGCACATATATTGAGAGAGTGAGATTACTGTAATAGTGGCACTAGTTAATGAAACATACACTAACAAATAGAAGCACCCTCATTATCTTAATGGGTAAAGTTAGCAACATAGTAGTCTTGCTTAAAGAGTGGTATTAGTTTATTTAATCAATGCCAATTAGCTCAACACTCAAAGCATTGCCATGTATCATAGGTTGCAAAACTTTAACGTGCAAAGATAAAGGAGTTTCTCATGATAGTACCATGATATAAATAGAGATAACATCAAACTAATATGGATGAAGGCCTTAAGCCGGTACCAACCTGAGCAAAAAAGCTTATTCATGTAGTCCCAGAAGAGATGATAAAGCACTCACTGGAATCACTCAATAGTATATATTTTTGTGCACTTCAAATGTATGGTTGAAATCACTCTTGTTTACTAGTGCTGAGATTATATCGAAAGACTATCAAGAACTTCCAGCAAAGTTAAAGCACTGGCTGGGATAGAGTCCATTGTATTGTCTTGTGTAGTTCCACTAAAATGTATGATTGGCACAACATGATCCCTGTTTGCACAAGTAGGAACAAGGTGAAACCTTCATTAGCTTAGTGAGAAAGGATAAAAACATTAGCATATTACTCTAACAGTAGCATCAAGTTCATCATGGACAATACGCGCAAGTGGAAGGGCTCCCTGGAGGATCGTATCACATGTAAGGTAGACATTGTCGGAGCCCTTGAATGGCCTAGAATAAGGCCTCGGCTTCAGCAATATCACCTTGGCACTGCTTACTCTTCTTCTTCTTCTTCATGCTCTGTTTCTCTTTCTCCTCACCAGTTGGTGAAACCAAGTACACGATTGGCCTTCTATTTCAGAATTGGTTTTGTCAGTGAGGGAGTACAAGTGTACTATAGTAAACAATAGCATTATTTTCTCATGGCAGTCGCAAAATAGAGATGAACACATGCATTAAATATCATTCTTACCTAAAGGACGATTATGGTGCCAATATGGATGATAAGGATTGGAACACAGATCTCCCTTTGTGCAGTTCCACTGAAATTAACCAACTGTTCCATTCTGACATTCCAGTTAAACAGTACAAAAGTCACTTCTTTTAAGAAGTATTTTTTGCAGTGCACCAAAAGGTCACAACAGCAACCTGGTGAAATGGATATCCCTGTTTGCACAAAAAGCTACAATGGAAACAGTCAGAGTCTCAAACAATTACAAGAAAAAACATTTGGCTAAACTTGTCATGGCTTATAACAGTGGCATGGCTTCCTTTTACCAGGGGCATTAGATTAAGAACAGCTAAATATTTGGTATAAGGGCATGGGACAGTGGGTACACCAGCAGTCCAGCACCATGTACCTAAACAGGGGCATAAAGTGGTGATTCAGAGTTTGTTGCCCCAAGAAACAAACATCCAAGAAACATATCTGGGTTGGTCCCATTTTTGTTCACTCTATCCACCTACTCCTATATGTGGATAGCAAATCTAGTCCTGGTCATACCATTGTGTACAGCATTACCCCGATATTTCCCTTATCGACCAAGAGACCGGTTGGATGACCAGTCTGTACTACTTTCACCCCAATTCCTTCCTGTTTGTACCAAGTCCGATGTACATACTAAATTCCCCCACCCCAATTTATTTCTTGTTTGAACCAAGTACAAGATTCAACTTCATGTAGTAGCTTTACCTCTAACAATAGAAAAAATAGGTGACATTGGACCATCCGATCAAGAGGGGCTGAGAGGCAGAAAATGATGCACATGCAGCGACGTAGCGAGCTGGGGAAGTAGAGCTAAGGCGGTTTCGAAGGAAGATATACCTGATGGTCGTCGGGATGTGGATAGGTGGGCGGCGGGAGGCCGGATCCACCCACACTAGGGCAACGACGAAGGGATCGGAGGACCTCCCGCGCCGGCGCTTGACCAGAGATAATGGTGCGGTCAGCAGTGGGTCTCCTCCCTCGCTGTCGACGATGGCCTAAACGCTGTCCCTCCTCCCCTTCACCAGCGGAGGGGGATACGTCCGGATCTGTAACCAGTGGTGAGGGTAGAAAGACAGTGTTTCTTGAAGGGAGAGAGACAGTGTTACCACCGCTATATTGTTTAGATCTGGAGAGGATGAGAGTGTGTGAATAGATCAACCCTGGCAAGCAAGCGCGGAGGCTCCGGCCTATATATACGTAGTGGGGTAGTTTTCCTTTTTCACTCTATCAAAACAATCGTTTAAAATTGTGTACGTGCCAGGTCACCGTTTTTTAGTTGTTGATTGTTTTTTTAGATAGCTACGCGCTTATTCCATGTGGTGTTACGGTGTGCCAGATCGCACTTTGTATCGTTCAAGTCTAGCACAAGACCATCCATTAAATGAACAACCACTCCTCGTAAAAATTGTGAACAAGCCCACGGCTAAAATTATCGGAAACGTGGGCTGCCCTAACATGCATTATTATTTATATTTTCTACTCCCTCCATTCCTAAATATAAGTCTTTTTAGACATTTCAAATGGACTACAACATACAGATGTATGTAGACATATTTTAAAGTATCTACACCAAGGGGGTTCTTGCGCGGGAAAGCTCTCACTCTATCTTTTTCAATTTCCTACCCAAGTTGCTGTCTGGTGGGCCTTGCTCCCGCACGCTTCTCTGCTTCCTTCTGTAGAATGTAGACACCCACCTAAACCTAATGTGCCTGTTGGGCTGCTCCCAGCTGTTGGGCCCGCGCTTGTCCTCTCTGGTGACGCACCTCAGGAGGGAGTCCAGTTCCTAGCCCAGCAACACTACCGGGCCCATCAAATCCTTGTGGCCCGGCCTATGTGCTCCAGGCCTTTTCATCGCATTCCACGGCCCCAGCCCGGGGTTCTTCCTTGTGATCAGCCGTCTCCAGTCGTCTCCACTGATTTGCAGCACGGGGCTTGTGCTGCGCTTCCTCCGCAGGTCGCCATCATGTTCTGCAATTGCCGCGAGCCACCCCGCGAACCTGCCGCTGGCGAGCTTCTGTCCAGGGCTGCGCTCCCACTCTTCCCCGTTCCTTCTCTGGGTGCGGGACCAGTGGCCACGGCCGCCACCATCAATCCGGACCTAAACCAGGCGGTTGAGATCCAACCTCTAGTTTCCGGCGATCTGGGGGGCCCTGGGGGTGGCAGCGAGCCTGGCCTTGATCAGCAAGTGGAGGAACAAGTGGAGGAGGAGGTGCTCCCGCCAGTTCTCACTACGTCACCCCGGCGCAGCCGCGCATCAGCCGCACCTACGTCGGCGTGCACCTGGGCTCTGTTGAGCGCGCAGCCAAGAGGAAGGCGGCGGCGGCTGGGTCTGATTCCAGTTCCGGGCTGGTTCGTCGCCTCGGCTCCTCCTCCCGCCACCGCAAGAAGTCGAAGACTGCGGCTATGGCTAGCCTGCTGGAGTTGCCTCTGCTGACCGCACCGTCTCCTATGACCCGCGGCAAGCTGAAGAAGATTGCCCAGTGTTGCGACCTCAACTCATCTGCCATCCTGGAACAAGCCAAGATCCATGCCGTATCTGTTTCGTCAGGTGACACCTCAGCCTCCGATGGTGCTGTTCCTGCTTCCCCCGCATGTGTCTTCAGCTCCTTCAATGCTTAGACTAGGTGCTTTCAGTCTGTACTCTCAGGCAGCGCTGCCTGTAGTTGTTGGTCCTAGTTGTCTGTTTTGCGAGTCGAGCTGTAGCCCTCTCTCGCCTCTGTTTTACTTTGCGTCTTTAGCTGGTCTAGCTATGGTTTCCTGCATGTATCATAGCTTGTTTTGGTCGTTTGGTCCTGAGTCTGTATGCTGCTCTTATCAGTTATCAATCCTTTCTTGTTGTTCTGTTTACCTCTCCATGACCATTATGCATATGCTTTTTAGTTTCCCTGCTCTGGGCTGTGTGTTCATTTCTGCACTATGAAGATTTTGAACTAGAATGTTCGTGGCCTCGGCGAGGACGATAAGTGCTCGCTGGTCCGTGACACTATAACCTCTTGCCGCCCTAGTGTTGTGTGTTTGCAGGAAACGAAGCTGTCGTCCATTCCCCCTTTCAAGCTGCGAGCTTTCTTGCCCACAAATCTCAGTGAACACGCAGTCACTCTGTCTGATGGTGCGGCCAGGGGCATTTTGGTTGCCTGGGATCCTGCTGTGTTTCTTGGCCAAGTGGTGGCACTGCACAAGTTTCATGTCACTCTAAAGATGGCCTCTACTTCAACAAACAACACGTTCTTCCTCACAGCTGTCTATGCACCTTGTCTGCATCATGAGAGGCCAAGCTTCTTCGAGGCTGTCAGCAGTGTCGCCAGCCCCCCTGACATACCCTGGGTGGTGTTGGGAGACTTTAATATGTACAAATATGCACATGAGAAGTCTCGGGGGCAGATTAGTTGGAGTCTGATGGGCACTTTTAACTCCTGGATTCGGGACCTGACTCTGGATGATGTTCAGATTGATAATCGGCTGTTTACTTGGTCTAATAAGAGAGAACAACCTACTCTAGTCCGTTTGGATCCGGTGCTTGTCAATGCAGCTTGGAATCTCAGCTTTTTACAATCAACTGTCACTTGCATACCCACAACAACGTCAGATCACACACCCTTGCTCCTGTCCTTCTGCACCAGCATGCCAAGATGTAAGTTGTTTCATATGTAAAATCACTGGTTGGTGTGGGAGGAGACTCGCAACATCATTTCCCAGGCTTGGTCTCATGGCACTCGTGAGGTCCACTCTGCCGCCTCTTTGATCAGTTTCAAAATGAGGCGCGTATGGGCTGCACTGCGGCAGTGGTGCAGATCCAAACCCAGTTTGCGGCTCCTCATGGACAACAATAAGCATGTCGTGGCTTATTTAAATGCGGTTGAAGAATTAAGATCTCTTTCTCCCATCGAAGTACAACTCAGGGTTTTTGCCTCTGCCAAGGCCGAGCAACTGATTCTCTAGCAAACTGCAGCTTGGCATAGAAGGGCCAAACTGTGTTGGTGTGTGTCTAGGGATGAGAACACCCAATTCTTCCATGCGGCGGCTAACTGCCAAGCTCGTCGTAACAAGATCAGAGTGCTTGTCCAGGATGGGGTGGATTTTTTTGACAATACTCAGAAGTTGCGCTTGGCCACAGATTATTTCAAAGCTATCTTGGGACAGCCTGCAAACTCCTTGGATACTGTTGATGTTGGCTCTCTGTATACTCCGTTGGACCTGTCAGAGCTTACTGCTGAGTTCTCTTGGGCTGAGATCGTGCAAGCCATAAACTATTCGCCTAATAACCGAAGCCCGGGCCCTGATGGTTTTACTAATGAGTTCCATAAGTCTTTCAAGTTGTTGATAAAGGATGATCTGCTAAGGTCTTTAATGCTTTCCATAAAAATGATGTGGACCTCTCGGGCATCAACTCTGCTTACATTACTCTGCTGCCAAAAAAAGATACACCCCTGGAGATTCGTGATTATAGGCCAATTTCCCTAGTGCACAGCTTGCCTAAGTTGGCCTCGAAGGTTTTGGCTTGTCGGCTCAAAATTTGGATTCCCTAGTTAGTTCACATGCTCCAGTATGGCTTCCTGAAGGGTCAATTGTGGAGAACTTTGCCTTAGCTGCTGAAATGATCCAGTACGCTCATAAACGGAAAATGCCTGTCATTGCTTTAAAGCTAGATTTTCACAAGGCCTTCGACAGTGTCAGTTGGTGCTGCCTTCGCAAGATCCTGGAGGCCAGGGGTTTTCCTCAAACATGGACTAACTGGATATGTGCCCTTCTGTCTTCTGGCAGCTCTAGGGTTCTACTCAATGGGGAGATGGGTCCTCCCATCACGGCAAAGAAAGGTTTTCGGCAGGGGGACTCTCTCTCCCCGTACCTGTTCATCCTTGTGGCTGATGTGCTGCAGAGGATGTGCTGTCAGTTGTTCCAAGATGGTTCTTTGCTGCACCCCCTTGGTTCAGACAACTTCTTTCCGATCCTATAGTATGCAGACGACACACTGATTCTCTTCCATGGCAGCACACAACAAGCAGGAATAATTAAGGCAGTCCTGTCAGCTTTCTCAGGCTTCTCTGGGCTTACTATAAATTTCCACAAGAGCACCCTTGTGCCTGTCTCTGTGGATCCAAATACTGCCTCTGCCATTGCTCAGATCCTTGGTTGCCATGTTTCCTCTTTCCCTTGCACATATTTGGGGCTGCCTCTATCCTTGCATAAGATAAGCCACAGTCTGCTGCTGCCTGTCATCCACAAGGTTGATCGTCGCCTTTCAGGGTGGTTAGCCACTTACCTGTCTCTAGGTGGGCGGCTTACCCTCATCAACTCAGTCCTAGCAGGCATTCCAAGTTACTTCATGGCCTGTTTTCCTTGGCCTATGGAATCCATTGCAAAGTTGGAAGGGCTGCTGCGTGCTTTTTTCTGGCAAGGAAAAAATAAGATCAAAGATGGTCAATGTTTGGTCGCTTGGGATACAATCTCTCTGCCTCGTATCAATGGTGGTCTGGGAGTTCGGCAACTCCTAGCCCACAATCAGGCAATGATGTGCAAGTTGGTCTCCAAGATCCTACAAAGCTCAGACATCCCCTGCTACACCTGGTTTGCCACCCATTACTGTCAGTCTACTATCCCTCATAATGCCCACAGTCGTGATACAGCTATCTGGAAAGGTTTTAAAGATCTTATTCCCCTGGTGGTTAACTCCTCTAGATGCATACTGGGTTCTGGCTCTTTGGTTTCCTTCTAGATGGACAAATGGCTTGATGATGGCCGCCTCTGTCTGTTGTATCCTACGTTGTTTTCCTTCTCAGCCAATCCAGCCTGTTCCGTGCTCTCACAGTATGTTAACAGTTCTTGGAATATATAGCTACATCCTACCCTCTCCCGAACGGCTGCAGCTGAGCTGCTGGCCTTGCAAGAGCTTCTGTCTGATGTTGCCCCTAATCCAGTAAATGAAGACAAATGCACTCCTCTCTTCGGCCCTGGACAACTCAACACAAGGCACTTCTACAGCTTGCTCACTTTCCAGGGGATCTCTGCATCCTTCAGCCCCTGGGTTTGGGATTCGCTGATTCCTTTAAAGCATAAGATTTTCCTTTGGCTTGCTTTCAAAGGTCGTCTGAACACCAGAGATAATATGGTCAAGAAAGGCTAGTCTGCTATTGCACCCTTCGCACACTATGACACTTGCCCTGCGGTAGAATCGGTGGATCATCTGCTGTTGCGATGTGCTCCGGCGTGTGCTCTTTGGAATAAATTGGTGCTGAGTTCTTTGGCTTGCTCAGCGTCTGGCCTCTTAGCTTTCGTGCAACAGGCGCAACACCAGCTCAACTTCAAGCGTCACTGGAATGTTGCTTTTGCTGCTTGTGCTCTCACCTTATGGCATGCTAGGAATGACCAGGTCTTCAACTGCAAGGCTTGGACTGACAACTACCTTAGCTTCTATGCAGCAAATCTGCTGCAGCTCTGGAGCAATAGAGCCCGTAGTCAATCAGTAAAATAGGACATTCAGTTCTGGTGCCACAAAATTACCACATAGTGTGAACCTAGGCATGATGTAATTTTCCTCCTCTTCCTTTTCTCCTATCCTGTTTCTGTTTCACTTGTGCTTTGCACCTGGGTGCAATGGCCAAGTTTTGCTCTATACTTGTTACCACAACAGGCTTTGCCTGCTTTAAAATATAAGGTTGGCAGTCTGCCACCTTTCCGTTTCAAAAAATATATATTTTAAAGTATGGATTCGCTCATTTTGCTCCGTATGTAGTCACTTGTTAGAATCTCTAGAAAGACTTATATTTGGGAACAGATGGAGTATGTGGGAGTATCCTCAAAAAAAATGTGAGAGTACAATATTTATTGGGCCCCTTTGTAATTGGTGCTAAATTTTGACCAAAGATTTAATTGACAAAATGTTAGTGCATGTTAACAAAAATTATATCGTTTGGTTCATATTTGAACATAGTTTTCAATTATGTAATTTTTTGTGACATGCATGAACATTTGGTTAATTAAATTTATAGCCAAAATTTGGCAAGGTGCATTAAATCAACACATGCAAGTATCAAAAGGAGAGTCACGGCATGCATGCATGCGTTGTAATTAATGCATCGATAAACACAAATTATTGAAATATATCGACTGCAGTGCTTTGATGTGTGGCGTCAACTCGTACAAGACCGAGAAGTTTGATTACTACAACGCCCTCTCGCCTTAATCGCACCTGCCTTTGGCTGCATGACAGGTGGGCCACCCACCTGATGTAATATATTGCATGCTTAGATGTAAGTTCGAACTGTTTATCATATCAGCAGGGCTTGTTTGACGATTCTTGGTGCTAGTAGGCTAGCTATTGTGCCAGCTATAGTACTTGCAAAACACTCACCAATGAGAAACGTTGGGGCTGATGAGCTCGTGGTACGCTTATACTTATCCTTCGTCGATCGGCCAATAGCCCAAGCTCCTAAAATTATAGGCTTAGCGACCGATCAGACAATAGTCAACACAGATATATTCAGGCCTCATTTGGTTCATAGGGTAGGAAAATCGTAGCAAAAGTACAGAGACGTACAACACAAAATCATAGTAGTACAAAGACATACTCCCTCCGTTCCAAAATAGATGACTCAACTTTGTACTACTAACTTTGAAAGGGAGGGAGTACAAATCCTAGGCGGGCTAGTTTGGCCTAGTGGGTTTCAGCGATATGACGTGGTATAGTGCCCTCAAGTCTTCGTGTGTGGTAGCAGTATTGCGGGTACAGTAAGTTTTCTTGAAGAAGCGGAATTCAACGAAGTCATGATGGTTCCTTCATCCGACCAACTTACAGCGGGAAAGGTTGGGACTGCGCTACGGCCGGGGTGGACCAGGATAATTTTGTGCATGGCAGGTGGACCAGAATGGTTGACGTCCCACATGTCGGCGAATGGAAAGTATTCTTTTCTGATATAGAGGACGAGCAACGAGTATTCATTGTTTATTTTTGATGAAAGCTATTGTCTCCATTGTTACGACGGAGGAGTGTGAAACACGGTAGCCCAGTGAACTTGGCATGTGCACCACTCCCTCCTTCCTTATGTAATACTACCATAGTGTTGACTATAAGGTTGGCTATAAAGGTTACAACTTTTTCTCACATTCTCTCTATCTATTTCCTCTCAAATGTTTTTTACCTTTCTTTTTTAGACACAATTGTTTTTTATGCCTCTTTTTTTAGAATTAGTTTTTTTATACCTAGGAGGACGTGTAGAGACGGGATCTTGCAGAGCCCACTCCTTGACTTTGTCAATGCCTCTCTCTCCTCCACATAAGCGGGCTTATATGCCAGTATTTTACTGGTACTACGTACTTGCTATGAATGCGGGCAGTTGGTGTCTGAGGGGGAGGGCTTGGAAGCGGTCCGGACTCCCGCATGGCCCACCTCACATTATCACCATATATTTCTTGGAGTCCGTGCGCGGCGGGCGGGCGATCTCTTCTCCCTCGCCCGTCTCTCTCTTCTCAGCCAACGCCCGCTGAGTGATTAGATTTTGGCTATCGACGGTTTATTCAATTGCAGTCCCACATGTCAGTGAAATTAAAAGACAAGACAACGCGTGTCCCTTATGGTGAGCGGCGTGCGAGCCGGACTGTCGGGGGTGCGACGCGTACGAGTCGTAAGTGTGCCACCTTTTCTTTTGAACTTGCAAAGCGAAACATTTTCGTGCGATTGATCGATAGAAATCCAGAACAAAATGACGAGGGCGGTGCTTTCCCACGCATTAGGCGGGCTAGTTTGAGTGATATGACGTGCTACAGTGCAGTCCACTTGCTCCATTTTTATGTAAGGAAGAGTTTACACTCTTACTACGTGGGAGCAGCGCGAAACACGAGGGATCTGATTTTGATCGAGGGATAACTATTCCCTGCCAAATAATGGAGCACGGTTAATCTCCAGCGCTGGCCCACAAATTTACACCGGCATCTGTCCGAGGAAACTGATGGATGCCATCCAATGCTGCCCGCATACCTTTCGACAACTATATGAACTAACCGGATGAAATTCATGCAAACAAAGCAAATTTCAAATTAACCAGATGAAATTCATTACATTTCGAAAACTTTTCCTACAAACTGGACGAAATTCATTACATATTTCGCACCAACCATACTAAAACCTACTGTAAACCTAATCTAAACGATCGCCGACGCCCGATCACCATGTCCGCCCATGAACCCGAGAAAGTCGGCCATTGCCTTTGCCTCCTCCTCATCCACCTCGATAACCTCCTCCTCCGAAGCACAAGGTTCTGAAGATTTCCGCCAGCACGTCGCTGTCAAGCGGCTAATCGGCCGCCGATGTTTATCCCACCAAGCTTGGCGTCGACTGAGTGGAGGAGCGGTGGCCTTCTTGGGACCAGAGCGGTGGCGACCTACCATGTACTACTCTTCCTCGCTGCCGGTTGCGCCCGCGCACACGCGCCGGCTTCATGGTAGTGGTGGCGGAGGGCGGCCAGGGGGGAGCCGGCGATCTCCTTCGTTTGCTCCTGCGACAGTATGTCCAAGAGAGCTTTGGAGCAGGCCCGAAGTGGAGCTGCCGATGTCTTTCATCTGCTCCTGCGACAGTACGTCCAAGAGAGCTTTGGAGTGCCAGGAGGCCATGGTTGGAGTGGTGCCGACAGAAGGAAGGGACCGGAGGAGAATGAGTGTGGGTCTTTGGCTATGGCTGGGTGCTGGGGCTCGAGTTAGTATAGCAGGCGAATGGCAATGAGCCGCGGAAGATGGATGGACGGCTCGCGCCGGAGTAGGTTCGTCGGGCATGAATGCGGACGCTGCTTTAGTGACTTAACTGCAGGTGTGTTGGGTCACTGACATGTGGGCCCAACGGGCATCAGGCCCGCATGTTAGTGACACACCAACTGCACCTGCATTTAAGTCTAGTGAATGCGGCATTGATGTTCTAGAGAGACGGTGACCGTTTCAGGAGGGAAGCACGCGCTAGCGATGGAAGGGGTTTCGGTAGGCCAGGGCGGTCAGATGCTGACGTGGTGGTAAAATGTGAACTCATGGATGACGAGCCTTTGAGGTGTATGTGGTACATATTGACAACCAGGCGTCCATGCAACCGGTCTTGTCGCCAGCTAGCCTTCGACGACCATCAATAGACACCACACAACCATGCATAACTTACGAATAATGGACGAATCGATCAGACACACACTCGTGTGTAGTGGCACTATGATCGGTTGCTCACGATAGTACATACTCCGTACCATAGTACCCTCTCTAGCTAGGCTGTTTTATATATTGTCGTTGTGATGGACGATATACATGAGCAAGGCGCCGAGTCCTGAGTATAACCGTTGGTGTTGAGCCAGGTGAATACATGCTTGGCGTTCGCGGAGGCCTCCATCAAACGTCTAAACAGTAATGTCAGGCACCGCCGGGGCGCGCAGGTGACGGGCTCGCCATTTGCGTTGCGCCCTGAGCAAGACTTTGATTGAGAGGGCGACGTGCATACATTAGCATGGCTTGACAGCATGAGCGTGAGTGTCTGCACGCGTACATGCTACTTGCCTCTATGGATGGTGTGCCCTAATGTGTGCATCATGTATAATATAATGATCAAAGTGAGCTATCAACACAAGTTCGATGACCGCCAATGCATTTTACTCGGTAATAAATGGCCAGGATTGAAGGGGAATCCAAATTTCCTTCGTCTTCCATCCTTGAGCTCTTGACAAACCAATGCACTATACGGTTGTCCGGCCACTCCACCCAGAGCTCTCACCAAGCGTTGTTCATGCCACCGCGCGGCACACTAACCGGTAAGGAAGCGATGGCATCCCTCCGCACCGAGTTCCTCGCCGCCCATGACCGCACACAAAATGGCAGGGAAGCGCTTGCATCCCGCCGTGCCGACTTTATCGCCACTCGCGACCTCACACCTACGTGGGCGGAATTTGGAGCTTCCAAGGCCGAATGGGCGGTAGAGCAAGAGGCGGCCAAAGCCGCACAGAGGGAGCGGAGAAGTCAGAAAGCACTCAAGAAAAGAGAGGCCCGCCGCCACAAGAAAGAAGAGTACGCACGCGCTGCTGCGGAGAGGTCGGCAAAGATCCAAGCATGGTGGGGTGTCGCCGACAAAGCCGGGAAGGAGAATGACGTTGTCTGTCTAGCGTGTGAGAAGTAGTAGTACTAGTAGTTAGCGTGTGTGTCTGTGTATGAGTACGAGCATGTACCAGTACTACTATTTACTACTGTAGTTTTTAGAGCAAATTACCAGTACATTAGCCTAGACTCAATGGAAAAATTCCTATCCTATGCATCAAATGTCATCTCTTTCTCTATATGAATTGAGATGCATGTCATCTCACTTCCTATGATTTTCATATTCCTATAAAATTCCTATCCTATGAATGAAAGGAGGCCTCTGCTGGAGTAACTATTGTAGCTAGCAGTACTGCTAGTACGGTAGTTTTCTTCAAGAAGCGGAATTCAACGAAGTCATGATGGTTCCTTCGTCCGAGCAACTTCATAGTGGGAAAGGTTGGGCCTGTGATTTGATGGCTCATTAGTCATTATTACTGCAGCGCGACGACCGGGGTGACTCTCCCTTGGAGTTCTACGTGCATGGCAAGTGGACCGGGATGGTTGACGTCCCACATGTTGGCGAACGGAAGTATTCTTTCCGATATCGAGGAGGAAGGAAACTGCGTGGTATTGTATCACTACTGATTTATATTTTTTCTGATGAATGCTAGTGTTTCAACTCTTACGATGAAGGAGTGCCAAACACGTCACGTGCTGGATGTCCCACACGTCAGCGAAAGGAGTGGAACATGAACAACGTGGTAGAGCGTCTCCACTTCTTCCACTTCTGGGTCGGAGACCACACGTAGTAGTACTAGTGGTATGAACGATACAAAGTGCGACTTGGAGAGAAAGACACGTCTAGTTGGAAGGTCTCGGGGCATACACGTAAACAAATATAAAACCTAATATGTGCCTCCAATTAATATAGTACTAGTAGAGTACTTAGGCACGTACTCCATAACATCACCGTGCATTGCACATACAACATTTAGTGGTACATAGTAAGAGACAAATGCCTATATGCCACACATGTTCATACTATTTGTGCCTTTCTACTTCACTTACTACGCTACATTACTCAGATTCGTACGTCCACTCCTGGGTACATGTCCGTCTCGTAGTTCCAGTCCCACGTGTTCTTCATAGATGGAACGATCCATATCATTGCAGTTAGTGTGGCTCCCTACGGCGGAGACTCATCCAAACTATGGCCAGCCTCGACGTGGAGCAGTCGCGTGCACCGGGAAGCGGCGCTCTCTCGGCCGTCACGCTGCTTCAAAGCTGGCGCCAGTGAGAGGTCGCCTCCGCTCTGCCCGGGCATTAATGCTGCACTAACGCCCACGATGATGCTAACCGTTTCACGCGGGAAGCGCGCGCTTGCAAGGGAGTATTGGCTTTGAACCGTTTCATGTGTAGTACTGGTATTTTGCAAAACTACTCAATTATTGCATTCAGTTTCCTAAGAAATTGTGGTAAAAACGTTACTCCACAGCCCGCTTCCCTTCTCCTTCTTCCACCGCCCGCGCATGTCCGCGGGAAGCGACCGGTGCTACCTCTTGAGCACTGCTTTGGTTTTCCCTTGAAGAGGAAAGGGCGATGCAGTAAAACAGCGTAAGTATTTCCCTTAGTTTTTGAGAACCAAGGTATCAATCCAGTAGGAGACCACGCGCGAGTCACCTCGTACCTACACACACAAATAAGAACCTCGCAACCAACGCGATAAAGGGGTTGTCAATCCCTTCACGGCCACTTGCAAGAGTGAGATCTGATAGAGATGATAATGATAAGATAAATATTTAAGGTATTTTTATGATATAGATTGAAAGAAAAGATTGCAAATAAAGTAGATGGGAAACTTGTATGATGGAGAATAGACCCGGGGGCCATATGTTTCACTAGTGGCTTCTCTCAATATAGCATAAGTATTACGATGGGTGAACAAATTACTGTCGAGCAATTGATAGAAAAGCGAATAATTATGAGAATATCTAGGCATGATCATGTATATAGGCATCACGTCCGTGACAAGTAGACCGAAATGATTCTGCATCTACTACTATTACTCCACACATCGACAGCTATCCAGCATGCATCTAGAGTATTAAGTTCATAAGAACAGAGTAACGCCTTAAGCAAGATGACATGATGTAGAGGGATAAACTCATGCAATATGATGTTAACCCCATCTTGTTATCCTCGATGGCAACAATACAATACGTGTCATTTCCCTTTCTGTCATTGGGATCGAGCACCACAAGATTGAACCCAAAGCTAAGCACTTCTCCCATTGCAAGAAAGATCAATCTAGTAGGCCAAACCAAACTGATAATTCGAAGAGACTTGCAAAGATAAAGCAATCATACATAAAAGAATTCAGAGCAGATTCAAATATTGTTCATAGATAAACTTGATCATAAACCCACAATTCATCGGATCTGGACAAACACACCGCAAAAGAAGATTACATCGAATAGATATCCAAGAGAATCGAGGAGAACTTTGTATTGAGATCCAAAGAGAGAGAACAAGCCATCTAGCTACTAGCTATGGACCCGAAGGTCTGAAGTAAACTACTCACACATCATCGGATGGGCCATGGAGTTGATGTAGAGGTCCTCCGTGATCAATGACCCCTCCGGCGGAGCTTCGGAAAAGGCCCCAAGATGGGATCTCTTGGGTACAGAAGGTTGCGGCGGTGGAAATAGGGTTTTGTGGTGCTCCTGGATGTTTGTGGGGTACGTGGATATATATAGGAGGAAGAAGTACGTCGGTGGAGCAACGAGGGGCCCACGAGGGTGGAGGGCGCCCCCCTGCCTCGTGGGCACCTCATTGATTGCTTGACGTCCACTCCAAGTCTCCCGGACCACGTTTGTTCAATCATGTGACGCCCCTGATTTGACCGTACACTAATCATACACGCAAATGTGTACGATTAAGATCAAGGACTCATAGGAAGATATCACAACACAACTATAGACACAAATTGAAAATAATACAAGCTTTATATTACAAGCCAGGGGCCTCGAGGGCTCAAATACATAAGCTCGAATACACAAGAGTCAGCGGAAGCAACATTATCTCAGTACAGACATGAGTTAAACAAGTTTGCCTTAAGAAGGCTAGCACAAAAACAACATCGATTGAAAAGGCAAGGCCTCCTGCCTGGGAGCCTCCTAACTACTCCAAGTCGTCAGCGGCCGTCATGTAGTAGTAGGCACCCTCGGGGTAGCAGTAGTCATCAGTGGTGTCGTCTGGCTCCTGGGATCCGTCATCTGGTCGCAACAATCGAGTATATGGGGAAAAAGAGGTAGCAAAGCAACCGTGAGTACTCATCCAAAGTACTCACAAGACTTACATCAGATCTAAACTAAGTATGCATTTGTATCAAAGGAAATGGGCTGTATCTATGGTCTAAACTGCAGAATGCCAGAAAAGAAGGGGAAAGCCTAGCCTATCGAAGACTGGCATCTTCAAGCATCTTGCATCATATAGAAGAGTACATATCAACATAATGTAAAGTAGTAGTAGTGTTATCAACCTCGGCCAGAGATCCTTTCTCGACTCCCTGCGAGAAAGCAATCCCAGAGCCATACTATCCATTTCTCATCTCAAGTATCCAATTCTAGTTGTATCAATCGGGATACAACTCTGAGTGTCCATTACCGTAGGACAGGCTACCGATAGATGTTTTCTTCCCTACAGGGGTGCACCAACTTACCCACCACGCTCGATTAACTCCGGCTGGACACACTTTCCTGGGTCATGCCCGGCCTCGACCAAACAATATGCTGCAACCCGACCTAGGCTTAATAGAGAGGTCAGCACACCGGACTAAACCTATGCCCCTAGGGGTCTTGGGACATCGCCCCGGGAACTCATGCACGTTGCGTGGGCAGCCGGTGAGTAGACCTAGCTACCTCCTTAAAAAGGCAGGAGCTTACGAGTCCAACTCAGCGCGCACCGCTCAGTCGCTGACGTCTATTAAGCTTTGGCTGATGCATATGACGCAGAGTGCCCATACAATGCCCACGTGATGGTTAGTGCTATCAGGCCAGAGGCCCCTCAGATCAAATATCTAAATCGTAGTGGATTAGGAACACGTGGTAACGAGCAGAGACTCATGATCGATGTGACCGTGCCGCCCTGTCTCGAGTACTTGCGGCAAGGGCTAAGAATTCCCGACCACACCTCGTAAGTATCTCGCGGGCACCTTCCAGGTCAACCCGACTCCACATCACTCGCTGTTAAGCTCGTGCGGGTACCCCTCAGGGCCGACCCATCTTTAGTAATTATGGCTCAGTGCAAAGTCATAGTAACCATAGTAACTGTGTGTCTAACACCAAGGGGAAAACCCGAGGAATCACCCCCGGTGAATTCCACTCGATGTTATCATCAAGGTGAACGTAAGAGGATCCACCCTCGAGGTTCACACTTGAGGGGTTGCACGACAGAGCCGTATCGGAAGTGGTTAAGGAGGAAATCACCCTCGATAACCTCGACCGTATAGCTACACTATAGAGGTCTCATCAGGAGTGATGTAAGAGGTTCCACCATCGGCACTCGATGGTAACTCTGCAGAGTCGTACAACTAGGGGGGGTGATGTGTGGTGTCGGGGCCTGGACGTCGATCACGTTGATCGAGTCATCGAACATAAAGCGAGGCAACTGGGACAAGGTGGGGGTCACTGATGGATCACTAAACAACCTATACTAAGCAGTTTAGGATAAGCAGGTAAGGTATGAAAGCAGGTAACAAAAACAGGCTATGCATCAGAGTAAGATCATATAGAAAGCAGCAGCAGTTCTAATGCAAGCATGAGAGGGAAAGAAATGGGCGATATTGGAATGCTTAAGGGGGGTTTGCTTGCCTGGTTGCTCTGGCAAGGAGGGGTCGTCGTCGACGTAGTCGATCACAGGGGCAACATCGGTCTCGGGGTCTACCGGAGAGAAGAGGGGGAAGAAACAGTAAATATAAAGCAAACATAGCATCACAAGCATAACGTGGCAATATGCTATGCCGGGTGTGACCTAAAGTATGGCTACACGATATAGGTGAAGGGGAAATTCAACCGGGAACGTTTTCCCGATTCCGGACCTGTGTTAGACAAAAGACAGGAGGGGGAATGTTCCATGTTCAGCATGCTAGGGGCATGTGACAGATGAACGGACCGCGAATTCGGATTCGTCTCATCGTTCTGAGCAACTTTCATGTATAAAACTTTTTCATCCGAGTTACGGATTATTTCCTACGAATTTCCGAAGTTTAAAAAATATTATGAAATTATTATTAAATCTAAAATGGGGGGTTATTGCATCAGCATGACGTCATCATGACGTCAGCAGTCACAGAGTTGACCAAAGTCAACCCTGATGCGTGGGGCCGTTCTGTCATAGTCTAACAACTAATTAACAGTTTTAATTAACTAATCAAGTTAATTAGGTACTAAATAGATTTGATTAAGTTAATTAATTACCTATTTAATTATTTAATTAACTAATTACTTATTTTTTTAGTTTTTAAAACACATTTTCTTTTTAAATGTTTTGGGGGCGGGCCCCACTATCATAGGCCCATCTGGCCAGGGCGGGGCCCCCTGTGGTCAGCGACCCAGGGTGGGGCGGCGGCTGTGGCCGGCCAGCCACGGCTGTGTCACGTGCACGCGGCCACTAGGCGAAGCCAGGGCACGGTGAGGCCGGCCGGAGCAGCGGCCAGGGCTCCGGCGGCCAGGGGCGGAGCAGCAACCTGCAGTGGTGGGGACGCGTAGGGCCGATGGCCAGGGGTGCGGCCATGGAGCCTCGGGCGCGAGCGGAGCAGCGTGCGGGCGACGGATGGCGCGGCGCAACAGTGGTGGTGGCTGGAGGCCGAAGTCAGGCCACGGCGTGAGCACGTCGAGCATGACAGGGCGCGGGATGGGCGTGGCCGGAGCATGGCACACGTGCGCAACAAGGAAGGAAAGGGGGAGGCGGAGGCCGTGGGCCTCACCGGCGATGGAGGGAAGCGGGGCGGCGAGGCTCGGGGTCGGCCGGTGATGGAGAGGCGGGGAGGCGTTCCGGCGGCGAGGTCAGGGGGAGGTGGCGCCGGTGATCCGGCACACAGCGGCGGGGTGGAAGGGGTTGGGGCAATGAGCGGTTTCGGGTCGGGCGCGCCACGCGGGAGAAGGGGGGGGGGACGAGGCGACGGCGGGGTAGCGCCGGGCGGCGGCGAGGTGGCACCGGCGTGGTGGCACCGTGGGAAGGGCGGCGGCGTCATGGTGAAGGGGTCGGGGCCCTCTTGCTTGATCCAAATGGGGGGGAGGGTTGAGAGGCATGGGGGAAGCGAGTGGGGGGGAGTGGGGGTGGTTAGCGCTAGGGTTTGGGTCGGGATGGGATAAGGGAGGCGACTGGGCCGGCCGGCTGGGTTGGGCCGGTTGTCCAAGGCCCGGGTGGGCAGTGGGGGTTTCCTTTTTTGGGGTATTGTTTTATTTATAGCAGCGCATCTCAAGCCTGTTATAAAAAGATATTCCTCCACCAATATTACTTATGATTTATTTGCAACAACTTGAACATTTTAGATTTCATGTCTGACAATTATGAATTTTTGACTTTAGATTAGAATTGAATTTGAATTGTGATTTGGATCAAGTGAAGATTAGCTACAGTAACATGGTGACATGGCACCATTAACAGGGGATTACTGTAGCATGACACTGGGGGTGTTACAAATATCCTCCACTACAAGAACTCTCGTCCCGAGATTTAAGTGGGGAAGTAAAGAGTAACTTCAGGAGAACTGGCCCTTATAGGGTTAATTATTTGGTGAACAATTCAGGGAATGAGGCAGAAGTATCTCTCGAGTTGAAACTTAATAAAACATCGAGAGAATTAAAGTAGGCATGAGAATTTTCAAGCCGTAGGCAAATGTTCGATGCCTGAAACAGAGGGTGAGAGGGGCTCAGAGCAACGAAATAAATATCACGCCTGACACCGAAATAGTATAAGTGAGGGAAGGTGTCTCATAAAATACATACAAAGCGAAGTGTAAACTATACTTCAGAATCAAGGTCGTACAGGAGAGTCAAGTTTCGATCCTGTGGGACTATGGGTTATGGGCCCACCATGTGGGTTAAAAGTAGGAAGGGCGATGATAGCAAGGCATGTCAGAGCATAGACTATCAGTTATGTTGGCAACAACATTGGTACCAAGGGCGAGGGACAAAGAGAACCATTTTCCTGCTCGTTGAATGAGGCGGACCAATAGGCAAAGTTCTCGTCCATCGGTGGCTACCGGAATGCCACCATCAATAGTAACACGGGTATTCTAACTAAGTAGTACATCGAGGTGTTTATAAAAGCAGTGACATATTACTGCTTAGATCATATAAACCTCAAGAAGGTTAAAGAGAACAATGGAAAGGAAAATGTGATTATCAGATTAAACAGAACAATGGAAAGGAAAATGTGTTTAAACACATATTTCAGGGGTATATCCTTCCCAAGAACAAGCAGAGTATGATATCCAAGACCGGGTAGAAGGTAGAAAACCACTTAGGTAAGGGGAGAGGAATTTCATGACGTTACCCATAAAGTGGTGTTTGGGTAATTGAGCAGGAAACATTTAGCATCGGGCTTCAAATGTTCCTGTTGAAAATCGGAGTACCACAGAAAAGCTTCGAGATAGCATTGACATGGTCTTCAAGCAAGGTCGGACTTTGGATAGTCAAAGGATTCATCAGGAACAACTTATTGAATAAGTCTTACAATTTCCTTCTGGAAGAATGGATAACTTTGCTAAAAAGGAAGAACTATAACAATAGTTCCTCCGGCCAGGTGTGCTAGGCATGACATCACCTTACTGAGTCATACAAAGACCAATGTCATAACTCCTGAAAATATGTTCCAACCATCATATCTGACCGAGATTCAGATCTGATTGGTGTCAGGATACCCCATACTCAGGATGCGTGAGAAGAAGGTGCAACACCTATTGTCGAGATGACATCGTAAGATTGTTAGGAAATGAACTATGGAAGAGAGTTCCGAAACAAGAGTTCATCATTAAACCAATGAGAGAATGAGGGGTGGCTGATGGTCTCAGCGACAATTCATTGGGATTTCCAAAAGCATGGATTTCCACAATTATGTGAACAAGGAGATAACATTAGTCATATAAAATGATATAATGAGGTATGCTCGAGGAAAACATACACAATTTAACAATGATAGAAGGGTGCACCCGGAAATCTGGACTAGGTAGCACGATCAATGTTTGAATGATGATCCAATAAGCAATAGACTTAGAATGAAACTATCGACCATTAGCTTTAAAGCAATAGAGTTGCTATAAGTTTTGAAATTTACACCTCTCAGTCCATTTGCCGGTATTCCGGTTAGAAACAACATGGGGACCAAGAAGGAATGGTGATGGTGAGAAGTATCACTCATATCTAGAACTCTCAAGGGGTGGTGAAATTCTGACAACATTCTTGACCTAAAAGGTGGTAATATTCCAAGCTAAAGAAGAACAAACGCTGGATAGCAAGGAACTCAAGGTATAACACAAAACATGAACAAGTTTGTGTTGGAGGGGGGCAATAAAGTTGCAGATGATAACACAAATCTTCGAGGGGCAAGGATGGTATTTCTCATCAAGAATTCAATTGATATCCTAGAAGAAGTCAAAATGTTGATGATGATCACAACAAATTTTGTCGAGATATTTCATGAAGACATAATCGATCAGTGATGACATCAAGTCAAAGGAATGATGAAGCAAGAGGTTATTGGAACCACAGTTACGTCACAAACTCGAAATCAAGCTTGTTGTATAAGGTGAAAGGTATGACGAGGAAGATTGATGTAAGCTTAGCTATCGTCGCAAATTGGTGCTCCGAGAATAAGGACCAGGTAGCATAGTTAAAACCAGCATAGTAATGATATAGCCAATCCTGCTAGGAATGATGTGATCGAGTTCAAACCCGTAAGCAATGATGGTTAATAAGAGTTGTTGAATCGTAGTGCAGACTCGATTCAGTTATCGGTGTTCTCAAGTGACTAATAACTCATAACCCGACGAAAGATTGGAATCAGTGAGAATTAATTTTAGATGAAGAACTCATAAGGAGTTATGTAGTCCCATGATATTCTCAAGATACCAGGGTGTAATGCTAGACAGTAGATCAAAGTGAAGGTTGGACTGGTGTTTTGATCCATAGAAGACAAGTGCTTAAACTTGTCCGAGAAATGGAATCAAAGGGGAACAATCATGGTCAGAACCACAATTGTAAAGGATCAAATCCTAGATATAAGATGATCTTATACCAAGGGGATAATTACTTTTAAGAGAAGCTTCCATGATAAGATCTACATTGTGTCCATGGGCATGAACACAAAGTTCAAGGTCGACTCCCACTTCTTCAATGCATATCATTTCATTTACTTCTCACTTTCGATGAAGTTGTAGTGTTGAAATGTTATGTGGCAAACCACCAGAAGAGTAAGACTCATTAAAACTCTCGGGTTCAAACGGATTATGGGAGGCGTAGGTTCAACCCATAGGGGCATATTAGGAAAATATACCACAAACTTAAAGAGTAAATAACACTAGCTCGGGAACAAAGCATGGTTGACAAAAGCAGGGGATACAATTTACCAAAGTCATTATGTATCCAATGAAAGGCTCACAAGTTTAATGAATATGAAGGGCGGTGTCGGACAAAATCCAACAAAGGATCTGGTGGTCCATAAGGGATCTGATGTGAGTATCGGTACTCAACCAGAGGAACAAAGAATGCAAGGAGATCAGATTAAAGAAACAATTAACTAACTCAAAGCTCAAATGCAAAGGAATTATGAATTCCAGGACAAGGAATCAGAAGCAATGCTCTGATTAGGGATGGATAAGTTAAATAGCCTTAGGGTTACAATCGATGGCAATTTGTTTGGTCGAGATCCAGCTCATGTTTGAAAAGGCGTCTGAGCCGAAGGATGAATTCTAGGATTTGGTTGAGGATTGCGAGCATTCATAATTTATTGAATCGATGGACTCAAGATGATATTGACAAAGGATGCCAATAAGATTACTATACTTATCGGATTAACCATAATGCAAGCAAGTAAATTTCAAGAGCAATAAGTTGCTGAGGATTTTCGGAAGATCAAATAGTATCTCAAAGACTTCGGTGAAACACATGAACAACTGGGGAGAAACAAATCCTCGGTGTGTGTGAGGATTAATTTGTAGGTGTAATCAGGTGACAAGGAACTGCAAGGCAGTAGGCACAAGGATTCCCGGATAACGAGTAATTCGGGATATCTTGTAATAACAAGAGCAACCGGGGACTAAGGTAAGAATGGCAAGTGCATGTAGTTATCTATAGGGGTTGACGGTGGAAGGGAATTGCAAAGGCAATGAGCACAAGTTCTCGGGATAACATCGGAGAGTATCTTCTGAATCTTCTGGTGTAGCAGGCGATCATCTGTAATAAGGGGCTCTCTGGAAGGAAGTAATTGCGAGAACCTAGAGTTAGAGTTAGCAAAATCTTTTAACCCAAATAGAAGAGAGTTCAGAGTCCCAGAGTAAAGATCGAGGAGTAAAAGATCCTAATACCACCCAAATGGTGACGTGGACCCATAAGACACACAACCATGTTAGTAAAAGTTTTCTAATGGCTAGACTCGACTTCGGCCAAGGAGTGTGGAAGGGGGATTCCTACACGCAGTCGGCTCTGATACCAACTTGTGACGCCCCCGATTTGATCGTACACTAATCATACACGCAAATGTGTACGATCAAGATCAAGGACTCACAGGAAGATATCACAACACAACTCTAGACACAAATTGAAAATAATACAAGCTTTATATTACAAGCCAGGGGCCTTGAGGGCTCGAATACATAAGCTCGAATACACAAGAGTCAGCGGAAGCAACATTATCTGAGTACAGACATGAGTTAAACAAGTTTGCCTTAAGAAGGCTAGCACAAAAACAACATCGATCGAAAAGGCAAGGCGTCCTGCCTGGGAGCCTCCTAACTACTCCAAGTCGTCAGCGGCCGTCACGTAGTAGTAGGCACCCTCGGGGTAGCAGTAGTCACCAGTGGTGTTGTCTGGCTCCTGGGATCCGTCATCTGGTCGCAACAATCGGGTATATGGGAAAAAGAGGTAGCAAAGCAACCGTGAGTACTCATCCAAAGTACTAGCAAGACTTACATCAGATCTAAACTAAGTATGCATCTGTATCAAAGGAAATGGGCTGTATCTGTGGACTAAAATGCAGAATGCCAGAAAAGAAGGGGAAAGCCTAGCCTATCGAAGACAAGCATCTTCAAGCATCTTGCATCATATAGAAGAGTACAGATCAACATAATGTAAAGTAGTAGTAGTGTTATCAACCTCTGTCAGAGATCCTTTCTCGACTCCCTGCGAGAAAGCAATCCCAGAGCCATACTATCCATTTCTCATCTCAAGTATCCAATTCTAGTTGTATCGATCGGGATACAACTCCAAGTGTTCGTTACCGTAGGACAGGCTATCGATAGATGTTTTCTTCCCTGCAGGGGTGCACCAACTTACCCACCATGCTCGATTAACTCCGGCCGGACACACTTTCCTGGGTCATGCCCGGCCTCGGCCAAACAATACGCCGCAACCCGACCTAGGCTTAATAGAGAGGTCAACACGCCGGACTAAACCTATGCCCCCAAGGGTCTTGGGCCATCGCCCCGGGAACTCCTGCACGTTGCGTGGGCGGCCGGTGAGCAGACCTAGCTACCTCCTTAAAAAGGCAGGCGCTTACCTGTCCAACACGGCGCGCCGCTCAGTCGCTGATGTCTATTAAGCTTTGGCTGATCCATACGACGCAGAACGCCCATACAATGCCCATGTGATGGTTAGTGCTATCAGGCCAGAGGCCCCTCGGATCAAATATCCAAATCGTAGTGGATTAGGAGCACCCGGTAACGAACAGAGACTCACGATCGATGTGACCCTGTCGCCCTATCTCGAGTACTTACGACAAGGGCTAAGAATGCCCGACCACACCTCGTAAGTATCTTGCGTCAAGGGCATGGTGAGGCCGATCGGAGCAGCGGCCAGGGGCGGAGCAGCAAGCTGCAGTGTTGGGGCGCGCGGGGCCGATGGCCAGGGGGTGCGGCCATGGAGCCTCGGGCGCGAGCGGAGCAGCGTGCGGGCGACGGATGGCGCGGCGTAGCAGTGGTGGTGGCTGGAGGCCAAAGTCAGGCCACGGCAGGAGCGCGTCGAGCGCGGACAAGGCGTGAGATGGGCGTGGCCGGAGCATGGCACGCGTACGCGATGCGGAAGGAAAAGGGGGAGGCGGAGGCCGGAGGCCTCACCGGCGATGGAGGGAAGCAGGGGCGGCGAGGCTCGGGGTCGGCCGGCGATGGAGAGGCGGGGAGGCGTTCCGGCGGCGGGGTCGAGGGGAGGTGGCGTAGATGATCCGACGACAGCGACGGCGCACAGCGGCAGGGTCGAAGGGGTCAGGGCGACGAGCGGCTTCGGGTCGGGCGCGGCATGCGGGAGGAGAAGGGGGGACGAGGCGACGGCGGGGTAGCGCCGGGCAGCGTCGGCGAAGTGGCACCGGCATGGTGGCGCCGTGGGAAGGGCGGCGACGTCGTGGTGAAGGGGTCGGGGCCCTCTTGCCCGATCCAAATGGGGGGGAGAGGTGTGGGGGAAGCGAGTGGGGGGAGTGGGGGTGGTTAGCGCTAGGGTTTGGGTCGGGGTGGGATAAGGGAGGCGGCTGGGTCAGCCAGCTGGGTTGGGCCGGTTGGCCAAGGCTCGGGTGGGCAGTGGGGGTTTCCTTTTGGGGGGGGGGGTATTGTTTTATTTATCGCACCGCATCTCAAGCCTGTTATAAAAAGATATTCCTCCACCAATATTACTTATGATTTATTTGCAACAACTTGAACATTTTAGATTTCATGTCTGACAATTATGAATTTTTGACTTTAGATTAGAATTGAATTAGAATTGTGATTTGGATCAAGTGAAGATTAGCAACAGTAATATGGTGACATGGCACCATTAACAGGGGATTACTGTAGCATGACACTGGGGGTGTTAGAAATCACTCTCCCGAAGGTTTCATTCCGTTTGGACTCCGTTTGATATTCCTTTTCAGCGAAACACTAAAATAGGGAAAAAATCAGCAATTTGGGCTGGGCCTCCGGTTAATAGGTTAGTCCCAAAAATGATATAAAAGTGTAAAAATAAGCCCATTAACATCCAAAATAAATAATATAATAGCATGGAGCAATCAAAAATTATAGATACGTTGGAGACATATCAAGCATCCCCAAGCTTAATTCCTGCTCGTCCTCGAGTAGGTAAATGATAAAAAACAGAATTTTTGATGTGGAATGCTTCCTAACATATTTCAATGAAATTTTTCTTTATTGTGGCATGAATGTTCAGATCCGAAAGATTCAAGATATAAGTTATCCCTACAAAATCATATAGTCTGGCTATGCTCTATCTTCATCACACAAAATATTAAATCATGCACAACCCCGATGACAAGCCAAGCAATTGTTTCATACTTTTGATGTTCTCAAACATTTTCAATCTTCACGCAATATATGAGCGTGAGCCATGGATATAGCACTATGGTGGAATAAAATGGTGGTTGTGGAGAAGACAAAAAGGAGAAGATAGTCTCACATCAACTAGGCGTATCAACGGGCTATGGAGATGCCCATTAATAGATATCAATGTGAGTGAGTAGGGATTGCCATGCAATGGATGCACTAGAGATATAAGTGTATGAAAGCTCAACAAAAGAAACTAAGTGGGTGTGCATCCAACTTGCTTGCTCATGAAGACCTAGCGCAATTTGAGGAAGCCCACCATTGGAATATACAAGCCAAGTTCTATAATGTAAAATTCCCACTAGTTTATGAAAGTGACAACATAGGATACTCTCTATCATGAAGATCATGGTGCTACTTTGAAGCACAAGTGTGGAAAAAGGATAGTAACATTGTCCCTTCTCTCTTTTTCTCCCATTTTTTTTATTTGGGCCTTCTTTTTTTGGCCTCTTTCCCCCTTTTTTATTTTTTTATTTTTCGTCCGGAGTCTCATCCCAACTTGTGGGGGAATCATAGTATCCATCATCCTTTCCTCATTGGGACAATGCTCTAATAATGATGATTGTCACAACTCAATACTTAGAACAAAATATGACTATGTGAATGCCTCCGGCGGTGTACCGGGATATGCAATGAATCAAGAGTGACATGTATGAAAGAATTATGAACAGTGGCTTTGCCACAAATACGATGTCAACTACATGATCATGCAAAGCAATATGACAATGATGAAGCGTGTCATAGCAACGGAACGGTGGAAAGTTGCATGGCAATATATCTCGGAATGGCTATGGAAATGCCATAATAGGCAGGTATGGTGGCTGTTTTGAGGAAGGTATATGGTGGGTTTATGGTACCGGCGGAAGTTACACGGTACTAGAGAGGCTAGCAATTGTGGAAGGATGAGGGTGCGTATAATCCGTGGACTCAACATTAGTCATGAAGAACTCACATACTTATTGCAAAAATCTATTAGTTATCAAAACAAAGTACTACTCGCATGCTCCTAGGGGGATATATTGGTAGGAAAAGACCATCGCTCGTCCCCGACCGCCACTCACAAGGAAGGAAATCAATAAATAAATCATGCTCCGACTTCATCACATAACGGTTCACCATATGTGCATGCTACGGGAATCACAAACTTCGACACAAGTATTTCTCAAATTCACAACTACTCAACTAGCATGACTCTAATATCACCATCTCCATATCTCAAAACAATCATCAAGTATCGAACTTCTCTTAGTATTCAATGCACTTATATGAAAGTTTTTATTATTGCCATGTTGTTCTAAAGGACTCTCAAAATATTATAAGTGAAGCATGAGAGATCAATTATTTCTATAAAATAGAACCACCACCATGTTCTAAAAGATATAAGTGAAGCACTAGAGCAAAAACTATAAAGCTCAAAAGATAGAAGTGAAGCACATAGAGTATTCTAATAAATTCCAATTCATGTGTGTCTCTCTCAAAAGGTGTGTACAACAAGGATGATTGTGGGAAACTAAAAATAAAATACTCAAATCATACAAGACGCTCCAAGCAAAACACATATCATGTGGCGAATAAAAATATAGCTCCAAGTAAAGTTACCGATGAACGAAGACAAAAGAGGGGATGCCTTATGGGGCATCCCCAAGCTTAGGCTTTTTGGTGTCCTTATATTTACCTTGGGGTGCCATGGGCATCCCCAAGCTTAGGCTCTTGCCACTCCTTATTCCATAATCCATCAAATCTTTACCCAAAACTTGAAAACTTCACAACACAAAATTTAAAACAAAAATCTTCGTGAGCTCCGTTAGCGAAAGAAAACAAAACACCACTTCAAGGTACTGTAATTAACTCATTATTTATTTATATTGGTGTTAAACCTACCGTATTCCAACTTCTCTATGGTTTATAAACTCTTTTACTAGCCATAGATTCATCAAAATAAGCAAACAACACACGAAAACAGAATCTGTCAAAAACAGAACAGTCTGTAGTAATATGTAACTAACACAAACTTATGGAACTCCAAAAATTCTAAAATAAGTTTCTTTACGTGAGGAATTTATCTATTAATCATCTTCAAAAAGAATTAACCAAGTAGCACTCTCCAATAAAAAATGGCAGCAATTCTCGTGAGTGCTAAAGTTTCTGTTTTTTACAGCAAGATCAAAAAGACTTTCCCCAAGTCTTCCCAAGGGTTCTACTTGGCACAAACACTAATTAAACACAAAAACCACAACCAAAACAGAGACTAGATAAATTATTTAATACTAAACATGAGCAAAAACAAGGAATAAAAATAAAATTGGGTTGCCTCCCAACAAGCGTTATCGTTTAACGCCCCTAGCTAGCCATAAAAGCGAAGATAGATCTAGGTATTGCCATTTTTGGTAGGCAATCCATAAGTGGCTCTCATAATATATTCATATGGTAATTTAATTTTCTTTCTAGGTAAGTGTTCCATGCCTTTCCTTAATGGAAATTGCAATCTAATGTTCCCTTCCTTCATATCAATAATTGCACCAATCGTTCTAAGGAAAGGTCTACCAAGAATAATAGGACATGAAGGATTCCAATCTATATCAAGAACAATGAAATCTACGGGCACATAATTACTATTTGAAACAATAATAACATCATTAATATTTCCCATAGGTTTCTTAATAGTGGAATCCGCAAGGTGCAAGTTTAAAGAACAATCATCAAATTCACGAAAACCTAACAAATCACACAAAGTTTTTGGGATCGTGGAAACACTAGCACTCAAATCACACAAAGCATAGCATTCATGATCTTTAATTTTAATTTTAATTGTAGGTTCCCACTCATCATAAAGTTTTCTAGGGATAGAAACTTCCAACTCAAGTTTTTCTTCATAAGATTGCATCAAAGCATCAACAATATGTTTTGTAAAAGCTTTATTTTGACTATAAGCATGAGGAGAATTTAGCATGGATTGCAACAAGGAAATACAATCTATCAAAGACCAATTATCATAATTAAATTCCTTGAAATCCAAGATAGTGGATTCATTGTTATCTAAAGTTTTGACCTCTTCAATCCCACTTTTAACATTTTTTGCATCAAGATCTAAAAACTCCGAATTATTGGGACACCTTCTAACTGACTCATCTCCAGTCCCATCATTATCAAGATTCATATTGCAAAACAAAGATTTAATAGGGGACACATCAATCACTTTTAGATCTTCATCCTTATTATCATGAAAACTAGTAGAACACGCTTTCACCAAGCAATCTTTCTTAGCACGCATCCTAGAGGTTCTTTATTTGCACTCATCAATGGAAATTCTCATGGCTTTGAGAGACTCATTGATATCATGCTTAGGTTGAATAGATCTAACTTTCAAATAATCAACATCAAGAGAAATTCTATCCAAGTTCCTAGCCAACTCATCAATCTTAAGCAATTTTTGTTCAATCAAAGCATTAAAACTCTTTTGCGAACTAATAAATTCTTTAATATTAGATTCAAAATCATAGGGCATCTTATTATAATTTCCATAAGAATTGTCGTAGGAATTACCATAATTATTAGAGGAATTACTAGGAAACGGCCTAGAATTAAAATTACCTCTATATGCATTGTTACCAAAATTGTTCATACCAACAAAATTCACATCCATAGATTTATTATTATTCTCAATAAAAGTAGACAAAGGCATATCATTAAGATCAGTGGGAGCACTCTTATTAGCAAACAATTTCATAATTTCATCCATCTTTCCACTCAAAACATTAACCTCTTCAATCGCATGAACCTTTTTACTAGTAGATCTTTCAGTGTGCCATTGAGAATAATTAACCATAATATTATCTAGGAGTTTGGTAGCTTCTCCTAAAGTGATTTCCATAAAAGTGCCTCCCGCGGCCGAATCTAAAAGATTTCTAGAAGCAAAATTCAATCCGGCATAAATTTTTTGTACAATCATCCATAAATTCAAACCATGTGTAGGGCAATTACATATCATTAATTTCATCCTCTCCCAAGATTGTGCAACATGTTCATGATCAAGTTGCTTAAAATTCATAATATCATTTCTAAGAGATATGATCTTAGTAGGAGGAAAATACTTAGAGATAAAAGCATCTTTGCACTTATTCCATGAATCAATACTAGTTTTAGGCAAAGACGAAAACCAAGCTTTAGCACGATCTCTAAGCGAAAATGGAAATAGCTTAAGTTTAACAGTATCATTATCCACATCTTTCTTCTTTTGCATATCACACAAATCAACAAAGTTGTTTAGATGGGTAGCGGCATCTTCACTAGGAAGGCCAGAAAATGGATCTTTCATGACAAGATTCAGCAAAGCAGTATTAATATCACAGGATTCAGCATCGGTAAGAAGAGCAATCAGAGTGCTAATAAAATCATTATTGTTGGTATTGGCAAAGTCACATAATTTAGTATTATATTGAGCCATCGTGACAAGCAAGCAATCCAACATACAAGGAAACAAGAAACAAGCCAAAAAAGCAAACGAGAAAAGAGAAGGGGAACAGAAAAAGAGGGCGAATAAAACGGCAAGGGTGAAGTGGGGGAGAGGAAAACAAGAGGCAAATGGCAAATAATGTAATGCGAAGGATAAGAGTTGTGATGGGTACTTGGTATGTCTTGACTTGGCGTAGATCTCCCCGACAACGGCGCCAGAAATCCTTCTTGCTACCTCTTGAGCACTTCGTTGGTTTTCCCTTGAAGAGGAAAGGGTGATGCAATAAAGCAGCGTAAGTATTTCACTCAGTTTTTGAGAACCAAGGTATCAATCCAGTAGGAGACCACGAGCGAGTCACCTTATACCTACACACACAAATAAGAACCTCGCAACCAACGTGATAAAGGGTTTGTCAATCCCTTCACAGCCACTTGCAACAGTGAGATTTGATAGAGATGATAATGATAAGATAAATATTTTTGGTATTTTTATGATATAGATTGAAAGTAAAGATTGCAAAAGTAGATGGGAAACTTGTATGATGGAGAATAGACCCTGGGGCCATAGGTTTCACTAGTGGCTTCTCTTAAGATAGCATAAGTATTACGGTGGGTGAACAAATTATTGTCGAGCAATTGATAGAAAAGCGAATAATTATGAGAATATCTAGGCATGATCATGTATATAGGCATCATGTCCGTGACAAGTAGACCAAAACGATTCTGCATCTACACCTATTACTCCACACATCGACCGCTATCTAGCATGCATCTAGAGTATTAAGTTCATAAGAACATAGTAACGCCTTAAGCAAGATGACATGATGTAGAGGGATAAACTCATGCAATATGATGTAAACCCCATCTTGTTATCCTCGATGGCAACAATACAATACATGTCATTTCCCTTTCTGTCACTGGGATCGAGCACCGCAAGATTGAACCCAAAGCTAAGCACTTCTCTCATTGCAAGAAAGATCAATCTAGTAGGCCAAACCAAACTGATAATTCGAAAAGACTTGCAAAGATAAAGCATTCATACATAAAAGAATTCAGAGGAGATTCAAATATTGTTCATAGATAAACTTGATCATAAACCCACAATTCATCGGATCTCGACAAACACACCGCAAAAGAAGATTACAATGAATAGATCTCCAAGAGAATCGAGGAGAACTTTATATTGAGATCCAAAGGGAGAGAAGAAGCCATCTAGCTACTAGCTATGGACCCGAAGGTCTGAAGTAAACTACTCGCTCATCATCGGAGGGGCCATGGAGCTGATGTAGAGGCCCTCCGTGATCAATGCCCCCTCCGGCGGAGCTCCAAAAAAGGCCCCAAGATGGGATCTCTTGGGTACAGAAGGTTGTGGCGGTGGAAATAGGGTTTCGTGCTGCTCCTGGATGTTGGCGGTGGAGCAACGAGGGGCCCATGAGGGTGGAGGGCGCGCCCAGGGGGGTGGGCGCGCCCCCCTGCCTTGTGGCCGCCTCGTTGATTGCTTGACATCCACTCCAAGTCTCCCGGATCACGTTTGTTCCAAAAATCATGCTCCTGAAGGTTTCATGCCGTTTGGAATCCGTTTGATATTCCTTTTCGACGAAACACTAAAATAGGCAAAAAAAAACAACAATTTTGGCTGGGCCTCCGGTTAATAGGTTAGTCCCAAAAATGATATAAAAGTGTAAAAATAAGCACATTAACATCCAAAATAGATAATATAATAGCATGGAGCAATCAAAAATTATAGATACGTTGGAGACGTATCAACCGGTAAACCCTTATATAGGAGTGCTATCACAAAAAGATGAATGCATGATAACCCACAAGTATAGGGGATCAATTGTAGTCTCTTTCGATAAGTAAGAGTGTCGAACCCAACGAGGAGCTAAAGATCGAACAAATATTCCCTCAAGTTCTATCGACCACCGATACAACTCTACGCACCCTTAACGTTTGCTTTACCTAGAACAAGTATACAACTAGAAGTACTTTGTAGGTGTTTTTGGATAGGTTTGCAAGATAATAAAGAGCACGTAAATAGAAGCTAGGGGCTGTTTAGATAAAGAAGCAATAAAGTTAGTATAGCGAGTGTGGAAAAGTGGTGGTAGGAGTTGCGAGATTGTCCCTAAGCAATTGACTGCTTTACTAGACCGATAGCAAGTTTTATGTGGGAGAGGCCACTGCTAGCATGTCATCCCTGACTTGGAATTCTATGCACTTATGATTGGAACTATTAGCAAGCATCCGCAACTACTAACGTCCATTTAGGTAAACCCCAACCATAGCATTAAGATATATTGGTCCCCCTTCAATCTCGTATGCATCAATTTCTATGCTAGGTTGAAGCTTCTGTCACTCTTGCCCTCCAATACATAGTCCTACCAACATACAAGTAACCCTATGGCGTGATCCACGCGCGCGCTCATATGATGGGCACCAAAGGACAGCAACATAACCACAAGAAAATTAAATCAATCATAGTAGTTCACCAATCACCGATAGGACAACGAAAATCTACTCAGACATCATAGGATGGCAACACATCATTGGATAATAATATGAAGCTTAAAGCACCATGTTCAAGTAGAGGGTATAGCGGGTTGCGGGAGAGTGGACCGCTGTAGATAGATGGGGGAAGGTGATGGAGATGTTGGTGAAGATGGCGGAGGTGTTGCTGTAGATTGCGGTGATGATGATGGCCCCCGGCGGCGTTCCGGCACCACTGGAAGCGAGGAGGAGAGAGCCCCCCTCCTTCTTCTTCTTCCTTGACCTTCTCCCTAGATGGGAGAAGGGTTTCCCCTCTGGTCCATGGCCTCCATGGGATGGGACGGGAGAGAGCCCCTCCGAGATTGGATCTGTGTCTCTGTCTCTCTCTGTTTCTGTGTTCTCAGATTTTGCCCTTTCATCGTTTCTTGTATTCCCGGAGATCCGTAACTCCGATTGGGCTGAAATTTTAACACGATCTCTATCCGGATATTAGCTTTCTTGCGGCGAAAGAAGGTCACCAACCACCTTACAGATTGGCTACGAGGGTTAGGGGCGCGCCCCCTGCCTCGTGGGCCCCTCGAGCATCGTCTCTCGTTGATTTCACTTCCCAAAATTCACATATATTCCAAAAAAATCTCCGTTAGTTTTTATCCCGTTTGGACTCCGTTTGATATGGATTTACCGTGAAACAAAAACATGCAACAAACAGAAACTAGCACTGGGCACTGGATCAATATGTTAGTCCCCAAAAATAGTATAAAAAGTTGCCAAAAGTATATGGAAGTTGTATAATATTGGCATGGAACAATAAAAAATTATAGATACGACGGATACGTATCAGCATCACCAAGCTTAATTCCTGCTCGTCCTCGAGTAGGTAAATGATAAAAAAGATAATTTTTGATGTGGAATGCTACCTAGCATAATCTTGATCACATATCTAATCATGGCATGAATATTAAGACACGAGTGATCTAAAGCAATAGTCTATCATTTGACGTTAGGACAATAATACTTCAAGCATACTAATAAAGCAATCATGTCTTTTCAAAATAACATGGCTAAAGAAAGTTATCCCTACAGAGTCATATGGTCTGGCTATGCTCCATCTTCATCACACAAAATATTTAAATCATGCACAACCCCGATGACAAGCCAAGCAATTGTTTCATACTTTTGATGTTCACAAACCTTTTCTACTTTCACGCAATACATGAGCATGAGCCATGGATATAGCACTATAGGTGGAATAGAATATGATGATGGAGGTTGTGTGGTGAATAGAAAAAAGGGAGAAAGTCTCATATCGACGCGGCTAATCAATGGGCTATGGAGATGCCCATCAATTAATGTCAATGCGACGAGTAGGGATTGCCATGCAACAGATGCACTAGAGCTATAAGTGTATGAAAGCTCAAACTGAAACTAAGTGGGTGTGCATCCAACTTGCTTGCTCATGGAGACCTCGGGCATTTGAGGAAGCCCATCATCGGAATATACAAGCCAAGTTCTATAATGAAAATTCCCACTAGTATATGAAAGTGATAACTCAAGAGACTCTCTACATGAAGAACATGGTGCTACTCTGAAGCACAACTGTGGTAAAAGGATAGTAACATTGTCCCTTCTCTCTTTTCTCTCAATTTTTTGTTTTTTTTGTTTTTTTGTGGGCTTCTTTGGCCTCTTTTATTTATTTTTTGTAAAGTCCGGAGACTCATCCCAACTTGTGAGGGAATCATAGCTTCCATCATCCTTTCCTCACACGGGACAATGCTCTAATAATGATGATCATCACACTTTTATTTACTTACAACTCAATATTACAACTCGATACTAGAACAAAATATGACTCTATATGAATGCCTCCGGCGGTGTACCGGGATGTGCAATGATCTAGCATAGCAATGACATCAAAAACGGACAAGCCATGAAAACATCATGCTAGCTATCTTACGATCATGCAAAGAAATATGACAATAAATGCTCAAGTCATATATATGATGATGATGGAAGTTGCATGGCAATATATCTCGGAATGGCTATGGAAATGCCATGATAGGTAGGTATGGTGGCTGTTTTGAGGAAGATATAAGGAGACTTGTGTGTGATAGAGCATATCATATCACGGGGTTTGGATGCACCGGCGAAGTTTGCACCAACTCTCGAGGTGAGAAAGGGCAATGCATGGTACCAAGGAGGCTAGCAATGATGGAAGGGTGAGAGTGCGTATAATCCATGGACTCAACATTAGTCATAAAGAACTCACATACTTATTGCAAAAATCTATTAGTCATCGAAATAGAGTACTACGCGCATGCTCCTAGGGGGATAGATTGGTAGGAAAAGACCATCGCTCGTCCCCGACCGCCACTCATAAGGAAGACAATCAATAAATAAATCATGCTCAGACTTCATCACATAACGGTTCACCATACGCAGGGGCGGAGCCAGCTCATTAGCATTGGGTTCAAGTGAACCCAATGAAATTTGACATGTCCCTTATAGAGTTACACTAGCTTAAGGCTAAGCAAAGAAATGAACCCACTCTTTAGTAGAGTTGAACCCAATGGTTGGTAATCCTGGCTACGCCACTGACCATACGTGCATGCTACGAGAATCACAAACTTCAACATAAGTATCTCTACAATCCACAACTACCCACTAGCATGACTCTAATATCACCATCTTTATATCACAGAACTATTGCAAGGAATCAAACATATCATATTCAGTGATTTACAAGTTTTATGTCGGATTTTATGACTAACCATGTGAATGACCAATTCCTATCATCTCTCTAAATAGATATAAGTGAAGCAAGAGAGTTTAATTCTTTCTACAAAAGATATGCCCACGCTCTAACAAATATAAGTGAAGCAAAAGAGCATTCTATAAATGGCGGTTTTCTATGTGAAGAGAAACAGACAATCCAAACTTCAAATGATATAAGTGAAGCACATGAAGCATTCTATAAAGCCACACTCAAAATATTTAAGTGAAGTGCAAAGAGCATTCTATAAATCAACCAAGGACTATCTCATACCAGCATGGTGCGTAAAAGAAAAATGAAAACTAAATGCAAAAGATGCTCCAAGATTGCACATATCGCATGAACAAAACGAATCCGAGAACATACCGATACTTGTTGAAGAAAGAGGGGATGCCTTCCAGGGCATCCCCAAGCTTAGACGCTTGAGTCTCCTTGAATATTTACTTGGGGTGCCTCGAGCACCCCCAAGCTTGAGCTCTTGCGTCTCTTCCTTCTCCTCACATCGAGACATCCTCGATCTTCGAACACTTCATACACACAAAACTCAACAGAAAGCTCAGTAAGATCCGTTAGTATAATAAAGAAAATCCACTTGAGCCCCAGCTCCCAGCCATAGCCAAAGACCCACACTCATTCTCCTCTGGACCCTTCCTTCTGTCGCCACCACTCCAACCATGGCCTCTTGGCACTCCAAAGCTCTCTTGGACGTACTGTCACAGGAGCAGACGAAGGACATCGACGGCCCCGCTCCGGGCGCGCTACAAAGCTCTCTTGGACGTTGTCGGTATCAAAACCGGCGGATCTCGGGTAGGGGGTCCCGAACTGTGCGTCTAGGCCGGATGGTAACAAGAGGCAAGGGACACGAAGTTTTACCCAGGTTCGCGCCCTCTCGATGGAGGTAAAACCCTACGTCCTGCTTGATTAATATTGATGATATGGGTAGTACAAGAGTAGATCTACCACGAGATCGGAGAGGCTAAGCCCTAGAAGCTAGCCTATGGTATGATTGTTGTTCTGTATCTTTTTCTACGGACTAAAACCCTCCGGTTTATATAGGCACCGGCGAGGGTTAGGGTTACACAAAGTCGGTTACAATAGTAGGAGATCTACATATCCGTATCGCCAAGCTTGCCTTCCACGCCAAGGAAAGTCCCTCCCGGACACGGGACGAAGTCTTCAATCTCATATCTTCATAGTCCAGGAGTCCGGCTGAAGGTATAGTCCGGCCATCCGGATACCCCATAATCCAGGACTCCCTCAGTAGCCCCCGAACCAGGCTTCAATGATGATGAGTCCGGCGCGCAGATTGTCTTCGGCATTGCAAGGCGGGTTCTCCTCCAAATTCCGTGTACCTATTGAATAAAGTCCGGTTTCTTGTAGATGTTGCGCTCTTTGGCTTCTACACTCAATAATGGCTGCTTCCCACGTGTCAAACGAATATGAAAAGTCTGAGTGTTTTTACATTCACACCCCTAGCTGCATAAATGAGCTAACCTATTTAAGGGGATGAGGATTTAGATCCAAACCACATCTTCCCCCCTTCGCGAGTGTTCATCAGAGCGCATCCGAAAAAGGTCCATTCCACCATGGCCAGCCGTCGCAACTCCTCCTCTCGCCCTTCCAGCCCTCAGCCTGGATATTGGGAGAGATGCTCCATCCCACATAGCGAGCTAGTGATGCTCCAGACCAAGGGATTTCTCCCCCGGCGGATATGGTCCCGGTTCAAGCCGGCCTTGCCATCTATAATGGCGGAGAGCAAGCGGAGAGTGCCCCTAATCCCTCCAAAGGAGAGCGGGTGTGCCTCGTCCCTTATTTAATAAGGGGGCTCAGATTTCCAATCCATCCATTTCTCCAGGGCTCCTGGAGTTCTATGGCCTCCAGCTACACAATCTCACGCCTGCCTCCGTATTGCATATCGCGGGCTTCGTAGCCCTCTGCGAGCTGTTTTTGGGTATCGAGCCTCATTTCGGGCTATGGAAAAGGTTATTCTGCCTTGTGCCCCACTCTAAGGAGGGGTCAATGTATCAAGTGGGCGGAGCCGAAGTGTGGCGCATCGCTGGGAGCGGATATCTATCCGGAACCCCAAAGAAGGTGTCCGAAGACTGGCCCTCGGAATGGTTTTATATAGAGGATGTCCTACTGCCAGATCCTGTTCGGATTGGCCTCCCTGAGTTCGACAGTGCTCCCTTAAAGAAGCGCCTAAGCTAGCGTCCACGGAGCCCTCAGAGGGAAAGTGACAGGGACATCATTTACCTGATGGGCCGAATAAGATTGTTAGCCCATTCTGGACTGACCATGATCGGGGTTATGGACGAATGCATCATGCGGGGGGTGCAACCGCTTCAGTATAGAAGCCACCCCATGTGGGACTTCAACGGGGAGGACGACGCCACCCGCTACGGCCGTAAGGGGCCGGATTCAGCTGCCGCTCTACTAAAGATCTTGTCCACTTTGTATAAGGGAGAAGAGGAGGAATTTGTCCACGTCAACCCACAGGGTGGATTCTCTATGCACAATCCCCAAGCTGGGTAAGCGGTCGCATTTACTTGCCCATCCGTTTTGTATTCCCATTGTTAAATATCGGACATATCTGTGGAGCTGATTGATGGAGTGTTCCATCAATTGAGCAAGGACAACGCCTTGGTGGCCATTACGGCCGATTACCCAGGGCTAATCCATCTCTATGCCCGAAGGACCACCGATACAACTCTATGCACGCTTAACGTTTGCTTTACCTAGAACAAGTATAAAACTAGAAGTGCTTTGTAGGTGTTTTTGGATAGGTTTGCAAGATAATAAAGAGCACGTAAATAAAAGCTAGGGGCTGTTTAGATAAAGAAGCACTAAAGTTAGTATAGCAAGTGTGGAAAAGTGGTGGTAGGAGTTGCGAAATTGTCCATAAGCAATTGACTACTTTACTAGACCGATAGCAAGTTTTATGTGGGAGAGGCCACGGCTAGCATGTCATCCCTGACTTGGAATTCTATGCACTTATGATTGGAACTATTAGCAAGCATCCGCAATTACTAATGTTCATTAAGGTAAAACCCAACCATAGCATTAAGATATATTGGTCCCCCTTCAATCCCGTATGCATCAATTTCTATGCTAGGTTGAAGATTCTATCACTCTTGCCCTTCAATACATAGTCCTATCAACATACAACTAACCCTATGGTGTAATCCATGCACGCACTCATATGATGGGCACCAAAGGACAGCAACATAACCACGAGCAAATTAAATCAATCATAGTAGTTCACCAATCACTGATAGGATAATGAAAATCTACTCAGACATCATAGGATGGCAACACATCATTGGATAATAATATGAAGCATACATCACCATGTTTAAGTAGAGGGTACAACGGGTTGCGGGAGAGTGGACCGCTGTAGATAGATGGGGGAAGGTGTGGGAGATGTTGGTGAAGATGGCGGAGGTGTTGCTGTAGATTGCGGTGATGATGATGGCCCCCGGCGACGTTTCGACGCCACCGGAAGCGAGGGGGAGAGAGCCCCCCTCCTCCTTCTTCTTCTTCTTCCTTGACCTTCTCCCTAGATGGGAGAAGGGTTTCCCTCTGGTCCATGGCCTCCATGGCATGGGAGGGGCTAGAGCCCCTCCGAGATTGGATCTGTCTCTCTCTGTTTCTGCGTTCTCAAATTTTGCCCTTTCACTGTTTCTTATATTCCCGGAGATCCATAACTCCGATTGGGCTGAAATTTTAACATGATCTCTATCCGGATATTAGCTTTCTTGCGGCAAAAGAAGGGCACCAACCACCTTACTGGATGGCCACGAGGGTCAGGGGCGCCCCCTGCCACTTGGGCCCCTCGAGCATCGTCTCGCGTTGATTTCACTTCCCAAAATTCACATATATTCCAAAAAAATCTCCGTCAGTTTTTATCCCGTTTGGACTCTGTTTGATATGAATTTACTGTGAAACAAAAAACATGCAACAAATAGGAACTGGCACTGGGCACTTGATCAATATGTTCGTCCCCAAAAATAGTATAAAAAGTTGCCAAAAGTATATGGAAGTTGTATAATATTGGCATGGAACAATCAAAAATTATAGATATGACGGAGACGTATCAATGCATGACCACTAAAATTTCCAGATTAAAGCACCATGTCGTTACCTTTGGCCGGGCCATGGCTACCGGGCGACGGCAACCAGAGAAGAGGCGGTGGGAGGGGAATGAATGCAGCTACTGTTTGGGTTCGCCGTCCGGCTTAAATAAATCCGCACCATAACGTGTACCCACGGGTGCACAAATTGTAACATACGTGTCTGCTTAAGTGGGCGTCACGTAACTGGTGTGTGTGTGAGATTCTGAGAGACAGAGTGCCTGTGTGCGACTCTACTCTTCGGACATTTGCTCAACCTTTTGCATCAGGATATAAGTATAATGGTATTACACTTTAGCTAGTGATTTACGTGGCCATGTTAACGTGGTTGTGTAAAAAAATGTCACTTCCTGCTCATGATTTGCGTTATATAATTACAAGCAAGATGCTCGTGCATTGCACAGAACATCAATATGCATTTTTTACAAAACACCTATTGTGATTGACCCATGCAGGAGTAATCCCATGTGTAAAAACTAATGATATCTCAAGAATTTTATCGGAGAACTAGTATCTCGATAATTTCATCAAAAAGATGAAAGATGAGAGATAAGGTGAGGATGAGTGGAGCGTGGTGGTGACTGGTGGTCAGACTGGGCGGAGGCATGGGGATGGACGGCGCCGGCAGGCGGCAGCGGCCACCATGCTAGATTGTTCCAAAGACTTCCTTTTTTAATTGCTCAGCAATGAGGTTGTGGGAGATAAGGATGTGGAGAGAGGTGCGGGTATCTTTTGTAAAATTATCATAATTTGCTTTCTATCCGTCAGATATAGATCGGACGGTCTATATTACAAGATGGCAGGCACACCATCATCACCAACTTGTTTTTTTATAAGAGTAGAGATGATAAGTTTGCTAACTACTAAAGTAAAGTGGAATTTGTCCATGTTATACAAGTAAATTAAGGTGATTGTTTATCATACGAGTAAGGTTAGACAAAGGGTGGTAGGAACAAATGCTCCGCCTAGAGCATGTGTGTGTGAGATGGAGTCTTAGTGTGTGCGTGTGTGTCTAGTGGGGGGTGCATGTGTGTGTGTGTGATGGAGTCTTAGTGTGTGTGTGTGTGGGGGGGGGGGTTGGTGGGTGGGTGGGTGCGTGCGTGTGTGGGGGTGGGTGGGGGTGCGTGTGTGTGTGACGCGGGGTCCTTAGTGGCGGATGTAATTTAAGTGTGCATGGCTCATAGAGAGGTGATGTGTATGGAAGAGGCCACCAACGATGGGGTGAAAGATAGAAAAGGCCCGTAGAGAGGGAAGAGAAGGTGTGCGCGCGTTAGAGGAGTCGACATCGAGAGAACGTGTTTGTTCGAGAGACACCGAGGAAGACTATTATATATCGATGGTGCATGTAGGCGGGAATTAAACAAAGGGATGGTCTTATTAGTTTCAGGGATATAGGGGAAGAGTGAGAGGGGGGGTAGCTAGAAGGAGATTGTTAAGTGTGAGTGTGTGTTTTACCCATCCAGACGGAAGTTATGTGCACACAAGAAGAGAATGATTCGACGTGGCGTTAGGGTTGAGGGTAATTAACTATGTATGGAGACATAGAGACCTTGAACGTGCATATGCGAGAGGTATACATGTATACGTGGATCTGTGTATGTGCGTGCGCGCATGATCGAGATAAAAGAAAGAAGACATAAGTCATAAGATCAACGACATGGGAGAGACGGATCAGTATGACAATATGCATGCATGTGAGAGTGCAGGGAAGAAGGCCCGACAATTGAGCATGTGTTTTTGTATTTAAGAGATAGTGGCATGGGCTGGCGCATGCATCTATGGCGAGCAGAGGGAGTGAGACACAACGATTGTGCAAAAGAGATCAACCTATAAATGCATGTATGGAGAGACATATATAGTGTGGGTGATAGGAAGCAAGAGTGCGTGCGAGAAATAAATGTTGACAGAGAAACTACAGATAGATACAGAGATGGAAATGCTAGCTAGAGGGACATCGGCTAGTTTGAGTGTTGGAGATGACCGGCGGATGGTTCAGAGGGTGAAGTTATGTGTGTGTGATAGAAAGATAAAAAGAGGGCACTTGACTGCATGTAGAGAGAAACATACATAGTGTGCGTGATAGGAAGCAAGAGTGAGGGCGAGAAAGAAGGTTGATGAAGAAACATATAAATAGAAAGATAAAGATGCTAGCTAGTGTGCGTTAGAGATAGGAGTCGAGTGGATCAGAAGGGTGAGTTATGTGTGTGGGTGTGAGAGAGATGGAGAATGGGTGCATGTGACTCACATACAAACAAATATCGGAGAGAAATGAGATCCCGAGAGACGGAGTTTTGTGTCTGTGAGAAAGAAAAATATTTCGCAACGAGAGTGATAGCTAGAGAGACATATGAGGGAACGCAAGATATCTCTAGGGAGAGAGAGAGTGTGTGAGTGACATACAAGAGAATGGTGGAGAGATATGAGACCCTGAGAGACAGAGTTTGTGTTTGTGTATGAGAAAGAGATATTTAAGAGGAAGAGTCATAGATTCTCATACCTAAGGAGCGAAAGACATCTCTGTGTGAGAGGGTGTGTGCGAGTGGCACACATGGGAATGGTAGAGAGAAATGAGACCCCGGGAGACGAAGTTTGTGTTTGTGTGAGAGAAAGAGATTTCACATGGAGAATCATAGTTAGAGACACATAGCAGGGAGTGAGATATACTTAGAGAGAGATAGAGTGATGGAGGTCGAGGGAGAGAGTATCGTCAGTATGGTACGAAGATAAAAGGTCATTGTCGACATACATGTAGCACAAGAGATACTCGAGAGACGATGAACGCGTATAGGTCTAGAGAGATACTCCTATATAAGCATGAGTGATAGCTATATGAGACGAATATCTGGATTAAAGGGGATTCAAATATTTAAACTAGAGATCACGACATCGATAATACCATAACGCAAATTGGTGTATCAAACATGCATATTCATTTGAATTTGGGGACACGTATAATGTTATATACTTTATCAATATTAGTGATCCATAGATTCTTTAATTAGAGACAATGCATGGTTTATATGCAATTAATGTCTAAATGGGATTACACTATATGTTGCGTGTGTGAAACACATTATATTTGTTTGAGAAGTAAAAAATAAAAACCCGCATGAAACACACATTAATTGGAGACAGTTAGCGAGGAATGCATACATTGGATTTCAACATAAAGTGGTTTCTAATATCTGAAAATCCAAATTAATATGGATACAACCTTATGAATCTGAGATCATGCCATTTGTAAACCATATTTATGTATAAAGGGTGTTGTGCTTTTGAAGGTATATATATATATATATAAAATGATGTATATAGAATTTTATTCCAATCAAAAATGGATCCAGCCCGAACAAAAATAGAATACAAACTGGATTCGAATTGAGTTGGCATGGTAAACGTGCACTCTTGCTCTGCAAAAATTTGAACGAAGCGGGGAAAGTCGCAGTAACCGCCCGAAACCAAAATCTGCGACATGGAAATTACTGCCTATCCCTGCCACGCAAAGCCCAGGGGTAGGTTTGTAATTTCACTCAAACGTGACATAACCGCCTCTCACCCGGATTCATACACGGTGGGCGCCAAAACACAGTGTCTCCTCGGCCGAAATCGAATCCCTCCCCGATTCATACACGGTGGGCGCCAAAAACAAACTCTCGTCGGCAAATATTCGGTGTATGCGAGATTACTATCCTATCCCCAACCGACTAATATTGCTGTGATGTAGGAAATTTTAAACAGGGGCTAAGTTTGTAAATTTCCTCGTATTTGAGACAAGCGCGCCCTGAAGACATGGTTCCCCCTTCGTCTCTCCCTCCATTTCCCCATTCGTACTCTGTGGGCGCCAAAACACTCTCTCCACCCCAGCCTCCTCCGTCCGCCACCCCATCCACCGCCGTCCTCCTCCACCATGCCGGAGCTGATACCCCGACGCCGTCGGCCATTACAAGAGATCGACCTCTCTCATCCACGACTTCGGACCAGGATCCTTACATCCCGTCCTCTCACTTCATCCCCGCCATCGTCCACCTTGCCAGCGCCGCTCCCACGACCGTCTCGTCCACCGCGCCCCGCCACCACCATCTACCCTCCTAGATCTGCTTCCACACCGCCGACAGCCATCGCTACCGCATCACCGTCAAATTCTTAGCAGATGCATACACGGCGCCGCACCAGAGGCGGTACTTTTTCGTATCTGCTCAACTTATTTATCGCAGCAAGAAAATACATCGCCACTGCTTTACTCTGATTTCTTGTCCATCACTTACTTGTTAGTTAAAAGCAAACATTGGTTGCAAAGTTGCCTTTGTCTGGTTTGCACCTTCAGATCCGCCATGTGACGCTCAACACTATACACGCAATGCTTATGGTTTTCCCTTTTTATATTCTACACTAGTTAAATGACAGTAGACTAAATTTCACAATTGGGTCAGCCGATTTTTGAGAGCTCGCCGGAGTTCGCCGGTGCGAAGGAAGGGGCTCGGGTGGGGATGGTGGTTGTGGGGGGCGGTGGTAGGACCTTGCCGAAGGAAGAAAACTCGACATGGGTGGGGGCGGGGGTGGGGGTGGCGGAGGAACACAGGCGGTGGGGGCCGGTGGTTCGGCCAGCAGCCCGTGCGGTGTTCTGTATGGGAAGCACAGTATGTTCCTTGTTAGGAAGGGGAGCAGGGACATGTACAGTCGACACCTCTATTGGGCCGGTTCTGCTAAATGATTACGCACTTCGAGTTGGTCTGCCATAATACCCCGGAAATGGTGGGAGCCACGCGGTCTTTGATAGACTAAACTGATAGTAACAGTTGTGCGCCTTCAGATGAATAGAGCTGGCCTGTAGGTGATCGATAGGCTGCATATTAGTAGCGACAAAATCCTATGTTTTCCAGCCAGTTCTGCTTTCACGATTTATTTATGGTGGTTATGGTGCACCCCTATTATCTACACTACGATCTGCCTACTGGCTCTGCGCTCTCGTTATCATGGTTTGGCAATAAACTTTCTATATAGTATATTATGAACCTATCATCTGCCAACTATCCTTACATCTGGGGCCCCCAACAGGGAGCCTATTTTTTGTGTAGTTGTGCCAGATTATATTAATCTACTCACCATATTACAACACACATGGGCTCTCTCATTAGAATCCAGTGATAGCACACAAGGGTTTACAGGGAGCCTCTATTATATTACAATATCCTCTTCATTACAAAGATAATCAATACTATTTGTGTTTTCATGCTTTACAAATATTGTACGTAATCACAAGGAATATAAGAATGCGCACATCAAAAGAATATTGCGGAACAGTTCAATGGGTAACAGACTTGGCATCAAGGGATTGAGGTCCATTGTGGATGGTGTGAAACCCACATGCTCCCGACCTATAGATTTTATTCAGAATATGATCCTAATGACTATTCTGAGCTCAGGGCGTCAAAGGAAGATGGCCTATCCTGTTCACCCAATAAGGTGCATGTTCTAATTTGGCAAGGTTTTATTGGTTGCACATATCTTGCATAAGGTGTCTGGCATTTCTTTTGCTTCTTTGCACCGCCATCTGCTTAGTTTACTCATGATATATGTGAAGATGCCATGCCCATCCATTATCAACACCTATTTCATTTGTCGTCATACCATGTTTTCCATTCAAATGTTGTTCTTGTGTTTCAGACATCCAAAAGGTAGAGGATGATTGCAGAACATGAAGGAGTACAAGCAAAGTCCTTGAAAAAGGTGGTGCTACCAGAGAAATCACATAGCATCCGACGTATATTAGCGATAGAATCAGCGCCGCAAAACCTAGAATATCGCAACTATGTTGGTCGCTGCTTTGCTCTTGTGAGTACCTATTGTCCTATCGCTATCCTTACATTCATACCTGGTGGATTATGTGACATCATTGTGCATTATATCTTGCTTATCCATTGTTCGCTCCAAATTATCAGATCTATATTAATGCTTAAATTAATGTAGAATAAACCCAATGCCTATGAAGAATTTAGTTCTGCATTGTTCTTGTAAGTATCTGTTGTCCTTATATTTGTCATCTAGTTCTTCATGTACACTTTGCAGTTTATTTTCCCTTGTCCTCCATTTTTCTTCACATTAGATCTACATTTACTCTTGCCAAAATATTGAATAAAACCGATGTTACTGAAGAAGTTTAGCTCCGCATTGCTCTTGTCAGTGCCTTCTGCTTGTATGTTGCATTTACATTTGTACTCTGCATCTTAAGTTAAATAATCGCCATTTGTTCCTATATTTTCACATCTATATTTACTCTTAACAAAATGTAGAATAAAGGCAATACTCTTGAAGAAGAGTGTGAGGTAAACTTCTTGAATTGCCCCCCATCAATATGGACAAGGCCTTTATAGAGCATGTCTTCACTACTAATGTAAGTTTGTTCTCCTTGAGCCTTCAAACTTTGTTGTTCATATTTAGATAGCTATGAGTGCAAATTTTGTTTATTTTTGTCGTCTACATCAAATTGCTTGTTCAAAGTTTATAAAGTAGAAGTACATAAACATAAGTTTGTCGTTCTGAATTTCAGTCTTTAGTTGTACAATCTAGTTCCTTATTCGTACCATGTAAATTAAACTAAACATAGCAAGTTATCTTCTTTAGCACTATGTGTATGCTTGTGTTCTTGATCTGTAATCCAGTGGTGCGGTGAGACTACCAACAACAGCACAATGTCATATCCTGCTATGTCTCAACTATGAACAATGTCATATTATATTAATGTTATTTAAATCGTGTCTCTTTATTTACCAATCTGAAATGGTATAAATTGACAGTACACTCACCATTCATGCTTATACGTTGTTTAGAACTACCTCTATGCTTGTGTTCTTGATCTGTAATCCAATGGTCTGGTGAAGCTGGCCGCTCCTGCATAATGCCATTTCCTACTGTCTTAACTATGAACAATGCCTATTATGTTAATGCTATTTTAAACCGCGTCTCTTTATGTTTGACAAAGAAATGAAATGAATTGACAGCGCTGATGCTTATACGTGCAAAACATGTTACCTACCTATTTGTTTCTCTTTTAGGGTAACAACACTACTGCTAGGAAGAATTGCCACAATGATAGTGAGACGAACCCATTGTTTGTCCCTCTAACACATATTCTAGAGGAGAAGGCAAAACATATTGAGGGCAAGGATACAACCACGAAGTCAGATCTTGATGTAGTGTCAAACTTACTCAGTGACACAAGCTCGATGAAGTTGCCGCCTGAATCTGTTCGACTTCTTCAGTCTGAAATTCAAGCAGAAATACATGCTTCCGCTCAAATACGACTGGACCTCCAATCTCTATGCAAGATTAACCGTAAGTACAAGACGTTTATTGATGCTATGCAGCTTAAGTTGGTGGATATGAGCGCCAAAGAAGTGTAGTCTCATCAGGTTGCTAAGCTGCTTGCGCTGCAACTGCTGGGCCGGGCTAACCTTTTCTTAAACTGTGTTGAAGTGCTGTCGGTTCTGTCTATTATTTTGTCCACATGTTAACTTCCACTGGTGGTGACCTGCCTAGTTTATGTAATCTATTGTATGGTTGCCCTTTATTATCACTGGCGGCGAACTTTGATGCCTAGGGGGTGTAATATGCTGTAATTTCTTTGTTATACAGTCTAGGTTTATTCTTGGTCGGTATGCTGTAATTTAGGCCGGAAGGTTCATTTGATCTTAGTGTTGTCGGTCCTCAGGGCGGCCCGTTACTCATATGGGCCAAAACGTGGGCCTATAATCATCTTGGGCCATTAGCAGGTCTAAACCTTATGGTTGTTTCCCGCCTTTAACATGCCGAGTAAAGTTCTGGCCAGCTGGGCCAGAGAATACAATGGGATTTTAACAGGATAAAACCTAGATTGGGCTAGCGTTGAGCCAAAAAATTCATGGGCCAATACAGGCCGAAACTGCCTAAGGCCCATGTTTGGCCCAAATAGGACGAGCAGTTAACAGGCCAAAATATGTCTTGGGCCCGTTTGTCCCAATAAAATTCTGGGCTTTAAGCAGGCCGGTATCTATGTGGGCCATAGGCCTAAAAGTGTCACGGGCCATTATCAGATGGGTTGTAAGCAGGCTGTCGTGGTTTTGTCACGGCAGATGTCCTAGAGAAAGGACTTAGTCGTGAGGCCATCACAATGGGTTAGCTTGAAGGGGTTAAAGCGGACACAGGGACACAAGAGGGTTTATACTAGTTCGGCCCCTTCGATGAAGGTAAAGCCTACGTCTAGTTGTGATGGAATTGATGGGGTTTCGATGACTAGGAAGCAAAACAAGCTTCGCCTAAGTCTCGAGTTGTTGTCTTTTCTCCTAAACTACCGTCGGGTCGTCCCCTTATATACACGGGTGACACCCGTCGGTTCACAGAGTCCTAACACCGGTTCATATTCGTATCCGGGTTGGTCTCTCCTTATTCCTATCTTACAATACAAGTTTACATACAGATGCCGGTTTACGACTACAAGTCTTAAACCGACTACGGGCCTCAGGCCCTCATCTATCTTCTTGAGCTTTAACACTCTTGAGTTACTGATGAAGTTAACCCGGCCCACATAGGCCGGTTTACGCCCAGTAGTAATATCCCCAACATTAGGCCCTAGATTGATTTGAACGGGTTCATGTCAATCCTTAGCAAAATCTTCATCTTCAACATCTTCTCATAGTTACTGAACCGCCATGATGTCATCCTCTCCAGTTGCTGTAAGCCGAGGTGACGTCATCTATCATAAAGAAAACATCCCTGATATCTCCTTGTTTAATAAACTCACAACAACCGAGGCGACAGCTCCGCTTCTGAAATTTTCGGTTCCTGGATTCACGCGCCTGACACGTGTCTTTTTGCCTTATAAATAGGGCCGAAGGGTCATTTCTTTTCTCCCCTTCGTGCCCTTCCTCTTCGTCTTCCTCGCGTCACCAGTCTCAGAGCTCCGTCACCGCCGTCGTCTTTTGCATCGACCTTGGCCGCTGCATCAACCTGAGCGTACCAGAAAACTGCGGCGACCTCCCGTATCTTCCTCAGCTCTGGTAGGTCTTCTGCTCTTCTCACCATAGATCTGTTCTAGGGTTTCGTGTTCTTGCTGCGTTCATCACCTGTTCATGTTCATATGCTAGCTCCTGGATGCATCTGTGAACCCCTTCTCTGTGTAGTGATAACTTTTAGTATCCGCCTTTAGTTTCATGCCTAAAACCATAGATCTCACATATATTTCTGCCCATTGATTCAATACTGTTATGCTTTGAGCTTTTGAATATTTTCCTTCTTTTCTGAACTTGCTTCAGATCCATTGCTGTTGGGAAATCTTGTGAAATCTGTTTCTGTACACTTACCCATCCGCAATCTCAACTGTTTCAATGCTTAGATTCGGCGGTTTAACTTGGTGTAGAAAAAATTAACCAACTGGTATATACCATTAGTCCCCTTGTTGAACCGCCAGATGCTGTCGCTTCGTAAAACCCCGGTTTAGATAGAGTTGTCTCTGGTTTAACATTGTACATATCAGTGTACTTTATTCAATGCATTCTTGAACCGGAATCCCCTATCTTGTAGAGTTCATCATGGCCAAGCAAGTATATGAATGCAACTGGGTTCCTTCTCGCGTCACAGAGACTCAACTGAACAATTTAGTCCTGATCGGCTCTTTAAGCAGCAAAAACACCATCCATTGGAGGGTCCCTGGCAAAGAATGCCCTCCCACACCTCAAGAAGGAGAGGTCGTCGTTTTCGTAGATCACTTAGCCCGGGGCTTTAAGCCACCCGGTTCTAAATTTTACCGGGACGTTTTAGCCAATTTTCAACTCCGCCCACAAGACACTGGCCCCAACTCTGTTACAAACATATGTCACTTCCATGTGCTCTGTGAGGTGTTCTTTCAAGAGGAGCCCATTGTTGAGTTGTTCAGAGACTGCTTCCATCTAAACCGCCGCACTGAGTTTACTGATGGTTCCAATATGGAATTGGGTGGTGTGGTGATTCAGAAAAGGAAAGAGGTCACATACCCTCACGCCAAACTGCACAGCCACCCCAAAGAGTGGAATCAAACATGGTTCTATTGCCAAGACACCTCCCCTGCTGATGAAAATCCTTTGCCTGGCTTTCGTCCGAAGCGGCTTAGCAATACACACCCCTTTCCGCAAAGGTTGACTGCCAAGGAGAGAAGCAAATACGCTCCACAACTGTCCAAGCTCAGAGCCTTCATGGCCAATGGTTTAACAGGGGTTGATCTCGCTCGCTGTTGGATATTGTGGAGCATACTGCCCCTTAGTCAGCGCTTCGGTTTAATGTGCGAGTATACTGGCAGTGTTGATGACCCACTGCGACATGTTAACATCCAGCTCACCGACGAAGAAATCACAGAGGCTGTGAAGAAAATGCTGAATGAACCAGAACACATCTGTGCTCGAACCGGCCTGCTTCCCTTCTATGCCACCAACAAACCGCCAGCTGTAAGAGTTTGATTTTTCTTTTTCCTGAACCTGTCATTGATATATCTGGCCATTTTTGAATATCAATATCTGTTTAAATAGGGCGATGATCCGTTTTGGAGCAAGAAACTTCCACAGGAGAAGCTAGAAAAAACAGACAAACCAGAAAGACCAACCCGGCCAAAGACTAAAGTCGTGAAGCGGCCTGCTCATAAGAAGAAAAACACTGCATCTTATGATCCGGCCGTTGATGATGATGTGGATAATCCGGACCTTGAGGTAGAGCTTGACTCACTTGGCTTATTTCTCACACGCCTTATTGATGATGATATTTGTCAGGATGATGCCGAAGCTAGCCATGCTGATGCTGCAGAGGTAATTACTCTCTCTTCCGATTCAAACCCTTTGCCTTCGCAAAAACTCCGTCAGGCAAACCGGAAGGTTAAATTTTCTCATCCTCTTGCTTACTTGGATCCCAAATTTCTTATGAAGACCCAACAGCACGAAGCTCGCCGCACAACCCGGCACAGCGGCCAGGTAGTTACCTCCGCCGGTTTACCAAACAGTCCGGTTCGGGACGCCGTTCAGAGGTCTCTAATTTGCTTGTCAATGCTTGTCCTAAAGCGGGCTATTTTCGTCAACCTCTTAATCCATCTGACTCCGATTATCAGGTTACTTCCCACTCATCCTCTGGCGAGTCATCGACTACTCAGCTGCCACCGCTTAAAACGGTGCTTGGGTAAGCTATACTTATCATAATATTTCCGGTACATCACTTTGGAACATATGCTGTATTTGACTTTGTTATTCCTTTCAGGGCCAAGCCTAGGCCGAGCAAGAAGGCTCGCCTGGATAAAGCGGCCGAGGAGGACGCCGTCCCTGAACCGGGTAAAACTCCACATCTTGAAGCGACTATTCATAAATATATACCCAATGATCCACCACAGCAAGATGACGATTTTATTGCTGAAGAAAGGCCTAATGACACCTCAGGCCCTGTCAACCAGGCCACAAGCCCCATCCGGTTTGGGAGGTCCACCAGTCCATGCCAGCCTGCTGACAAACCGACTGCGCCAGTGCAAACCGGTGATGCTAAGGATGCTGAAGTTGTAATTACTGGCATTGGTCGTACAGAGCCCAGCAATCCTGTTGTTTTATCCAAGCATACCGCCAAAGAAGAACTTGCTGCCATGGGCAAAGGCAAGTGGAATGTTGACTTGGCGACCTATGCTGCTCTGAATGCCCAAGATCTTCATTCTGGCTACCTGAACCGGTTGTATACCAGCCATGATTATGAAGCTGGTCTGGTGAATATGATGAAAGAGAAATTTGAGGTAACTTCCATGTGCTTTTTCCTGCTTGGATATTTCAATCTTGTTAGTTCTCCTAGCCCCCAAGGGCCGGTTTAGAATCTTCATTCAAACCGGGACTTGCTAATATAAATCTCCATGCTTCGGAATTCGCTGATGTAGCCCCCAAGGGCCGGTTCAACTTAGCGTAGTTAAACCGGGACTTTAAGTAATTGTCATCTTTATTGGAGCAAATAGCCATTAGCCCCCAAGTGCCAAGTTGAATACCTGTATTGATCTTGGGACTTTAGAATCTATTGAAAGATTAAGATCAAATATACATTAGCCCCCAAGGGCCAAGCGCATAACTTGTTATGTGGTTGGTACTTCAATTGTTGTACTGCTTTCGGAATCATATAACTGTCTGTATGCAGGCTGAGCTGAAGACAAAAGAAAACCAAGCCGCCGATCTCCAAGAAAATCTGAAATCCCAACATGCTGAAACCTCCAAAGAAAAAGAAGAGTTGACCAGCGCTTTAAGCGTCATGGAACATCTTAAGGAGGATTTCAAGAAAGAACGGGCGGACTGGGTCACTGAGAAGGCCGCTTTAACAAAGCAAGTTGAAAATGCCGAAGCCGCACTTAAACCGGTGGTAGATGAACTGACCAGCGTAAAGCGTCACGTGCATGCTATGACTGCCGCTATCTTTGGTAAGCTTTCTTGATTGCCGTAATAACTCGGCCTTCTTATGATGTGTCCGGTTTGTGAATCCTTTGTAACGGTTGTAGGGACACGCATTGGTCACTTGGGGTCAGATGTGCGGAAGAAGTTGAAAGCTGTCTATACACTGACAGAGCAATTATATACTGGCGCGCAGCGGATCATCTCAACTGCGTCCCATAACAACCCGGCGCCCACCTTAATCCAAGACACCCTGAAAAGACTGTCTATGCTTCCTGCCCAGTTTGAAGAGCTGAAAAAATCTGCTGCTCGAACCGGCGCTATCAATGCCTTAATCCGGGCAAAAGCGTGGGTGCCGGATTTTGATCCTGTTGAAGCAGCTCAAGGCTATCCCCACTTGAAAGAAGATGGTTCAGAGTTCAACGAGGAGGACCTGAGAGCGATAAATCGGGAGGTGCGCCCTCTAGCTTGTCAATTGGTGGAAGAGGCAGACTTGTCTCATTATCAGGCCCAATATGACAACCAGAACAAACGAGTGGCTGTACCAATTCCTGAAGCGGAGAATCTAATCCCTCCAATCCGTAAGCATACTTATGCTCCTGATATTGAACCGTCGTTGTTGATCCATGATGAAGCTGTCTTTCAAGCCTTAATGGGAATCGACTGGACAACTGTTGATTTCCAGCCACTAGGTAGGGAAGCAAAAGATGAAGCGGTGCAGGATGACCCGCAACCATCAGACCAGGGCGGCGACCAAGCTTGAACCAGAGGCCGGTTTAAACTGCCTCTCTTTTATATTCCGCCGAGAAAACAATGATCTTATTTGGGCACCATGTTGCCTTGTAATAGGATAGCCAATACTCTTGCTTTTAAGATGCCTTCGTGCATAGTTACTGGTACTTACACTTCTGTTGAATGATCAAAACCTTCAATCTATTTTTCTTGCAATCATAAAATCTTAAACTGCTAAGGCGGTTGTACCGCTAGCCGGATTATGACCTTTATATATATGCAATGAAATTGAGGTACCTGATCGAATCTTGTGATACAAAATACCTGCCATCGTTGGGCATGAAGTTGGCGTTGCCAATCTCGAAACGGAGCTATATAAACCTATACCGTCCAAGGAGAAAGTAGCTCCTTTGTATGTATTGCCGGTTTACCATATAAACCGTGCCGGGTTATGATAAACACCGTGTTATTCCAAGATGTGAATAGAAAATCAAACCAAGCAAATAGTCTCCGGATTAAAAACCGTTTGCAAAAAGAGGCTTATTTGAGCCGATCAGATGGCGTTACCATGGTCGGACACGACCAAGCCCCTGATAGGTGTGGCTATGGTTCAAGTCAGCCGGGTCCCCAAATGAAACCGTGGCATTATGCCGATCAAAAGGCGTGGCAATGGTTCGGGTTCGACCAAGCCCCTAAGTGATTTTGTGGCCTTAGGCCGATCAAGAGGCGTGACTGGTTCAGATTTGACCATGTCCCCAAGTGATCTGGTGGCTTTCGCCTATCAAAAGGTGTCGCATTGGTTCAGATACGACCAAGCCCCCGAATGATATTATAAAAACTTCAAGGGGTAAACCGGAGGTCGCTTTAAGACAGAACAACTCCATGTAACCACACATGATGTAAAAGAACAGATACCCCGCTTTAGCTGAGGTTCCGGTTTATTATATTAATCATAATATATACATCGTCATAATATGTACATAAGTAGAGCCAATGGCTCAGGTATAGTAAGGCCGAAGATGAGCTATGTTCCACGGCCTGTTGGTCTCCTCCTCTGATGTACGTGAGTCTTTATGCTCTCGAATATCGATCAGATAGTATGACCCGTTGTGCAGATTCTTGCTGACCACGAAAGGTCCCTCCCAAGGTGGGGATAACTTATGCATATTAGTCTGATCTTGGATGAGCCGAAGCACCAAATCTCCCTCTTGAAAGGTTCTGGTTCTAACTCGGCGACTGTGATAACGACGAAGATCCTGTTGGTAAATCGCCGAGCGGGCAGCTGCTATGTCACGCTCTTCATCCAACCGGTCCAAAGCGTCTTGTCGTGCTGTCTCATTGTCTGCTTCAACATAAGCCGCCACACGAGGTGAATCATGACGGATATCACTAGGGAGAACCGCCTCCGCTCCATAGACCATGAAGAATGGTGTGTATCCTGTTGATCTGTTGGGTGTGGTATTGATGCTCCATAACACAGATGGTAACTCTTCTACCCAACAACCCGGTGTTCTCTGCAAAGGAACCATAAGCCAGGGCTTGATGCCTCTCAAGATCTCTTGATTAGCCCTTTCTGCTTGACCATTGGACTGTGGGTGCGCTACGGATGAAACGTCAAGTCGGATGTGCTCACGTTCGCAGAACTCCTTCATGGCACCTTTGGACAAATTGGTACCATTGTCTGTGATGATACTGTGTGGAAAGCCAAATCAGAAAATCACTTTTTTGATGAACTTAACCGCCGTGGCCGCATCACACTTGCTAACAGGTTCTGCTTCTACCCACTTTGTAAACTTATCAACCACCACCAGGAGGTGGGTCTTCTTATCCTTGGACCGTTTGAAAGGTCCAACCATATCCAGCCCCCAAGTTGCAAACGGCCAAGTGATTGGAATCATTCTCAATTCTTGAGCCGGCACATGATCACGTCTTGAAAACTTTTGGCAACCGTCACATCGTCTGACCAGATCCTCCGCATCAGCATGAGCAGTTAACCAATAGAAGCCATGGCGGAACGCTTTAGCCACCAAAGATTTTGAACCGGCATGGTAACCACAATCTCCTTCATGGATCTCACGCACAATTTCACAGCCTTCTTCAGGAGACACACAGCGTTGAAACGCCCTTGACACACTGCAATGATGCAACTCGCCATTGACAATAGTCATGGACTTGGATCGCCGGATTATCTGTCGGGCCAGAGTCCCCTCCTCTGGTAACTTGCCTCGGTTCATGTATGCAAGGTAAGGAAGCGTCCAATCCGGAATAACATGAAGAGCTGCCAACAATTGAACCTCCGGATCAGGAGTAGCCAAATCCGCTTCACCAGGGAGCTTGACCGACGGGTTGTGCAGCACATCAAGGAAAACATTGGGCGGGACCGGTTTGCGCTGAGAACCCAGCCGTCTTAAAGCGTCCGCCGCTTCGTTCTTCCATCCGTCCACATGGTCCACCTGATAGCCTTTAAAGTGACCTGCAATAGTATCCACCTCACGACGATATGCTGCCATGAGTGGGTCCTTGGAATCCCAAGTGCCGGACACCTGCTGAGCCACAAGGTCCGAGTCACCGAAGCACTTAACTTGACTTAGATTCATCTCTTTAGCCATCCGGAGACCGTGGAGCAAGGCTTCATACTCAGCTGCATTGTTAGTACAAGGGAACGTTAGGCGGAGAACGTAACAGAACTTATCACCTCATGGGGAAGTTAATACGACTCCAGCCCCCGAGCCCTCCAATTGCCTAGATCCGTCAAAATGGATGGTCCAATATGTGTGATCCGGTTTGTCTTCAGGTGCTTGCAGTTCCGTCCAATCATTGATGAAATCAACAAGTGCTTGAGACTTAACCGCCATCCGTGGCATGTACTTTAACCTGTGCGGCCCAAGCTCTATAGCCCACTTGGCAATCCGGCCAGTCGCTTCCCGGTTCTGTATGATATCGCCCAAGGGAGCAGAACTGACTACCGTAATGGGGTGCCCTTGGAAGTATTGTTTAAGCTTTCGGCTTGCCAGAAAAACACCATATACCAGCTTCTTCCGATGCGGATACCTTTGCTTGGACTCAATAAGTACCTCGCTGATATAATAGACCGGACGTTGAACCGGATGCTCCTTGCCTGCCTCTTTTCGCTCCACCACAATAGCCACACTGACCGCACGAGCATTAGCAGCAACATATATCAGCAACGGCTCCTTGTCAATGGGAGCGGCGAGCACAGGCGGATTGGCCAATTGCCACTTTAAGTCCTCAAATGCCTTATCAGCAGCAGAACTCCAGACGAGTTGATCCGTCTTCTTCAACATCTGATACAAAGGGATTGCCTTCTCACCAAGGCGGCTGATAAACTGGCTTAACGCGGCAATCCGGCCTGCCAGGCGTTGAACATCATTGATACACTTTGGTTTAGCCAGGGAGGTGATGGATGTGATCTTCTCCGGATTCGCCTCGATTCCCCTATTGGACACCAGAAAACCCAATAACTTGCCTGCCGGTACACCAAAGACACACTTGGCCGGATTAAGCATCATCTTCTACGTCCTCAGGTTATCAAAAGTTTCCTTCAAGTTGTCAACCAGAGTCTCCTTCTCTCTTGACTTAACCACAATATCATCCACGTAAGCATGTACATTGCGGCCAATCTGCTTATGAAGACAATTTTGTACACACCGTTGATAAGTTGCCTGGGCACTCTTGAGCCCAAAGGGCATGGACACATAGCAGAAGGCTCCAATGGGAGTTATGAACGCCGTCTTCTCCTGGTCCTTAACTGCCATTTTGATCTGATGATAGCCGGAATACGCATCCAAAAAACTCAAACTCTCACAACCCGCTGTAGCATCAATAATTTGATCAATACGGGGGAGGGCAAAAGGGTCTGCCGGACAAGCCTTATTAAGATCTGTGTAATCCACACACATGCGCCAGGTGCCATTTTTCTTAAGGACCAGCACCGGGTTAGCAAGCCACTCAGGGTGGAAAACTTCAATAATAAAGCCAGCTGCTAAGAGCCTGGCTACCTCTTCTCCAATAGCCTTGCGTCTTTCTTCGTTAAACCGGCGGAGGAACTGTTTCACCGGTTTGTATTTAGGATCCACATTAAGGGTGTGCTCAGCGAGTCGCCTCGGTACACCTGGCATGTCAGAGGGCTTCCATGCAAAAATGTCCCGATTCTCACGGATAAACTCGATGAGAGCGCCTTCCTATTTTGGATCCAAATTGGCACTGATGCTGAACTGATTGGACGAATCGCCAGGCACGAAGTCAACAAGTTTAGTCTCAGCTGTTGATTTGAATTTCAGGGCCGGATCATGCTCCGTAGTTGGCTTTTTCAACGGAGTCATGTCTGCCGGATCAACATTGTCCTTATAAAATTTCAGTTCCTTGGTGGCACAAACCGACTCTGCGTAGGCCGCATCTCCTTCCTCGCATTCCAAAGTGACTTTACGGCTTCCATGAACCGTTATTGTCCCCTTGTGACCCGGCATTTTCAGTTGCAAATACACATAACAGGGCCGTGCCATAAACTTGGCGTAGGCCGGTCGCCCAAACAAGGCATGATATGGACTTTGTTTTTAGCACTTCAAACGTCAATGTCTCCGACCTAGAATCATGATCATCTCCAAAAACCACTTCCAGAGCTATCTTACCAACAGGATATGTTGACTTGCCAGGTACCACACCATGGAACACCGTATTGGACGGTTTAAGATTTTTATCTGTTAGTCCCATACGATGGAAGGTCTCATAGTACAAGATATTAATGCTGCTCCCTCCATCCATGAGCACCTTGGTGAACTTGTATCCTCCCACCTGAGGCGCCACCACCAGAGCCAACTGACCCGGATTATCAACCCGGGGAGGGTGATCCTCTCTGCTCCATATAATTGGTTGTTCAGACCAGCGTAGATAACAGGGCATGGCCGGTTCAACAGAGTTGACTGCCCGCCTCTGAACCTTCCGGTCTCACTTGTCCAAGCTAGTGGTGAAGACATGGTACTGCCCACTATTCAACTACTTTGGGTTGCTCTGGTAACTCGACTGTTGCTGCTGCTGGTTGTAACCACCCTGGTTGTTCTGATTATTTTGAATGTTATGTCCGCCCGGATTACCATTAAATCCTGAACCGGAATTTCCTCCATCGTATCCCATTCTGGATCCTGAGCCACCGCCGGAGCAGTGATCATACCGGGAAGCATTAGAATTCTTGAACTCCTGCATAATGTAGCAATCCTTCCAAAGGTGGTTTGCTGGCACCTCCTTCGTCCCATGCTTAGGACAGGGCTGGTTCAGTAGATAATTTAGGCGGTCCGGGTTAGGGTTGGGCGCCCCACTGCGATTCAGCGGTTTACCCTTGCGTCGCTGGCCCTTGTCCTGCATGTTGGTATTAGCCACGAAGTCCATGTTGCCATCCGCTTTATGCTTGCCTCCGCTACCATTGCCTGCCGAGTGATGCTGCTGACCCTTGGAGTTGCTGTTCCTCTTTCCCTTCCCTGCCTTGTCATCATCAGACTCGGGATCCTTGGTAGTATCAGAATCAGCATACTTTACCAAAGCAGCCATGAGGGTCCCCATGTCAGTGCAATGTCGCTTCATCCTTCCCAGCTTCAGCTTTAGGGGCCCAAACTGGCAGTTGCTTTCTAGGGTTATGACTGCAGTGTCCGCGTTGATGCGGTCTGATGAATGCAACACTTGTGAGACCCGGCGCACCCAACAAGTCGTCGATTCTCCTTCCTCCTGGATGCAGGCAGCCAAGTCCACTATCGACATAGGCTGCTTACATGTATCCTTGAAATTACTGATAAACTGGGCCCATAATTGGGCCCATGAACTGATAGAATTGGCCAGTAAGCTTTTTAACCAAGTACGGGCCGTTCCTTCGAGCATCATGGTGAAGTATTTCGCACATGCCACATCATCCACATCAAGAATCTCCATGGACATCTCATAGCTCTCCACCCATGTGTCTGGAGGTTGATCCGCCGTGTAATTTGGTACCTTGCGCGGGCCTTTGAAATCCTTGGGCAGGCGTACATTGCGTAAGGCGGGGACAAGGCAAGGCACCCCCATAGAACTAGAAGTAACACCAGGTTCGACCGAGATAGTTGGACGAACCGGCGTAAGCTGCCGAGCCTGATGCTGTGCGGCTAACTCGGCCTCCCTGCACGCTCGGGCCCGGTCCACCACTTCCTGAGCGTTATCAGCACCACCCGTCGGGTTGTTGCCGCGGGGTGCTCCACGTCATTCATTACTTGACACGGCCGGTTCATCCATATGCCTGCTATAGCTCTAGCTTGGACGAGGGGTCGAGTGGATCCGGTCGCGGCTGTACGAGTATGCTTCCTGTTGGACCAAAGCTGTCCTAAGAAGCTCCTTCACCCGGCGCGTCTCTACCGCCTGCGGCGAGTCACCTTCAATTGGAATGGCCTCCAGCCATGCAGCAGCGGCAACAAGATTGTCCATCGGGTTGGAGTAGTGACCCGGAGGTGTTGAAACAGCTTGAGGTACAACAATGTCATGACGAGGCAGATCCATCAAACGGGGCTGAACCGGCGCGCCAGTCCCAGGAGCTTCCACCCGGTTTATCCCCAGCGGATTACTGGTTCCTGCTCCTGGGGTGTTGAAAAGGTCTCTGGCCTCGAAAACCGAAGGCAAACGAGATCGGTACTTCCTCTTCATGACCTCATGCGACGTGTTCTGGTCCAATATGAGCCTGTAGGCTTGTGCGTCTAAAGCGGCCCGCTCTGCGGTCATCCTGGCATTCTCAGCTGCCAGGTCCGCCTTGGCCTGGGTGATCTGTTCCCTCACTTTTGCAATCTCCATGTTGTGGACGTCCTGATCCGCCGGGTTAGCTTCTGCCATAAGCATAGCCAATGCATCAAATAGATATGATAGAACTTGAGCCGGCGGGCGTACAGAGCCTCCTGCCCCGGCAGCCGTTGCCGCTGCTGAACCGGAGGTTGTCACCGCTGCTGAACCGGAGGTTGTTGCCGCAGCAGTCGAAGAATGAAGCACTGCTTGTGTGCCGGCCATGAATATTCCAACTCGGTTGGGTAGATCAGAGGGGTCCGGAATACTGTCGCCATTGGAACAGCCCCCAATCCGGCCATCTTTTAGCTGATATAGAGATTCGGTTTCTTCGGCTGATGACTCGTCGCCGGAATACACGACGGTCTCGCCGCCAGATTCCGATCCATCCTCATAACCTCCTCCATGGATGACTCCCACGAAGACACGCTTCACGGCCGGTTTAACCCGGGCAGATCGCGCACGCTGAGCCGTTTCAACGAGGTCAGTGCAGATGTCCGGCTCAGGGCCCGGTTCACCGATCTTGCTGATGAAAACGTGTATGCCACCAAAGGGGACCCGGTACCCATACTCAACTGAGCTGGCCTCGGGGCCCCAGCCCGCATCGTCGATGTAGAGCTTGTCGCGATGACTCTTAGTCATCCGGCCCACAGCGTAGCCCTCGAGTCCTTCAAAGCGGCCCTCCAAGAACTTGAAACCATCATGCGATAGCCCCATGGTGGGCGCCAACTGTCGTGGTTTTGTCACGGTAGATGTCCTAGAGAAAGGACTTAGTCGTGAGGCCATCACAACGGGTTAGCTCGAAGGGGTTAAAGCGGACACAGGTACGCAAGAGGGTTTATACTAGTTCGGCCCCTTCGATGAAGGTAAAGCCTACATCTAGTTGTGATGGAATTGATGGGGTTTCGATGACTAGGGAGCAAAACAAGCTTCGCCTAAGTCTCGAGTTGTTGTCTGTTCTCCTAAACTGCCGCCGGGTCGTCCCCTTATATACACGGGTGACGCCCGTCGGTTCACAGAGTCCTAACATCGGTTCATATTCGTATCCGGGTTGCTCTCTCCTTATTCCTATCTTATAATACAAGTTTGTCGGATTTCGGGTTCCGACAGACCCTTGAGGTTCAAACACTGGGGTGTGCGCGGAGATTTCGCCTTCTGCCTACCTGCACCTCTCCGCCTCACTAAGATCTAAGCTATGGAAAGAACAGCACAAGAGACACATGGTTTATGTGTAATACCCTACTCTAGTGTGTGGTGTGGTGGATTGCCTCTTGGGCTGATGATGATGAGCAATACAAGGAAGAACAACCTCGCGAGGGTCTGTTCTTGGCTGGGGGGATGAACTGCTGGGAGGAGTTCAGTCGCCCTTCTCTCTCTCTCTCTCTGTGATGCTACTCGATCCGATCCTAACTTGTTTCTCTCTTGGCTTCTAGATTCTCCCTTCTTGATTGCCCCCTACCCTGGGGGTGGCTAGTCCTATTTATAGGCAAAGGCCCTGGGCCTCTTCCCAAATATTGATCAGGAAGGGCGCCAACAATTGGCCATTTTGAAGGGGAACATCTGGCACACTTATCCTGACTAAAGTTGGTCCTCGCCTGCCAAAGGCTCTGGTGGTGATGCTGGCTTGGGCTCCACAATGACTTCCTCCCTGCCGTTGGACTGGTCTTGGTCTCGTTGCAACGAAACGGGTGCCTTTGCTTGATGCTCTTGCCTGCGCTTGCTCCCTTTGCACCAAAGAGGAAAGGAGGACACTGCTTTTGTGCATAGCCTTTCTTAAAGTGGTCTCTCTCTTCTTTTCACAGGCAGAGGTACTAACCTATCTTTCTAAGGAAGACGGAGGGTAGGTCGTCATGGCTTGCGTCACGGGCACCTTGTGGGGTACCCCGCCTTGATCTCTCCGTCTCCTCGTGAGCCAGCCTGATGAGGTTGTGCCTGAGGAAACTCCGTGTCGTCCGCCCCGCGAGGCTTGGCCCCTCGCGAGGGTCTTGGGTCTGTGTTGATGAAGATGGGACGTGCTGGGCCCCCTTTTGAGCCACGCCGCAGGCCGCAGGCAGGCAAGTCTGGGGACCCCCGTTCCCAGAACACCGACAGTAGCCCCCGGGCCCAAGGCGCACCCGGACTTGGCCGTGCAGGGAGGCGAAAGGGCAAGAGCGAAGCGCCGCGGGCCCTAACAGCCTGCGGCCTTGGGCGCCGCGTGGCGGTTGATTGGACGTGGGTGCCTCAGCAACCGCGCGAGTTGATAAGGGAGCGGCATCTGCCTAGGCTTTGCTTTTTTTTTTTGCTTTCTCCGGTTGCTGCTCAGATCCCCTTTCTTGCGCCTCTCCTTCCTTCCTCCAAAATTTCTAGATCTACTCTGACCGCGTGACCTAGGAAGCCATGGCGTCTCGTCAGTCCCCGGCCGGAGCTTGGTACTCGTCTGCCCTGGACTCGCCGAACGTGTCGGAGGCGAGCCTCGCCCGGTTGCGCCGGATGGCGGCGGCGCAGGGCATCGACGGGGCGAAGGTGTTCAAGGCCGGCTCCGCCACCCCTGAGAGCCAAGCGAGCACCTTCTATCCATCCTTTGTAAGCGCCATTGCTGCTGGCCTGGTGCCTCCCTTCTCTGAGTTCTTCTTCTCTGTCCTCCGCTTTTATAAGCTACAGGCTCTTCATCTCCACCCCAACTCCGTCCTTCTCCTGGCAATCTTCTCCTATTACTATGAGGCTCACGTAGGGGTGCAGCCCTCAGTGGCCTTGCTGCACCACTACTTCTACCTCCGGACCTCTCGCGGTCCTGCTTCCGCGTGCGCGAGCTTCATCGCGTACGGTGGCGCCATTGCCATTTTGAACCCCGGGAAAAGGATTGAGGGCTTCAGGAGCAAGTGGGTCTTGGCAGATGCTGGGTGCATCCACCCTCGGCTGATCTTGCCCATGGAGCAACCCACGAGCTTCAGCGATTGCGGTCGAGCGGAGCTTGCGGACCCCGCGCGAAGCTGGTGTTGGAGAAGATGGACGCGGATCTGAGGCCGGCCAACATGGCGGCGGCGAAGCTGACCGGCGCGTCGCTGCTGAGGGAATTCCTGGAGCACCAGCTGGCTCCGCTTCGGCAGTACTCACTTCCGATGTGGAGGCCCCATCCGAGCCCCACGGCCTTGGCCGACGAATATCTGGCTGCGGTCCTCCAATCTCTGGTCGGGGGCGATGTGGCGAGGTTGGAGGGCGCTCCTATGCCCTTGTTCCTCCGCGACGACTGGGAGCAGGTAGTGGAGTCCATGCCCGTCTTCAACGGGGACGGGCCCGTGCCCATGGAAACTCCCGAGGAATTGGTGGACGTGTCCTCCGACGACTCCAGTGAAGAGGAGGAAGGAGGGGAGCGGGAAAAAGGGCCTGACTCCGAGGCGACTGACGGAGAGTCAAGGGCTCCCCTTCCCCGGCGCAGGTCCCACGCTCTCCGCCTCTCTCCGAGCGATGACGACGAGGATGATGATGAGCAGGGCGGCGGGAGCTTGCCCCCGATCCCGAAGAAGGACAGGACCGGGCTGATGTCCCGCGGGTCTGCCCCGGCCCCGAGGCGGACCGCAGACGCGCCTTCCGCTCCCTAGCTTCCCAAGGTTGACCCTTCCAGCCGGCTTTCAGGCTTCAAATTTGGCCGGAGGCTGCTTGAGCTCACTGGCGACAACCCGTAAGCGCTTAATTCTTGTCTTTATTTCTTGTTCTGCTGCTGAGGCTTGACGTCCACATCTCTTGGACAGGCTGGCGCCCGCAGCAAAGAAGCCGAAGGGAGCTCCTGAGGTTCCATCCGTGGCAGCGCCTCTGCCAGCGAAGGAAGGTGACCGCGACGCATGGGCTTCTCCTGCCCGGTCGTCCTCGCGAGGCCTGGCTGAGCCGGCTGGGGCGAGCTCAGCCCCATGGCCCAAGTGACTCCCGAGGTGCCTTTGCCTGCTGCCGCCACTACAGCCATTGGGGCGCAGCAGGCTCCGCCTCAGGATGCTGTGGTCGCGCTGCCGCCTTCTCCTCCTACTCCACCGACTGCTGTCTCTCCGACTCCTCCTGCCGTTCTGGATCGTGCTGCTGCTGAGCTGGACCAGCTGCGGCAGGATCTTCTTGGCGCCGACCCTCGCTTGGTGGCCGGGCGCTTGGAGCTGGCTTCAGGATGGATTCGCTACGACGCTTCGATTCGGGCGGCGCTGGTCCAGGCCTCGACAGCTTGCGATGAGGAGAGGCAGGCCGTCCTTGAGGCGAATGCTGCTCGTGACGCAGCCCTGGGGGAGGTGGTCGACGTCCATGGTCGTTGCAAGGCGCTGGAGGACGAGCTGCAAGGCCTGTGGGACCAGCTCGCGAAAGAGGCCCGCCTTCGCCAAGAGCAGGAAGAAGGCGTGAAGGCTCGCGAGGCGGCCGTCAAGGAGAGGGAGGTCAAGCTCAGGAGGCGCCGTGACCACCTAGGCACGCTGGAGCAGAAGTTGGGGGCGAGGAAAGTCGAGCTGGACGACAAGGCCCAGGTTCTTGCCGAGGACCGCGTGGCCTTCGCGAAGATGGAGGCGAAGGCTCGCTCCTCGCTGAGGACGCTTTACGATAGCGGCCTGGAGAGCCCAATGGCTGGTGCTTAGGACGGCCCCGCCAAGCTGCTTCCCTTCCTGGTTCGCGCTCTTGAAGATGTCGCCCTTGGCCTTGGCCCCACGGCTGAGGCCGAGGCGCGTGTCCTGTCTTCTGCAGCGCTGATGCGGGTCCTCACCCACATCTACCTTCGCGATCCCGGCGTCGACCTCGACAGCCTGCTGGAGCCAGTAAGCGGCGAGCGTGCCGCTGCCGCTGCCGAGGCCGTGAAGGGTCGCGCGGAGGCTCTGCTGGGGAAGTTTCGGGCCTTCAGCACCAAGCCGAAGCAAGGTGCTGCCGACCCCGCTGCTCCATGAGGCGAACCCACTCCGCGCTGCTCCACCACCGACAAGTGACTCCGTTGTGGCTCCTGTCCTGCCTTTAATTCCTGCACATGTATCATGCCTCGGGGAGGTGTTTAAACTTGCGTTTGGCATTGAGATAACAGTGTGGACTGTAATATTTGCTTTTGAATTCCTTGAAATTTACGCTTTTCCTTCCTACTTGCTTATGTTCTACGCCGGCAGAGCCCGGCCCCGCGCATACCTCAGCCGCCGTTAGCCCCGACCGGAAACCAGGACGGGACCAAGGAGTGAGGGGCTACGTGACAAGTTAGGCTCCTGAGTCGCGATGCTCAGGAGTCCCCCTTGGCGCACGAACAACAAGTAGGGAGGTGTGATGTGGGTGATCTACCGTTCTACGTCTGCAGAGCCCGGCCGCGCGCATACCTCAACCGCCGTTAGCCTTTCGGAACTAAGGAGTGAGGGGCTACGTGACCAGTTAGGCTCCTGAGTCGCGATGCTCAGGAGTCCCCCTTGACGCTCAAACGGCCTTCGTACCTTGGCTCCGCTCGGGGAGAGACGCGCGACGAACCAGGCCCGGGGGGCCTGGCTGGGTGGCGTGCGTCTGGGCGTGACCCAGGCGCAGCCCCCGTGCCCAGCCCCTCGCGCGGCACTCCCGAGGGGAGGCGTTACGATGAGGCTAGACACTGAGCTCTGGGCTCCCTGAGGTTGATGCGGCCCGGGGGCCGCCCTCAGTTGTTTATCACCAGCGCGGAGCATAGCTCTTCCGTATGTGTACGGGCATAGCCGCTCCTCGACAGTGTCGTCAGCCAGCGCAGAGCATGGTGCTTCCACTGGTACGTGGGAGGGGGCTCCCCTCCGGGAGGAGCCCCCGGGGCATGTACAGCCCCGCCCTGACATGTGGCTGGCACGGTAGGGCCTGGCGAGGTGTATTTGGGCACTCGTGAGCCAGCGCGGGACTCACAGGGCCCTACCTCTAGGCGGGTTGCACCTGGCACTAGGCCTTATCTTGTGATGTGTCCCTGCAAATTTGGTTAGATGCCAGCACTCTACGTCCTCGGGTCCCGGCCCTCGAGCTGGCCTCAGCCGTCGCTGGTATGCCAGGTCGCGATGCCGTGGACAAGGCCAGAGGGTGAGGGCTGGAGAGCCAGTAAGAGCCCTGAGTTGCGATGCTCAGGTACCCCCCCTTTAACGTGCAAGTGGTCAGCATGGAAAAGAAGAGGTGCCGTGGACAGGCATCAAATAATCAAGCATGGTGGGTTGAACGCATAGCCGGAAATAAACGCAAAAGGGATACATGCCGCTGGGTCTGGCCTGAGCGACTTGGGGGATGATGCAGCCCGAGGGGCGCCCCCAACAAGGTAAGCTAACAACATGAAATAAAAGGGATACATGCCGCAGGGACGGACCCACGCGGCCTGGGAATAATGCAGCCCTGGGGGCGCTCCCAGCTAGAAATGAAACTTGAAAGATGTCACCTGATGATGTTGAGGACGAAGAAGTGTTGGCGTAGTAGACTCGGTGGGCTGCGGAAGCCGATCCTCATGAGCCCCCAGGCCCAGGGGCCTCGGGAGGCTCCGGAGGCGCTGGTGGCTCCTCGCGGACCATCTCCATCTCCGCTAGGGCTGCGGAACGCCTGGCCTCTTGAGCCTCCATGATGCCCCTCATGAGGCGCTGGTACGTGGCAGCCGCGTTCGGCAAGCCGTAAGGCATGCGAACGTAGCTGTGGGGTGGACCTTCGCAGCGCCCCACTCGCGAGGGCTAGAGGCGCTCCAGAGAGGCGACTCAATTGAGCCCTGGTATGTCGATGCAGACGCGCAGCCCACCATCCTCGCCTGGATGGGGAGCCACAGCTGGCAGGCGGCGGCCGCCTTTCATGACTCTTGACTCCTGTAGCTCCTGAATGGCCTTGCTGACGAACTCCTAAGGGTCTGGCCCTCCTTGCCTTACTCCTTCTTGAAGGAAACATGCTTCGTAACACGCCTCCATGTGGTGCCCAAGCGCCTCCCTCGTGACCTTAGCCAGGTCGGTGGCCCTCCAGGGGAGAGCCCCCGAGCCCTGCCTGAGGAGGGCGCCGGGTGTGCTTTCCTATGCGATGGAAGGAGGTTCCCCCTGGGCAGGCGCGGGCCCTGAGGGGCCTGCCTCCTGAGGGGCCGGGCCGGACAATGTTTCCTTCTTCTTGGGAGCGGTCTCGGGAAGCCTCCTGCTTCCGCGATCCGGGTCTTCCAGTGATGCGGCCTGAAAGGCTCATTCCAGGGAACACACCGCGTCCTTCTCTTCACAGGGCACCGTGATGACTCCGCCACTTCCTGGCATCTTGAGGACGTTGTAGCCGTGGTGAGTTACGGCCATGAACTTGGCCAGCGCTGGGTACCCAAGGATGGCGTTGTACGACAGGCAAATGTGAGCGACGTTGAAGTCGATAAGCTCGGTGCGGTAGTTGTCGCGTGCCCGAAGGTGACAGGGAGGCGGACCTGCCCAATCGGGACCGTGGAGCCGTCGGTGACTCCGGAGAAAGGCTTGGTTGGCTGAAGCTGGTTGTAGGGCACTTGGAGATTGTTGAATGTTTCCACGGACAGGACGTTGAGCCCTGCCCCGCCATTGATGAGGGTCCTGGTGACCACCACGTTGCTGATGATTGGGGAACAAAGCATCGGGAGGACTCCGGCTGTGGCCGCACACTTGAGCTGATCTGCTGAGCTGAACGTGATGGCGCACACCGACCACCTGAGAGGGCACGTGGCTTCGAGCTTGGGGAGGACTGCATTCACTTCGCGGGTGAACTGCTTGAAGATGCGCTGAGAGGCTGGGGCTTGATCCCCGCCCAGGATGCAGGCGATCGCGCACGGCTCTTGGAAGCCCCCAGCCCCCTCGTCCTGATGGCGGTCCCCGTTTCTCCTTGGCTGCGGCGGCAGTGGAGGGAGGCCTGCGTTGCCTTGCGGGCGATCCTCGCGAGGCTGATCCCTCCAGTCTCCCTCGCGAGGCGGGTCTTGCCAGCGATCCTCGCGAGGTCGATCGCGCCACCCTTGGTGCGGGCAGCGGTCTTCCCAGCGTCCTGCGTTCCTTCCTCCTCCTCGACCGTAGCCCCGGTCACCGTGGTCGGGACGACGGCCGATCCTTCCTTCTCGCATGACTCGGAGCTCTTGACATTCGTTGGTGTTGTGGGTGTGGAGGTCGTGGTACACACAGTACCGACTGCCCTTGGAAGATTCGGGCTGATCTCTGCCCCGCTTGGTGTCTGGTTCTGCCGCGAGCACGGCAGCCCCCTTGCGCTTCACATCCTTGGCCTTGGGCTTCTTCTCTTCTGGGTCTGCGGCAGGCAGCTCGAGGAGGGAGAGACGCCCTTCCTCAGCCCTGGCGCACTTGGTTGCCAAGTTGAACAACTCCAAGGAAGTGCACAGGTCTTCATGCATCGCCAGCTCCTCCTTCATCTTGACATCGCGCACACCGTCGGAGAAGGCTGAGATGATGGCCTCCTCGGTCACCTTGGGAATCTTGAGGCATGCATTGTTGAAGTGTTGGATGTACTTCTGCAGGGTCTCTCCGGGTTGTTGCTTGATGCGGCGCATGTCGCTCACGGCGGGTGGCCGGTCGCGAGTACCTTGGAAGTTGGCGATGAAGCGGGTGCGCATCTCGTCCCAGGAGGAGATCGTGCCTGGATCCAGGTTCAGTAGCCAGGTGCGGGCCCGTCCTTGAGCGCCATGGGAAACCAGTTCGCCATGACCTTCTCGTCTCCGTGGCAGCTTTGATGCCCAGCTCATAAAGCTGGAGGAACTCCGCATGGTCGGTCGTGCTGTCGTAACGAGGAGGCAGGTCTGGCTTGAACTTGTCGGGCCACGCGACGCTGCGCAGCTCGATGGTGAAGGCACGACAGCCTGCTGTGGCCACAGGAGGCCTTGGGTGACGGAGAGCTTGGTCTTGCATGTCCCCACGCGCGGCAGCTGGGGAGCAGCGCGGGGTCTTGACGTGCGGGAGCAGGAGCATGGTCGCGACGTGCTGGAGCAGGGAGCGCCCGGGCAGCTTCTTGCGGGCGAGGGACTTCTTGGAAGCTTTGCTCTTGCCGCGCTGGCACCTGACGGAGCGGGTTCCGCCCAGGGGCCACGCGCCTTGGAGCCATGGCACCTTCTTGAGGAGGAGGAGGCGGCTGGGGCGCCCCCGGAGCTTCGTCGCCCGCGCGGGGCGGGGTGCGGTGCAGCGGAACGGACGGCGCAGGAGAGCCCCCTGCGGCGCGGATGAGCTCGGCGACGCGGTCGAGCCATTCTTCGTAGACATCATCGATGGGATGGTAGCGCAGGAGCTCGTTTGCCGCGATGAGCGCAGCTCAAGCCTCCATGGGTGCGCGGAGTGCGCGGGATGAAGAACCAGCTGGGGTGAGCGATGGAGTAGCGGTGTGGCCGTCTTGCCACACGGACGGATGCTGAGACAACGCTTGCTGCTCATTCCCCGCCGGGCCGGTGGCGGTGTTGACGGCAAGTGACGGGGAACGGCGAGGACGCCCGCCGACAGGAGCCGTCTGGGCGACGCGGGAAGCGAGAGCGGCCCGGCGCTCGGCACGGGCCCGACGAGCGTCAGACATGGACACGATGGTCGGAGGAGAACGGGGTGGTGGAATACGAATTCCGGCGCACCCCTACCTGGCGCGCCAAATGTCGGATTTCGGGTTCCGGCAGACCCTTGAGGTTCGAACACTGGGGTGCGCGTGGAGATTTTGCCTTCTGCCTACCTGCACCCCTCCGCCTCGCTAAGATCTAAGCAATGGAAGGAATAGCACAAGAGACACAGGGTTTATACTGGTTCGGGCCACCGTTGTGGTGTAATACCCTACTCCAGTGTGTGGTGTGGTGGATTGCCTATTGGGCTGATGATGATGAGCAATACAAGGAAGAACAGTCTCGTGAGGGTCTGTTCTTGGCTGGGGGGATGAACTGCTGGGAGGAGTTCAGTCGCTCTCTCTCTCTCTCTCTCTCTCTCTCTCTCTGTGTGATGCTACTCGATCCGATCCTAACTTGTTTCTCTCTTGGATTCTAGATTCTCCCTTCTTGATTGCCCCCCTACCCTGGGGGTGGCTAGTCCTATTTATAGGCAAAGGCCTTGGGCCTCTTCCCAAATATTGAGCGGGAAGGGCGCCAACAATTGGCCATTTTGAAGGGGAACATCTGGTACACTTATCCTGACTAAAGTTGGTCCTCGCCTGCCAAAGGCTCTGGTGGTGACACTGGCTTGGGCTCCACAATGACTTCCTCCCTGCCGTTGGACTGGTCTTGGTCTCGTTGCACCGAAACGGGTGCATTTGCTTGATGCTCTCGCCTGCGCTTGCTCCCTTTGCACCAAAGAGGAAAGGAGGACACTGCACGGGCTGGCGCCCTTGGTCATCATGGCTTGCGTCACGGGCACCTCATGGGGTACCCCGCCTTGATCTCTCTGTCTCCTCGCGAGCCAGCCTGATGAGGCCGTGCCTGAGGAAACTCCATGTCGTCCGCCCTCGCGAGGCTTGGCCCCTCGCAAGGGTCTTGGGTCTGTGTTGATAAAGATGGGCCATGCTGGGCCCCCTTTTGAGCCACGCCGCAGGCCGCAGGCAGGCAAGTCTGGGGACCCCCGTTCCCAGAACACCGACCAAGTTTACATACAGATGTCGGTTTACGGCTACAAGTCTTAAACCGACTACGGGCCTCAGGCCCTCATCTATCTTCTTGAGCTTTAACACTCTCGAGTTACTGATGAAGTTAACCCGGCCCACATAGGCCGGTTTACGCCCAGTAGTAATATCCCCAACACAGGCCGTATTCAACGCGGGCTGTAATTAGGCCCAACTATTACACGGGCCATTAACAGGCCGGTAGGCCAGTTGGGCTGAAATTTATCCACGAAGACTACGGGCCGTTAAGAGGCCTAAAGTTACGTCAGACAAGAAATAGCTAGTGTCTGCATGGGTCGTTAAATGGCCTAAAGTTAAACCGGGCCGACAATGTCCCAGATGCACCACAGGCCGCTAACAGGCCAAAACTATTATCGGGCCGAAATGGTAAACAGGCATTTAACAAGCTGCAAACCTATCTTAGAATGGGCCCAAAAGAACAGTGGCATGTTAATAGCCCCGATCCGATTTAGGCTGTAATTTGGCCCAAAACACGGCAGGCTGTGAATGGGCCTGATCTAGTATGGGCCTCAATTTGGCCCAAAACATGGCAGGTTGTTAACAGGCCAGCCCACTGGTGCGTGAAAAAACATGGTAGGCCTTTAGCTGAGCCGGCCTTTTCACCGGAATGGGCCTCTGTTGGGCCGTGCCACGTGTTGACGTATCATAGGCGCCTCATGTCCAATGAGTGGATGACATCTGTCCCAACGGTGAGCAAACACGTGTTTCCTCCAGCCAATGAGTATTTTACACGTAGAAAATCCCCATTGGTCTGGGCTGTTAACGGGTTATCGGATCCAAAACTAGACCCGATAGCTTAACGGTGTTCCGTTACGATGGATGCCACGTGTCGGTCACCCTTGACGAAAGCACTTCTATGACGCGTGATCTATCGTCATGGAAGTGGACACTTCCGTGATGATAATTTTGGTAATGTCATGGAACACTTCAACGACAGCACAGGTATGACTATCTTGATTTTGTCATAAAATTGTCATGGATGTACATGCATGACAGAAAACGTGACCTACTGTGACAAACACGTATCATCACATAAGTTTCTTTTTTCGTAGTGGTGTGAAGTTGAGTCAGACTCAATGCCCGACCACTGCAGAAGATAGAGAGAAAATGAAAGTCATTCCCTATGATTCAGCCGTAGGTTCTATCATGTATGCAATGCTGTGTACCAGACCTGATGTGTGCCTTCCTATTAGTTTAGTAGGGAGGTACCAAAGTAATCCAGGAGTGGATCACTGGACAGCGGTCAAGAACATCCTGAAATACCTGAAAAGGACTAAGGATATGTTTCTCGTTTATGGATGTGACAAAGAGCTCGTCGTAAACGGTTACGTCGATGCAAGCTTTGACACTGATTCGGGTGACTCTAAGTCACAAACTAGATACGTATTTTAATTAAATGGTGGAGCTGTCAGTTGGTGCAGTCCCAAGCAGAACGTCGTGGCAGGATCTACGTGTGAAGCAGAGTACATAGCTGCTTCGGAAGCATCAAATGAAGGAGTCTGGATGAAGGAGTTCATATCCGATCTAGGTGTAATACCTAGTGCATCGGGTCCAATGAAAATCTTTTGTGACAATACTGGTGCAATTGCCTTGGCAAAGGAATCCAGATTTCACAAAAGAACCAAGCACATCAAGAGACGCTTCAATTCCATCCGCGATCAAGTCAAGGAGGGAGACATAGAGATTTGCAAGATACATACGGATCTGAATGTTGCAGACCCGTTGACTAAGCCTCTCTCACGAGCAAAACATGATCAGCACCAAGAGACCGTGAGTGTTAGAATCATTACAATGTAATCTAGATTATTGACTCTAGTGCAAGTGGGAGACTGAAGGAAATATGCCCTAGAGGCAATAATAAAGTTGTTGTTTATATTTCCTTATATCATGATAAATATTTATTATTCATGCTAGAATTGTATTGACCGGAAACTTAGTACATGTGTGAATACATAGACAAATAGAGTGTCACTAGTATGCCTCTACTTGACTAGCTCGTTGATCAAAGATGGTTAAGTTTCCTAGCCATGGACAAATAGTTGTCATTTGATAAACAAGATCACATCATTAGAGAATGATGTGATTAACTTGACCCTTCTGTTAGCTTAGCCCAATGATCGTTTAGTTTACTGCTATTGCTTTCTCCATAACTTATACATGTTCCTATGACTATGAGATCACGCAACTCCCAAATACCGGTGGAACACTTAGTGTGCTATCAAACATCAAAACATAACTGGGTGATTATAAAGATGCTCTACAGGTGTCTCCGATGGTGTTTGTTGAGTTGGCATAGATCGAGATTAGGATTTGTCACTCTGAGTATGGGCTAGGTATCTCTGGGCCCTCTCAGTAATGCACATCACTATAAGCCTTGCAAGCAATGTGACTAATGAGTTAGTTGCGGGATGATGCATTACGGAACGAGTAAAGAGACTTGCCGGTAACGAGATTGAACTAGGTATTGAGATACCGACAATCAAATCTCGGGCAAGTAACATACCGATGACAAAGGGAACAACGTATGTTGTTATGCGGTTTGATCGATAAAGATCGTCATAGAATATATGGGAGCCAATATGAACATCCAGGTTCCGCTGTTGGTTATTGACCGGAGATGTGTCTCGGTCATGTCTACATAGTTCTCGAACCCATAAGGTCTGCACGCTTAACGTTCGGTGACGATCGGTATCATGAGTTTATGAGTTTTGATGTACCGAAGGTAGTTCAGAGTCTCAGATATGATCACGGACAAGACGAGGAGTCTCGAAATGGTTGACACATAAAAAATTATATATTGGACGACAATATTCGGACACCGGAAGTGTTCCGGGTGATTTCGAAGAAAACCGGAGTGCCGGAGGGTTACTGGACCCCCCCGGTGGCGGATTGGGCATACATGGGCCATAGGGAAGAGGGGAGGCAGCCCACAAGGGGCAGCCGCGCCCCCTCCCTATAGGGAGTCCAAATTGGACTAGGGAGGGGGCGCGCCCCCCTTTCCTTCTCCTCTTCCTCTCCTTTCCCTCTTTCCCCTTCTCCTCCTAGTAGGACTAGGAAAGGAGGAATCCTACTCCTACTAGGAGGAGGATTCCTCCTCCCATGGCGCGCCCCTAGGGCCGGCCGGCCTCCCCCCTTGCTCCTTTATATACGAGGGCAGGGGGGCACCCTAGGACACACAAGTTGATTGCTTTTAGCCGTGTGCGGTGTCCCCCCTCCACCATAATCCACCTCATCATATCGTCGTATTGCTTAGGCGAAGCCCTGCGCTGGTAGCTTCATCATCACCATCATCATGTCGTCGTGCTGACAAAGCTCTCCCTCGACACTCAGCTGGATCAAGAGTTCGTGGGACGTCACCAAGCGGAACGTGTGCAGATCACGGAGGTGCCATACTTTCGGTGCTAGGATCGGTTGGATCGTGAAGACGTTCGACTACATCAACTGCGTTGTCACAATGCTCCCGCTTACGGTCTACGAGGGTATGCGGACAACACTCTTCCCTCTCGTTGCTATGTATCACCTAGATAGATCTTGCGTGTGCGTAGGATTTTTTTGAAATTACCGCGTTCCCCAATAGCCAAAGGCCCTGCCCATGCTTAATTGGGTCGCCGGCAATACCATTAAGGATGATCCTCGAGGAAGAGGAGCTAAGGAGGACCGCAATCCAATCCCTAAATTTTCTTGGGAATCCTCTTCGTTGGAGTATGTCGAGCAAATACTCTATTTCATGGTGTCTAAGGCCTTGGAGATGTCAACCTTGAAGAGAAGGGATGGGGTCTTGCTCTTGTGAAGCCGCCAAGATAGATTGCAGACATAGATGAAGTTTGTTGTGGATGCTTCTAGTTTTGATGAAGGTGCTTTGGGCGTTGGAAATGCGCCTTGTCATGTGTGGGCCAAGCCTTGTCATGTCGTGCATCTGTTTGCATTGTATTCATTGTTTCTTCCCCCTCTTCTCTCTGGTAGACTTAAAGACTAACGCCACTGCTGCCCCGATCGACTAGGGTGTTGACGAACCCTCCTTCTCAGGAGAGCTTCCAGGCAAGCAAAACCTCCTTGATCATCCTGATACCGCCTATTCCTTCTCTCTACTGCTTGCATTAGAGTAGTGTAGCTGTTACTACTTTGGATGAACCTATTCTGCTGCATAGCCTGTCTTTGCTACTACTATTGTTACCTTTACCTGCAATCATAATGCTTAGTATAGGATGCTAGTATTCCATCAGTGGCCCTACATTTTTGTCCGTCTGCCATGCTATACTATCGGGCCATGATCACGTCGGGTGTTGATCACGGGTATATACACACATACATACATACATACATATTATACTTGATACAAGTTGTGACTAAAGTCGGGTCGGCTCGTAGAGTACCGGCGAGTGATTCACGAATGTGGGGGCTGAAGCAGCAGGTGGTTCCATCTAGGTAGTGGTGGATCTGGGTTCACGACGCCCCCCTGAGTGATACCTTGTGGCGGAGCGACATGGCAGGTTGAGACTGATATGTCTCCGCCGTATCTACTTTTCCAAACACTTTTGCCCTTGTTTTGGACTCTAACTTGCATGATTCAAATGGAACTAACCCGGACTGACGCTGTTTTCAGTAGAATTGCCATGGTGTTATTTTTGTGTAGAAATAAAAGTTCTCGGAATGACCTGAAAATTAACGGAGAATTATTTTGGAATATATAAAAAATATTGGAAGAAATATCCACGTCAGGGGGCCCACACCCTATCCACGGGGGTGGGGGCGCGCCCCCCTGCCTCGTGGCCCCCCTGACTCTCCACCGACCTCAACCTTGACTCCATATATTCACTTCCGGGGAGAAAAAAAGCAGAGAGAAGGATTCATCACGTTTTACGATACGGAGCCGCCGCCAAGCCCTAAACTCTCTCAGGAGGGCTGATCCTTCGCCATCGTCATCATCAACCTTCTTCCATCACCAATTTCATGATGCTCACCGTCGTGCGTGAGTAATTCCATCGTAGGCTTGCTGGACGGTGATGGATTGGATGAGATTTATCATGTAATTGAGTTAGTTTTGTTAGGGTTTGATCCCTAGTACCCACTTTGTTCTAAGATTGCTGTTGCTATGACTTTGCTATGCTTAATGCTTGTCACTAGGGCCCGAGTGCCATGATTTCAGATCTGAACCTATTATGTTTTCGTCAATATATGAGAGTTCCTGATCCCGTCTTGCAAGTCTATAGTCACCTATTATGTGTTATGATCCGTTATCCCCGAAGTGACAATAATCGGGATACTTACCGGTGATGACCGTAGTTTGAGGAGTTCATGTATTCACTGTGTGTTAATGCTTTGGTCTAGTACTCTATTAAAAGGAGGCCTTAATATCCCTTAGTTTCCATTAGGACCCCGCTGCCATGGGAGGGTAGGACAAAAGATGTCATGCAAGTTCTTTTCCATAAGCACATATGACTATATTCGGAATACATGCCTACATTACACTGATGAACTGGAGCTAGTTTTGTGTCGCCCTAGGTTATGACTGTTACATGATCAATCGCATCCGGCATAATTCTCCATCACCGATCCAATGCCTACGAGTTTTTCCTGTATTGTTCTTCGCTTATTTACTTTTCCGTTGCTACTATTACAATCACTATAAAACCCCAAAATTTTACTTTTGCTACCGTTACCTTTTGCTATCGTTACCACTACTATCATATTACTTTCCTGCAGATATTAAGTTTCCAGGTGTGGTTGAATTGACAACTCAGCTGCTAATACTTGAGAATATTCTTTGGCTCCCCTTGTGTCGAATCAATAAATTTGGGTTGAATACTCTACCCTCAAAAACTGTTGCGATCCCCTATACTTGTGGGTTATCAAGAACATTTTATGGCGCCTTAGCCGGGGAGCATAGCTCTATTCTTTGAGTCACTTGGGATTTATATCTGCTTATCATTATGAAGAACTTGAAAGATCAAAGAACCAAGATTTTTCCCTCAACTATGAGGGGAGGTAAGGAACTGCCATCTAGCTCCGCACTTGATTCACCTTCTGTTTTGAGTAAGCTTGAGACACCTAAACCTGCTTCTGCTATTAATTCCGATATGTCGCATGTTATTGATGATGCCACTTCTGCTATGCATGATACTTACGATGAAACTACTTCTATGCTTGATACTACTATGCCACTAGGTGAATTTCTTGATGAACAACTTGCTAGGGCTAGAGAGAATGAAATTATTGAAACTGATAATATTGATGAAAGTGATGATAAAGATTCTCCCCCTAGATATGAATTCCTGTTGTGCCTGAGGGTTATGTTATGGATGAAGAAACTGCTAGAGACTTTCTTGCCTGCAATGATAGATTTGATCTTAAGAAACTATTGGTAAGCTTAAAGAAAAATCTCTGAATGCTAGAATGAAATATGATCCTGCTTATGCTACTTCACCTATCTTTATTACTAATAAGGATTATGATTTCCCTGTTGATCCTGATATAATTACTTTGGTTGAATCTGATCCTTTCTATGGCTATGAATCTGAAATTGTTGTGGCACATCTTACTAAATTAAATGATATAGCTATCCTGTTCACTAATGATGAGAAAACTCGCTATTATTATATCCTTAAAATATTTCCATTCTCATTAAAGGGTGATGCTAAGATATGGTTTAATTCTCTTGATCCTGGTTGTGTGCGTAGTCCCCAGGATATGATTTACTACTTCTCTGCTAAATATTTCCCCGCTCATAAGAAACAAGCTGCTTTAAGGGAAATATATAATTTTGTGCAAATTGAAGAAGAGAGTCTCTCACAGGCTTGGGGGAGGCTTCTCCAATTACTTAATGCTTTGCCTGATCATCCTCTCAAGAAAAATGAAATACTTGATATCTTCTATAATGGGGTAACCGATGCTTCCAGAGATTACCTGGATAGTTGTGCTGGTTGTGTTCTCAGGGAAAGAACTGTTGATCAAGCTGAAATTCTATTGATAATATGTTGACCAATGAAAATAATTGGACACTTCCTGGACCAACTCCTAAGCCAACTCCGAAGAAAAGGGGTATTCTATTTCTCAGTCCTGAAGATATGCAAGAGGCAAAGAAATCTATGAAAGAAAAAGGTATAAAAGTTGAAGATGTTAAGAATTTACCACCTATTGAAGAAATACATGGTCTTAATTTGCCGCCTGTTGAAGAAACACACGGTCTTGGTAACCCGACATAGGTAGTAAAGGTAAATTCTCTCTATAGATATGATAAAGCTGAAATCCCTCCTGCTAAGTTTGCTAGCCAATGTTTGGATGAATTTGATAACTTTATGGTTAAGCAAGAAGATTTTAATGCTTATGTTGGTAGACAATTGAAACATAATGCTTATATGACTGAACACTTGAGTGATTATATGGCTAGTGTTAAGGGTGAACTTAAACTTATTAGTAAACATGCTTCTATGGTTACCACTCAAGTAGAACAATTACTTAAAGCTCAGAATGATTTGCTCAATGAATTGAATAGTAAAGATAATGACTTTTGTCGTGGTGGGCGCACGGCAGATGCCAAGGGATGGCTAAAGAGAGGAGGAGGCTCGAGGGCGCTGGTGGACTCGAGAGGCGAGGTTGGCATGAGCGGGCGCAGGACGCCGGACATACCCAGGTTCGGGGCTCTCCGGAGAGATAATACCCCTAGTCCTGCCGAGTGTGGTTGGATGATCGATAGTACAATGTTGCTCCTGGAGCTGTATGGAGGAGGAAGGAAGCTGACCCAGGCTTAGGCAGTTCCCTCTCCTCGGGTGTTGCTCACTAGGTGTGTGTGATGGAATGAGTTCTCTTCCCTCTGTCCCCATGCATGAGGGCTCCTGGGGGGTTTTATAGGTCAACCCCCCAGGGGTACAGTGGTAATGTTACAAGTCGGTGGGTCCGTATTGTCGGTGTCCGGGAACCCGGGCTGGGTCCCGTTGAGGGCTTGTCGTTCACCGGGTTCCCCTAGGTGTGGGCCCTGCACGCCTAGGGGGACTATGCGCCATCTTGTCGATCGTCAGGGCATGGCCGAGTTGAGTCATGTACAGTGCTCTCCGTCAGGTTGCTGCTTGCTGTCGTCAGCGGTGAAGGTGGGGGCACTGTAGCCATGCCAGCCCTGGTCAGTGGGTAGGTGAGGGGCACTGTTGCCACGTTCCTGCTGACCAGAGGCATGGGCGGGGCACTGTTACCTCGGTCATGTTGATTGGGGTCTCGTCCCATCGTACGGCCTGGATGGGACGAGAGTTGACCCGTGCTGGATTGCGTAGCACGCCATGGGTGGTGCTTGGCTTGTTGAGGAGGATTTGGTTGTGCCGGGTTCGGCTGTCTTGCGCTAGTTATTGGGGCCGAGTCGACACGTCTTGCCGGGTCGAGCGACCCGACCAAGCGCGTGCCGGTATTAAGGGGCAGTGCCAACCTCATTATTTTTTAAGAGGATCCGGGTTCCGTTGCCTGCCCGGGGTCCATCCCCCCGACAGTAGTCCCCGAAGCTGTGAAGGTCCGCCGTCTTCGGATGAGTGGGCCTTCATAGTTTCCCCCTTAAGCAAGGTGGATTCTGCGAGCGCCGGGTCCGGCAACACCCACTGTGTGCCGGTTTTCTCGGAAACTGGATCGTGGCATCCCGGCCGTGGCGGGGACTGAGAAGTTCGGCGAATCTTGGGGTAATCCTTCGGGCTTCATGCGGGCGCCACGGGGTGCCCGGAAGTCGGAGGGGCCTGACAGGCCACGCGCGTGAAGGGATCGGGTGGCGGGCTAGGGCCCACCGTCGTGTGCCCTTGGCCCAAGCGCGCAGATTTATTGCGGCGTCCGGGGGCCGGTTACTCTTCCCCAGGCAGTTACTACTCGTGTACGCGCGCACTTATTGCGGGGTAGTGGAACGGGTGCATGTAGACGATCCCACTTCCCCACGTTCAAACCGAGGGTTATAAATTGGGGGGCAGGGGGGAGGCGGACATTATTCTCGCTCACGCCCTCCTGTCCCTTTGCTCTCGCTCCGCTCTTCGCAACTTGACGCACTGCGACGTCCGCTGCTCCGATCAGAACTCCATCTCTCCATCTTCCTTCTTCTTCTTCTTCCTTCGATCATGTCGCTGCCATCGGGTTCCTGGATGGGCTCGAGCGTCACCTTCGAGGACACCGCCCAACTCCGGGCGCGCGACGCCTGCCACGGGAGATGGATGTCAGCGTCCGCCTGCCGCGGGGCGAGCAGAGGCCTCGGCCTGAGGGGCAGGAGCGCGTGGTCTTCCTCACGCACTTTGAGCGCGGATTCGGGTTGCCGGTGAGCACCTTCTTCGATGTGTTGTTGGAGTTCTTTGGTCTCTAGCCGCATCATCTTGGCGCCGGCGCCATCGTCCAGCTCTCCGGCTTCGTCACCCTCTATGAGGGGTACCTGGGGGTCGAGCCTTCGATCGACCTCTGGGCGCGCTTCTTCTCCTTGAAGCAGCAGGGCCCGTCGGCCGGGGAGTTCGCCGACTGCGGCGCCGCCATCATCTCGAAGCGGTCGGGGGAGGATTTCCCAAGATCCCGCTGGAGGATTCTGCCAAGAAGTGGCAGAACTCCTTCTATGTCCGCAACCTTGGCGCGGATCGCATCAATCTTCCGGCCTTCGCCATCGCACCGCCGCGGGCGAAGACGAACTGGGGCTACTCGCCCAGGCGCCCGTCGCAGGAGATTGTCAATCTCTGCAAGCGGGTGACGGTGATGAGGATGCAGGAGGGGCTCACTGGCACCGACCTCCTCGCCGCGTTCATCAAGTGCCGGGTCCTTTCGCTTTAGGGGCGCTCCTGCCTCATCGGCGATATGGTCGGCCTTCAAGACCCCAACCGCATGGGGTCGACGCGGTTGTCCGCGGTGCAGGTCGTGCGCGGCGTGAATGACATCTCCAAGGCCAACCTTGGGGAGGACTGGGAGTTCGGCAAGGCGCCGTACAGCCGGTCGAACCCGGCGCCGCAGGTGAGTGTCTGGTCTTCTTACTTTGCTGCCGTGCACCTTCTCGCCTGTCCTGACGCGACGCGGGTGGTACTTCTGAACGGGATTCGGCATCCTTACACCTAGGCCTCGTCGCAGGTGGCACCGGTGGCGCCAGAGGAGACCACGGCTCGTTGTTGTCTACTACACAACCTTCTTCTTGTAGACGTTATTGGGCCTCCAAGTGCAGAGGTTTGTGGGACAGTAGCAAATTTCCCTCAAGTGGATGACCTAAGGTTTATCAATCAATGGGAGGCATAGGATGAAGATGGTCTCTCTCAAGCAACCCTGCAACCAAATAACAAAGAGTCTCTTGTGTCCCCAACACACCCAATACAATGGTAAATTGTATAGGTGCACTAGTTCGGCAAAGAGATGGTGATACAAGTGGTATACGGATGGTAGATAAAGGTATTTGTAATCTGAATTATAAAAACAGCAAGGTAACTAATGATAAAAGTGAGTGTAAACGGCATTGCAATGATAGGAAACAAGGCCTAGGGTTCATACTTTCGCTAGTGTAAGTTCCCTCAACAATACTAACATAATTGGATCACATAACTATCCCTCAACATGCAACAAAGAATCACTCCAAAGTCACTAATAGCGGAGAACGAACGAAGAGATTATGGTAGGGTACGAAACCACCTCAAAGTTATTCTTTCCAATCAATCTGATGGGCTATTCCTATAAGTGTCACAAACAGCCCTAGAGTTCATACTAGAATAACACCTTAAGACACAAATCAATCAAAATCCTAATGTCACCTAGATACTCCAATGTCACCTCAAGTATCCGTGGGTATGATTATATGATATGCATCACACAATCTCAGATTCATCTATTCAACCAACACATAGAACCTCAAAGAGTGCCCCAAAGTCCTACCAGAGAATCATGACAAAAACGTGTGCCAACCCCTATGCATAGCTTCATGGGCGGAACCCGCAAGTTGATCACCAAAACATACATCAAGTGAATCACGTGGTATCCCATTGTCAGCACAGATACCCACGACAAGACATACATCAAGTGTTCTCAAATCTTTAAAGACTCAATCCGATAAGATAACTTCAAAGGGGAAACTCAATTCATTACAAGAGAGTAGAGGGGGAAGAAACATCATAGGATCCAACTATAATAGTAAAGTTTGCGATACATCAAGATCGTATCATCTCAAGAACACGAGAGAGAGATCAAACACATAGCTACTGGTACATACCCTCAGCCTCGAGGGAGAACTACTCCCCCCTCGTCATGGAGAGCGCCGGGATGATGAAGATGGCCACTGGAGAAGGATTGCCCCCTCCGGCAGGGTGCCGGAACAGGTCTAGATTGGCTTTTGGTAGCTACGGAGCCTTCTAGCGGTGGAACTCCCGATCTATTGTGTGTTTTTGAAGTTTTAGGATACGTAGGTATATATGGGTGAAAGAAGCACGTCGGTGGATCGAAAGGGGGGCCACGAGGCAGGGGGTGCGCCCCCCACCCTCATGGGCACCTCCCTTCTTTCCTGATGTGCACTCCATGCTTTTCCGGCAGCTTTCCTTCCAAAAATAACTTCTCTAGTTGATTTCGTTCCGTTTCGACTCCGTTTGATATTCCTTTTCTTTGAAACACTGAAATAGGCAAAAAAAACAACAATTCTGGGTTGGGCCTCCGGTCAATAGGTTAGTCCCAAAAATAATATAAAAGTGGATAATAAAGCCCAATATTGTCTAAAATAGTAGATAATATAGCATGGAGCAATCAAAAATTATAGATACGTTGGAGACGTATCAAGCATCCCCAAGCTTAATTCCTGCTCGTCCTCGAGTAGGTAAATGATAAAAACAGAATTTTTGATGCGGAGTGCTACTTGGCATAATTTTAATGTAATTCTTCTTAATTGTGGTATGAATATTCAGATCCGAAAGATTCAAGACAAAAGTTCATATTGACATAAAAATGATAATACTTCAAGCATACTAACTAAGCAATTATGTCTTCTCAAAATAACATGGCCAAAGAAAAGTTATCCCTACAAAATCATATAGTCTGGCTATGCTCCATCTTCACCACACAACATATTTAAATCATGCACAACCCCGACGACAAGCCAATCAATTGTTTCATACTTTTGATGTTCTCAAACTTTTTCAATCTTCACGCACTATATGAGCGTGAGCCATGGACATAGCACTATAGGTGGAATAGAATGGTGGTTGTGGAGAAGACAAAAAGGAGAAGATAGTCTCACATCAACTAGGCGTATCAATGGGCTATGGAGATGCCCATCAATAGATATCAATGTGAGTGAGTAGGGATTGCCATGCAACGAATGCACTAGAGCTATAAGTGTATGAATGCTCAATAAAAGAAACTAGTGGATGTGCATCCAACTTGCTTGCTCACAAAGACCTAGGGCATTTTGAGGAAGCCCATCATTGGAATATACAAGCCAAGTTCTATAATGAAAGATTCCCACTAGTATATGAAAGTGACAACATAGGAGACTCTCTATCATGAAGATCATGGTGCTACTTTGAAGCACAAGTGTGGTAAAATGATAGTAGCATTGTCCCTTCTCTCTTTTTCTCTCATCATTTTTTTATTTTTTTATTTGGGCCTTTTATCTTTTTTATGGCCTCTTTTCTCTCCTTTTTTATTTGGGCTTCTTTGGCCTCTTTTATTTATTTTCGTCCGGAGTCTCATCCCGACTTATGGGGGAATCATAGTCTCCATAATCCTTTCCTCACTGGGACAATGCTCTAATAATGATGATCATCACACTTTTATTTACTTACAACTCGATACTTAGAACAAGATATGACTCTATATGAATGCCTCCGACGGTGTACCGGGATGTGCAATGATGCATGAGTGACATGTATGAAAGAATTATGAACGGTGGCTTTGCCACAAATACAATGTCAACTACATGATCATGCTAAGCAATATGACAATGATGAAGCATGTCATAATAAACGGAACGGTGGAAAGTTGCATGGCAATATATCTCGGAATGGCTATGGAAATGCCATAATAGGTAGGTATGGTGGCTGTTTTGAGGAAGGTATATGGTGGGTGTATGATACCGGCGAAGAGTGCGCGGTATTAGAGAGGCTAGCAATGGTGGAAGGAAGGAAAGTGCGTATAATCCATGGACTCAACATTAGTCATAAATAAATCATATACTTATTGCAAAAATCTATTAGTTATCGAAACAAAGTACTACGCGCATGCTCCTAGGGGGATAGATTGGTAGGAAAAGACCATCGCTCGTCCCCGACCGCCACTCATAAGGAAGACAATCAATAAATAAATCATGCTCCGACTTCATCACATAACGGTTCACCATACGTGCATGCTACGGGAATCACAAACTTCAACACAAGTGTTTCTCAAATTCATAACCACTCAACTAGCATGACTCTAATATCACCATCTCCATATCTCAAAACAATCATCAAGTATCAAACTTCTCATAGTATTCAACACACTCATAAGAGAATTTTATTATTCTTGAATACCTAGCATATTAGGATTTTAAGAAAATTGACATGCTATTTAAGACTCTCAAAATAATCTAAGTGAAGCATGAGATTTCATGTATTTCTTCAAAATAAAACTACCACCATGCTCAAGATATAAGTGAAGCACTAGAGCAAATGACAAACTACTCCGAAAGATTTAAGTGAAGATCAATGAGTAGTCGAATAATTATGCAACTATGTGAATACTCTCTAACATTTAATAATTTAAGATCTTGGTATTTTATTCAAACAGCAAGCAAAACTAAATAAAATAACATGACTCTCCAAGCAAAACACATATCATGTGGCGAATAAAAATATAGCTCCAAGTAAAGTTACCGATGAACGAAGACAAAAGAGGGGATGCCTTCCGGGGCATCCCCAAGCTTAGGCTCTTAGTTGTCCTTGAATATTACCTTGGGGTGCCTTGGGCATCCCCAAGCTTAGGCTCTTGCCACTCCTTATTCCATAATCCATCGAATCCTTACCCAAAACTTGAAAACTTCACAACACAAAACATAAAGTAGAAAACTCGTGAACTCCGTTAGTATAAGAAAATAAATCACCACTTCAAGGTACTGTAATGAACTCATTCTTTATTTATATTTGTGTTAAACCTACTGATTCAAACTTCTCTATGGTTTATAAACTATTTTACTAGCCATAGATTCATCAAAATAAGCAAACAACACACGAAAAACAGAATCTGTCAAAAACAGAACAGTCTGTAGTAATCTGGATCAAACGTATACTTCTGAACCCCAAAAATTATAAAATAAGTTTCTGGACCTTAGGAATTTATCTATTAATCATCTGAAAAAAGAATTAACTAAATATCACTCTCCAAATAAAAATGGCTGCAATTCTCGTGAGCGCTAAAGTTTCTGTTTTTTTACAGCATGATCGCAAAGACTTTCCCCAAGTCTTCCCAAAGGTTCTACTTGGCACAAACACCAATTAAAAGCATATAACCACATCTAAACATAGGCTAGATGAATTATTTATTACTAAACAGGAACAAAAATAAAGGAACAAAAATAAAATTGGGTTGCCTCCCAACAAGCGCTATCGTTTAACGCCCCTAGCTAGGCATGATGATTTCAATGATGCTCACATAAAAGATAAGAATTGTAACATAAAGAGAGCATCATGAAAAATATGACTAGCACATTTAAGTCTAACATACTTCCTATGCATAGGGATTTTGTGGGCAAACAACTTATGGGAACAATAATCAACTAGCATAGGAGGGCGAAACAAGCATAACTTCGAAATTTTAAGCACATAGAGAGGAAACTTGATATTATTGCAATTCCTACAAGCATATGTTCCTCCCTCATAATAATTTTCAGTAGCATCATGAATGAATTCAACAATATAACCAGCACCTAAAGCATTCTTTTCATGATCTACAAGCATAGAAACTTTATTACTCTCCACATAAGCAAATTTCTTCTCAATCGGAATAGTGGGAGTATCATAAGATACTTGAATACTGTAAATTTTTTCCACATTAAAAGAGTAATGTTCAGAAAAGGGGTAACCATAATCATGACATGTTTTATAAATATAATCCTCACTACTTTTTGTAGCATATGTATCATCACAATAATTATCATAAGTAGGAGGCATGCTATCATCATTATAAATTTGCATACCAAAACTTGGGAGACTAAAAATATCATCTTCATTAATCATAGCTTCCCCAAGCTTGGGACAAACATTAATTGCAGCAAATATATTCTCAAAAACATCATCTTCATCAAACATAGCATCCCCAAGCTTGGGCCTTTTCATATCATAAGCATAATCACTCTCATCATTAATAGTATGGATAGCACCAATAGTATAGCAATTATCATATTCTTCCAAGCAAGTGCCAAAAAGATTTTCAAGATCATAAGAAGTATCATTATCTTCCACAATTATATTTTCATGAGGCACAATAGTAATAGGAGCAGCACTATTTGGGAGAGATATCTTTTTACCTCTCTTCCTTTTTCTTTTCTTCTTCTTCACCACATCATGTGTGGGTTCAATCCTCTTTTTGGAGCTCCTTATTAATGAGATTGGTTGAATAGGAGGCTCCTCCGCGTTACCTGATTCATCATAAGAAATAATAGGAGGATATTAGGAAGTCTCTTCCCTTTCATTAGTATTCTCTTCATCTTCTATTTGTTTTCTTTTCTTTATGTAATTGGCAATATAAGGATTTTCAATACAATTCACCGCACAATACATATAAATTTCCTCTAGATCAAAACCAAGAAGTTTATAACGTGCAAATTCCGGAAGATAGTTAGTTATACGTTTCATTTCTTCATAGCCCATAAGCAAACTAAGTTCATTATAGTGTGCAAAGGAAATCAAGTCATCACAATTTTTGGACACGATTAGATCATGAAACAATTTGCATCGGATAGCTAAATGACCACTTTCATTGCAAAGTTCACAAGTATGGCCAAGAAAATTTAAATTTTCAGCACAATCATGTAGCCTTTCTTGCAACAATTTAGTTTCTAAGTACTTATGCCTCATGCAATATTTATCTTCCCTATTTGGTGTGTACTTACAAACCAAATGCACTCCACAAAAATTGACATGTCTATAGGAGACATCATCATAACTAGTGCAATCATCATTAGTATCACAGATATTCAAAGAATTCGTACTAACAACATTGCAATCATGCTCATCATTCAAATATTTAGTGCCAAACATTTTATAGATTTCTTCTTCTAGCACTTGAGCACAATTATCCTTTCCATCATACTCACGAAAGATATTAAAAAGGTGAAGTGTATGAGACAAACTCAATTCCATTTTTTATATAGTTTTCTTTTATAGACTAAACTAGTGATAAAACAATAAAATAAAAGAATCAATTGCAAGATCTAAAGATATACCTTCAAGCACTCACCTCCCCGGCAATGACGCCTGAAAAGAGCTTGATGTCTACTACACAACCTTCTTCTTGTAGACGGTGTTGGGCCTCCAAGTGCAGAGGTTTGTAGGATAGTAGAAAATTTCCCTCAAGTGGATGACCTAAGGTTTATCAATCCGTGGGAGGCGTAGGATGAAGATGGTCTCTCTCAAGCAACCTTGCAACCAAATAACAAAGAGTTTCTTGTGTCCCCAACACACCCAATACAATGGTAAATTGTATAGGTGCACTAGTTCGGCGAAGAGATGGTGATACAAGTGGTATATGGATAGTAGTTAAAGGTATTTGTAATCTGAAATTATAAAAACAGCAAGGTAACTAATGATAAAAGTGAGTGTAAACGGTATTGCAATGATAGGAAACAAGGCCTAGGGTTTATACTTTCGCTAGTGTAAGTTCCCTCAACAATACTAACATAATTGGATCACATAACTATCCCTCAACGTGCAACAAAAAGTCACTCCAAAGTCACTAATAGCGGAGAACGAACGAAGAGATTATGGTAGGGTACGAAACCACATTCAAAGTTATTCTTTCCAATCAATCCGATGGGCTATTCCTATAAGTGTCACAAACAGCCCTAGAGTTCGTACTAGAATAACACCTTAAGACACAAATCAATCAAAAGCCTAATGTCACCTAGATACTCCATTGTCACCTCAAGTATCCGTGGGTATGATTATACGATATGCATCACACAATCTCAGATTCATCTATTCAACCAACACATAGAACCTCAAAGAGTGCCCCAAAGTCTTACCGGAGAATCACGATGAAAACGTGTGCCAACCCCTATGCATAGGTTCATGGGCGGAACCCGCAAGTTGATCACCAAAACATACATCAAGTGAATCACGTGGTATCCCATTGTCAGCACAGATACCCATGGCAAGACATACATCAAGTATTCTCAAATCTTTAAAGACTCAATCCGATAAGATAAATTCAAAGGGCAAACTCAATTCATTACAAGTGAGTAGAGGGGGAAGAAACATCATAGGATCCAACTATAATAGTAAAGCTCGCGATACATCAAAATCGTATCATCTCAAGAACACGAGAGAGAGATCAAACACATAGCTACTGGTACATACCCTCAGCCTCGAGGGAGAACTACTCCCTCCTCGTCATGGAGAGCGCCGGGATGATGAAGATGACCACCGGAGAAGGATTTCCCCCTCCGGTGGGGTGCCGGAATGGGTCTAGATTGGCTTTTGGTGGCTACGGAGGCTTCTGGCAGTGGAACTCCCGATCTATTGTGTTTTTTTGAAGTTTTAGTATACGTAGGTATATAAGGGTGAAAGAAGCACGTCGGTGGACTGAAAGGGGGGCCACGAGGCAGGGGGCGCGCCCCCCACCCTCGTGGGCACCTCCCTTCTTTCCTGATGTGCACTCCAAGCTTTTCCGGTAGCTTTCCTTCCAAAAATAACTTCTCTAGTTGATTTTGTTCCGTTTCGACTCCGTTTGAAATTCCTTTTCTTTGAAACACTAAAATAGGCAAAAAAACAACAATTCTGGGTTGGGCCTCCGGTTAATAGGTTAGTCCCAAAAATAATATAAAAGTGGATAATAAAGCCCAATATTGTCTAAAACAGTACATAATATAGCATGGAGCAATCAAAAATTATAGATACGTTGGTGACGTATCACTCGTGGCAGGGAGGAGGATGCCGAGTCTGACGCCGGCGCTAGGCGTCACGCGGGTAAGTCTCATTTTTTCTTCACGTGTCTTGAGTTGCTGACCGCAGCACGGAATGGTCGGGGCTGACGCCAGTTGTTGGTGTAGCGGCGTTCGGCGGGGGAGGCGGCGACGCGGTTGGAGCCGGGTCCTCGCATGGGGCGGTGCTAAGCCGCCCGCATGGGAAAGACAGCATCGCGCGGCGACCCCAGACCCCGAAGCGCACGGCGGACCTGGCCAGGGCCGGGAGGCCGGCCAAGAAGAAGCGCGGTGGCGGGCACGGGGGGCCAACCCCGGTCCCGGTCTTTGCGGGGTAAGCTTCATTTCTTGTTTGCGCTCAGCTTTTATTTTCTTGAGCTAGTCTTGTTTCTTTTCCGCTCATTCTATCTTCTTCTTCAGGTCGCCAATCGCGCTGGCGAGGGCGGCGGCAGAAGCCGCGGCCGCCGAAGGGGCCGAGTTCCGCAGGAGCCGGTCCGACCTCGCCGACCAGGCAGAGGTGGAGGAACGGGCCGACTCGGACCTTGGCCTAGATCCGAACGACGCTGAAGCCGTGGCCTGGCGGGACAGGAACCGGGCCGAGGCGGAGCTGAAGGCGGCGTTGGTCCATGCTTGGACCGATGCTGCAGCGACATGGGCGCGAGGCGACGCGGAGTCGGCCTGGCGGGACATGCCGGAGGGCATGGTGGTGGCGGCGACGGTCTTTGAACCGTCGTCGGTGAGGGAGCATGGCCGTGGAGGCCGGGCTGAGGTGGTGATCCCCGACCGGGCGGTCATGGAGGTGGCGGATGACTCCCCGCCGCGGGCCGACGTGGTCGGGCTAGGGGGGATGATGGTGGTGGAGGTGATGCCGTCTTGGAAGAGACGCTGCGGGCGGCAGTGTCGGAGGTGCCACCGGTTTTGGAGGAGGCAACATGGGCGGCGGTGCCGGAGGCTGCCCCGGCAGCTGGGCCGGAGATGGCGATGCAGGGCATCCCGGCGTTCGGGGCGTCGGAGGAGGTGCTGGACGCGTTGCGAGCGGCCAGCGGGGAGTACACCTTGGTGCCCGGCAAGGAGGGCGCCGAGCTGCCGTGCCACAACCTGCGCGGGGCGGGAGCGTTGTTGTCTTCGGGCCTCAGACCCAGGAGGAGGAGGCGCTGGACGCCATCATTCGCTGCCTGCGAGGCCGGACGAAACGGCTCGAGGCCTTCGGCCAGGCCGAGGTGGAGCGGACGCGCGACCTGGAGCGCGCCGTTCTGGTAAGTTTTCTTGTAATTTCTTCTATGTGGGGGCGCGCCAGCGCACCCACTGGGTGTAGCCCCCAAGGTTCGGGCCAACTACGTAGTAGTTGTGTCGAATCTTTAGAGTGTTGGCGTTGTTCTGACTTCTGCTTTCTTCAGCATCTTGACGCCTTCCAGGTTGCTGCCTACAATCACCTCCTGGGTAAGCACCGGGAGCTCAAGGGGCAGCTTGCCGCCAAGGAGGAGGAGCTCCGCGTCGCCACAGTTATTCTTGTGCTCTTTTCTAGTGGGGGGGCGCTAGCGCACCCACTGGGTGTAGCCCCCGAGATACGGCCCAACTGTGTAACAGTTGGGCCAAATATTAAGTCTTTCTTTTTTCTTCTGCTGAGTCCTTCTTCTTCGCAGCTGAGGTGCTGTCTTGGCGGACTCGTCTACTCCGGGCCAGTCATCACTACGACCGGCTCGTTGTCGACACCGACCGTCTTGGCGTCGAGGCGGCGCAGGCGAGGTCGGAGGTGGCCGCGGCTCCGCGGTCTCTTGACGAGGCCAACCAGCTGCATGAGCAGCTGGCAGGTCACAAGAGCCACCTCAAGGCCGAGGTGGAGAACCTTAAGGCAAAAGTCGCCAAGGTGGCAGAGGCGCAGGAGGACCTGGTGGAGGCGGACCAGCGGCACGACCAGTTGGCCGATGACAAGGGTCGGCTCCAGGCCGAGGTGGATCGCCTGCGGGAGCAGGTCACCACGGCTGAGGGGGGCCGTCAGAATGAGGCCCGTCGCCGTGAGGCGGCCGAAGACAGGGACGCCGAGCTGAAAGCGGCCCTTGCAAAGGCGGCCGATCTGGAGAAAGCGCTTGTCGGTGTCAAAACCGGCGGATCTCGGGTAGGGGGTCCCGAACTGTGCGTCTAGGCCGGATGGTAACAGGAGGCAAGGGACACGAAGTTTTACCCAGGTTCGGGCCCTCTCGATGGAGATAAAACCCTACGTCCTGCTTGATTAATATTGATGATATGGATAGTACAAGAGTAGATCTACCACGAGATCGGAGAGGCTAAACCCTAGAAGCTAGCCTATGGTATGATTGTTGTTGTGTATGTTGTCCTACGGACTAAAACCCTCCGGTTTATATAGACACCGGAGAGGGTTAGGGTTACACAAAGTCGGTTACAATGGTAGGAGATCTACATATCCGTATCGCCAAGCTTGCCTTCCACGCCAAGGAAAGTCCCTTCCGGACACGGGACGAAGTCTTCAATCTTGTATCTTCATAGTCCAGGAGTCCGGCTGAAGGTATAGTCCGGCCATCCGGACACCCCCTAATCCAGGACTCCCTCAGTAGCCCCTGAACCAGGCTTCAATGACGATGAGTCTGGCGCGCAGATTGTCTTCGGCATTGCAAGGCGGGTTCTCCTCCAAATTCCGTGTACCTGTTGAATAAAGTCCGGTTTCTTGTAGATGTTGCGCTCCTTGGCTTCTACGCCCAATAATGGCCGCTTCCCACGTGTCAAACGAATATGAAAAGTCTGAGTGTTTTTACATTCACACCCCTAGCCACATAAATGAGCTGACCTATTTAAGGGGATGAGGATTTAGATCCAAACCACATCTTCCCCCCTTCGCGAGTGTTCATCAGAGCGCATCCGACAAAGGTCCATTCCACCATGGCCAGCCATCGCAACTCCTCCTCTCGCCCTTCCAGCCCTCAGCCTGGATATTGGGAGAGATGCTCCATCCCGCATAGCGAGCTAGTGACGCTCCAGACCAAGGGATTTCTCCCCCCGGCCTATATGGTCCCGGTTCGAGCCGGCCTTGCCATCTATAATGGCGGAGAGCAAGCGGAGAGTGCCCCTAATCCCTCCAAAGGAGAGCGGGTGTGCCTCGTCCCTTATTTAATAAGGGGGCTCGGATTTCCAATCCATCCATTTCTCCGGGGGCTCCTGGAGTTCTATGGCCTCCAGCTACACAATCTCACGCCTGCCTCCGTATTGCATATCGCGGGCTTCGTAGCCCTCTGCGAGCTGTTTTTGGGTATCGAGGCTCATTTTGGGCTATGGAAAAGGTTATTCTGCCTTGTGCCCCGCTCTAAGGAGGGGTCAATGTATCAAGTGGGCGGAGCCGAAGTGTGGCACATCGCCGGGACCGGATATCTATCCGGAACCCCAAAGAAGGCGTCCGAAGACTGGCCCTCGGAATGGTTTTATATAGAGGATGTCCCGCTGCCGGATCCTATTTGGATTGGCCTCCCTGAGTTCGACAGTGCTCCCTTAAAGAAGCGCCTAAGCTGGCGTCCATGGAGCCCTCAGAGGGAAAGTGACAGGGACATCATTTACCTGATGGGCCGAATAAGATTGTTAGCCCATTCCGGACTGACCATGATCGGGGTTATGGACGAATGCATCATGTGGGGGGTGCAACCGCTTCAGTATAGAAGCCACCCCATGTGGGACTTCAACGGGGAGGACGACGCCACCCGCTACGGCCGTAAGGGGCCGGATTCAGCTGCCGCTCTACTAAAGATCTTGTCCACTTTGTATAAGGGAGAAGAGGAGGAATTTCTCCGCGTCAACCCACAGGGTGGATTCTCTATGCACAATCCCCCAAGCTGGGTAAGCGGTCGCATTTACTTGCCCATCCGTTTTGTATTCCCATTGTTAAATATTCAGTCTGACGACTTCAACGCAGGAACTGCGCCGGGCTGTTAAGGAAATAAGCAGCCCTCCTCCACAACCCGAGGACCCAGGACGGTCCCTCGACCCGGCCTCTCAAGAGGATCCGGACATATCTGTGGAGCTGATTGATGGAGTGTTCCATCAATTGAGCAAGGACAACGCCTTGGTGGCCATTACGTCTGATTACCCAGGGCTAATCCCGGCCTCCCAGGTAACTGAGATCGAAGTCCCAGTACCCCGAATAGGTGTCCGCCCTCTCATGTTTTCAGTTTCCTGATTACAACCGAACTTTGCAGGGGAGGTTTTTGAGGCGGAAGGCCGAACCTGCGGCGACAAGCCAACAAGGGGCCGCAGGGCTCCGCAGGCAGAAAACAAGTGCAGTCCGGACCGAGGCGTCAGCGCAAAGGTATGGCGCGCCCCCTTATCCCAGGTGTTATACCTTCGAGGCACATTGACACTCGTGCTCTCTTCAGGACAAAGAGACCTCGCCGGACTATATCCGGAGAGGCTGCCAATCGTGCCTCCACCAGCCAGGCGCCAAAGCCTGGTCCGGAGGCGGAGGTGAACGCAAGGCGCGTGCTAGACGCTCCTCCGACGGAGGATGTGGATGGGTTGTCTGCCACCAACTCTGAGGTGGAGAGTGCTATGAACCACAGGCATCGCGGGACAATCCTTCGCGATGCTTGTTTCTCCCAAGGGGCGTTAGATGCCTTCAACTCGAGAGATGCGTACCTCCGTGCCGCTCAAAATGGTCTAGCCAGAGCCACGGAGCAATATGTAAAAGACATACGGGTAAGAAAATTTTGGTAATTATAATATATATATACCAGTAGCCCCCGAGACTTGAAACAGTTAGAATAACTGATTTAAGGATCATTTGTTATGCAGGTTCTTACAGAAAAGAATTCCCTACTGTCCAAGGAGCTGGAAGAGTGCAAAGCCCAACTTGAGGCCGCACTAGCCGCAGCAGGGGAGCCCAAGGAGACCCCCTCTGGTAATATACACTTCGAAAGATAAGTATTTTGCGAAGCACGGCATGGGTGCGAATCTGACAAATGAAATTGCAGATGGCGCCGGATTGAATCCGGAAAGGCAACACCTCCTACGCCAGCTAAAGGCTGGTGAGAAGGTGCTGACAAAGGTGAGGCGGGAGAAGAACGATCTCCAAGATGCCAACACCAAGCTGGGCGTCGAGCTGAAAGATGTTCGTGCCCAGCTGTCAGACTCCGTGAAGGAGAATCAGCGGCTTCGGCGCGGCATATTTAGTAAGTGCTTGAACGAACCTTTGAAAGAAAGTTCGGCGGGGAAGTCGACTAACAGAGCAATGTCTGTAGGTGTGCTAACAGGTCGTCCTGCAGAGGAGATGCCCGGTTCTACGGGTGACCTTCTTCCCGAGCTCTCGCAACTGCTCGATCGAGTTCGGCAGGCGATGCAAGGCGTCGCCCAGGCCCTGTGGCCATCCATCTCCATGCCCGAAGGTCTTGGAGAGCTTGCGGAGAAGCTAAAGGGAGCACGGCGGCGCTTCCGATTGTGGAAGATATCGGCCTGCCGTCAAGGCGCTAGGGAGGCCTGGGCCATGGTGAAGACGCGGTACACAAAGGCTGACCCCAACCACATGGCCGAGGTCGGTCCTGTAGGGCCCGATGGGAAGGAGATCCCTGTAAGCTTAGTATACGGCCAAGTAGAGTTGGCCGCAAAGTATTCCCAGCAGGACTGTAAATTAGACAGCCTGTTAGATGGTATTGAAGAGGAATACAATCAGTCAAAATGACTATGTAATTTAATTGACATTTATAATGCCTTCTAGCCGGATTGTAGATCATTTGTCATGGCCGACCTTTTCGCTTCAGCCTCGGGACCTGACGGTCCGGAGTGTGTCCGAATTCCCATGCGGTTATATAGGAACCGGGGAATGCATGGAGACCAGGCGTAGGGGTCATTAGTGCGTGAACAGACAAGTGCCCGACTAGTTATGTTATATTACATGGTTAGTAAGAAACATCTTCCAGGGAGAATAGTTCCGTTAGGGGTTCCTTTCCCTGGGAGGCATGCCCTAAGGTGCATGTCCATGCTGCGAAAAGAAACGCAGGAAAACATCTGGGGGCGTATAGATAAATAAAAAAAGGATCATCTTTAGTTCACCGACCGAATACTCCGTTAAGAACGCTAGCTTTCGGCTTCACCTAGTCTGAGGTACACGTCCGGCTGACCCAGCGGTAACAATCGCAGAGGTGCTCCCTTTACCACCTAGCCAAACAATCGGGAACGTAGGGGTAAGCACAGGAGCCAGGAAACCCAGCTTGGCCAAAACTTAAGTCATATCGATGCATATAATGGTGAATAAAAGGTACATGTGGAAGTGTGACACATGTGTTGGGCATAAAGCCCGTATAGATAAGCTTCTATTTAAAGAAGCCCCCAGGTTTAATGAGCGCGGATAGCGCGTCACTTTATGAGCCTTTAAAGGCTATAAAAGAGAGAGAGAGAGAGAGAGAGAAGAAGAGGAATGTAAGACAAAAAGTATATAAAAAATGGAGAGAGGAAGGAGACGAACACAGAGTCCGGCGCTAGGCATAGAATCTTTGGAGACGGGCTGCGTTCCATGGGTTCGGCTCGAGTCGGTTATCCGATGCATCTCGCAGGCGGTATGCTCCACCAGTCAGGACTTGGTCGATTATGAAGGGACCTTCCCACTTGGGCTTGAGTTTGTCCTTTTTCTTGTCCGGTAGTCGTAGAACTAATTCGCCAATGTTCTAATTTTTGGCCCGTACTTCTCTGCTTTGGTATCTTCGAGCCTGCTATTGATAGAATGCGGAACGGGCTTTTGCCACGTCACACTCCTCCTCCAATGCGTCCAAGCTGTCCTGTCGGTCGAGCTCGGCTTCTCTTTCTTCGTACATGCGCACTCGAGGTGAGTCATGAATTATGTCGCAAGGCAAAACTACCTCTGCACCGTACACCATAAAGAATGGTGTGTATCCGGTGGTGCGATTCGGCATGGTCCGCAGCCCCCAGAGTACGGAGTCAGGCTCCTCTACCCAGTGCGTGTTAGATTCCTTGAGGGACCGCACTAATCTGGGTTTGATGCCGCTCATGATAAGACCATTTGCATGTTCGACCTGACCGTTAGTTTGTGGGTGATAGACGGAGGCATAATCAAGCTTGATGCCCATGTTTTTGCACCAGAGTTTTACCTCGTCGGCCATAAAGTTCGTGTCGTTATCCGTGATGATGCTGTGGGGGACGCCATAACGGTGTACAACCCCGGATATAAAGTCTATCACCGGTCCGTATTCGGCCGTCTTAACAGGCTTGGCTTCTATCCATTTGGTGAACTTATCCACCATGACCAGTAAGTATTTTTGCTTGTGGGTTCCGCCTTTAAGGGGTCCAACCATGTCAAGCCCCCAGACCGCGAAGGGCCAAGTGATGGGGATAGTTTGGAGGGCGGTGGGTGGCATATGGCTTTGGTTTGCAAAGAGCTGGCAATCGATGCATCGTTGGACTAAGTCCTGAGCGTCTGCCCGGGCCGTCGGCCAATAAAAGCCTGTACGGAAGGCCTTGCTTACAAGGGACCGAGCTGCAGCATGATGACCGCTGAGTCCGGCGTGAATTTCAGCCAGGAGGTTCCGCCCCTCCTCTTCGGAGATGCACCTTTGAAGGACTCTGGTAGTGCTTTTCTTATAAAGCTCTCTCTCGTGGACTCTGTAGGCTTTGGATCGCCGCACTATGCAGCGTGCCTCATTTTGGTCCTCGGGGAGTTCCTGCCTAGTAAGGTAGGCGAGGAATGGTTCTGTCCACGGGGTGATGACGGCCATTATTACGTGGGCTGAAGGTGTTATTTCATTGGCAGAGCCTCCGATTGTGTCAGAATGTTCGATGTCGGGCAGTGCGGTTGGGTCTGGGCTGTTATTGTTTGGCTCCCCTTCCCATACTACGGATGGCTTGAACAGCCTTTCCAAGAAGATGTTGGGGGGGACTACATCGCGTTTTGCGCCGATGCGTGCCAGGACATCTGCCGCCTGATTATTTTCCTGGGCTATATGGTGAAATTCAAGCCCCTCGAACCGAGCTGACATTTTTAGGACGGCGTTGCGGTAAGCTGCCATTTTTGGATCCTTGGCATCGAAGTCTCCATTTATTTGGGATATTGCGAGGTTCGAGTCCCCGCGCACCTCTAGGCGTTGAATGCCCATGGATACTGCCATCCGGAGACCATGTAAAAGGGCCTCATATTCGGCTACATTGTTGGAGTCCGTGTACATAATCTGGAGTACATATTGAACTGTGTCTCCTGTGGGGGACGTCAAAACGACGCCAGCCCCTAGTCCGGCCAACATCTTGGAGCCGTCGAAATGCATGATCCAATTTGAATATGTGTCATACTCTTTAGGGAGTTCGGCCTCCGTCCATTCTGCGAAAAGGTAATAGCCGTGTTAGAATGATCCAATTTGAATATGTGTCGTACTCTTAGCAATTTGGAACCTGAGGACCAATGCGGCTGGTGCTCGGGCTGTTCGGAATTTAGGTTCATCACTGGCGTTAAAGGTAATAGCCGTGTCACTCCATGGGTTTATTGTTGCTACTTGGTAGACTTCGGCAAGGCTGCGGAGTGTCCTTTTTTGCATATTATTTGATGAAAAGTCTTGAAGACTGTTAATACCGTATTGGTGTTTCTAGGTGGCTTTCTGTGGCCTCCGGAATTAGGAGATTTTCGCCAATTTTGGCCACCTGCCGGAGTATCCAACATGCTCTAAGGCTGTGAGTTGGTGTGGCGTCCTCTGTACTATGAATTTTACAGGGTCCATTAAGCCATCCTTCCAGTACGGTTCCATGCCCTGTAGAGGGTTTTTGCTTTTTGGTGTTTGACCCGGGTGTCTGGCGATGATGCACCCTTTTATTTCGGACTGGGTTTGTATTCAGGGCCGGATCGTCCCAAAATTTTATTTCGGTTTTCCAGGCGCTTTCCATCGCACAGTACTTTCATACGATGGACGCCAAGTCAGCGAAGCATGTAATATCACGGTGACTTATGGCGTTGAGGATTCCCTTGTCCGTGCAATTATTGCAAAAGATTGAGATTGCGTCTTCCTCGCGGCAGTCCTTTATCCTGTTCTTAACCAGGAGGAATCTGGCCCAGTAATGATATACTGTTTCATCGGGCTCTTGCCTAATTTGGGATAGATCGCTTATGTTCGGGTGGGTGGGCGGAATTAAATCCGAAGCCTCAACCCATCTGAGGCTCAGAGGCCGAGGAATTTCCAAACTCAAAAATTTGGATTCCTGGATGCTGTCCAATGAATCCAGCCCGTCGCCTGACTCTAAGTTCAGGTCTTGAGTGATATCCTCCCCTCCGCGGGTATCCGGTTTGGAGGGATTGGGAATCCGGACGTAGCTAGTCCTTAAGATAGATGAAGGGTCGCCGCACTGTCCCTCTACCACGGCAACGTGATGGGTGACATGGGGAGAGTTAATTTCTCTCAGATCGGGTTTAGGCCCAATCTGGTCGTAATCCATAGCGACTCTGAGGGCGGCGATGCGATCCAAGAGCTCGTTTATTGAGGAGAGCTCCATTGGATCTAACTGCTCGATGAGTTCCGAGCTGACATGAAGATTGTTTTCGATGGCTCGAGAGGTCATCATCGGCGCAGAAGCCGAACAGGCGGTCATAAGAAAACCACCTAGCCGGAAGGTTTGGCCGACAGCCAAAGCTCCCTTAGCAATGGTGCCGTCTTTAAAGACGGGGCGAGGCATCCTTCCTGATGGCGACGACACAGAGGAACTCTCAATGAAAGCACCAATGTCAGTTTCAAAACCGGCGGATCTCGGGTAGGGCGTCCCGAACTGTGCGTCTAGGCCGGATGGTAACAGGAGGCAAGGGACACGAAGTTTTACCCAGGTTCGGGCCCTCTCGATGGAGGTAAAACCCTACGTCCTGCTTGATTAATATTGATGATATGGGTAGTACAAGAGTAGATCTACCACGAGATCGGAGAGGCTAGACCCTAGAAGCTAGCCTATGGTATGATTGTTGTTCTGTATCTTTTTCTACGGACTAAAACCCTCCGGTTTATATAGGCACCGGAGAGGGTTAGGGTTACACAAAGTCGGTTACAATAGTAGGAGATCTACATATCCGTATCGCCAAGCTTGCCTTCCACGTCAAGGAAAGTCCCTTCTGGACACGGGACGAAGTCTTCAATCTCGTATCTTCATAGTCCAAGAGTCCAGCTGAAGGTATAGTCCGGCCATCCGGACACCCCATAATCCAGGACTCCCTCAGCGCTCAAGGAGCACGATCGCGCCATCGAACGGGAGCGGCGTGGTATGTTGCTTGATGCACAGCACCTGGAAGAGTCCTTCTCCAGTAAGTGCTTTTTCTTGTCGTTTGCCGGGTCGGGATCCGGCCTTTATTCCTTGTTGTTCTTCTTCTAACTTGCTTCTTCCTTTGCGGCAGGGGCCTTCCCGGAGACGCAGCGGCTGGCGGAGGAAGCCATCCGCCATCAGCGCGACCCGACCAGTGTCGTTGGGTCCGGGACATATCCGCGGGTGGCCTGGACCTTCCCGGAGATCGTCGCCGCCGCTGAGGCCCGCCTGCAGGTCCTGGGAACACAGCTGGGGCGGTTGTCCCAGGCCGACACCACAATGACGGCGGCCCTACAGCCGGACTCCGTCCAACCGAGCAGCCTCTCGCGCCTGGCGCGTTGGTTGGAGATGGGGCCGGACCGGCTTGGCAAGTGGCGTGTCTCCGCCGCTCGTGCTGGTTCTGAGATGGCGCTCCGGTTCGCATTGTCCTGGCATCCGTACCTGCAGCTGGACGCGTTGATGGGCGAGCGGGCCGGTTCGGAGCAGCATTGGCAGGAGCAGGCCGGTCGGATCGCCTCCCGGGCCAGCTACATCACCGAGTTCGTCTTCCACAACGAGTTACATCTGGAGCGGACGGAAGACGGCAGGGCCATGGAGGGTGAATACTACGGCTTGCTCCTCCACGATCCGGAGGGGAGCTCGGAGGATACGGGCGTCTACCGCGACGCGGGTGCTGAGGAGGACACCGGCACCTCGCTGGATCCGGAGGCCACCAGGGGAGAGCCGTCGACGTCGCGACACGGCGCTGGAGATGCCTGAGACACTTCGTGTAATATTTTGTTAAATAGCAGGTCCACCCACCCCCGGGGTTTTTAGGGTGTAATGAACTCGGGCCGTGGGCCTTTTCTTAAATACTTGTGTAGATGTCGTGGGTGCTTTTGCTTTTTGCCTTCCGTTTTTGGACCGATTTCATGCGTTTTTCCTTTCTCAAACCTCCCCCCAATGCGAATCAGACGGCCGAGGCTTCGGTCCGTGACAAGGAGTTCGGTTCTTTGAGAGGAGCGTGCAGGACTTGGGTCCCTCGAAACGTTGAGCGCGAGCGAAACACCCACTTGGCCTGCTGGCGGCAATCGGGCGGAGCCGATTGGCGAGCAGCCGGTCGTGCAGCTGTTCATTTGATGAATGGTTAGCCGGGTTGATCGACCCGGCAGCCTTTGACTTAGTGTATGAAGCGTAAAGGAGCTTTGGCGCATTGTGCTTTCCAGCTGACAGCCAAAGCTGGATCTATGGCTTTAGGGCGAAGTGGGGGACCGGGCGTCCTAACTTTATCAGGAATCACCAAGTAAGGCGGCGGGGTGGCGACCGAGCCGGCCAGCCCCCGAGCCCCCGGGTCGAGCGAGTCGGACCGGTGGTCGGGTTCAGTGGTATAGTGATGCAAGAAAATAGGACACAATAAATTGGTCGACAAAAGGCAGCCCCCGAGTCTTGTTCGGAGACCCCGTAGTTTCATGCGTTTACAAAAGGCTACGATACATATGCTCGTGCGGCTAACTGTAAAATGGGCGGAGGAGTTCCGCGTTCCACGACCGGTGTAACGCCCTCGATGCGGCTATAGCTCCCACGTGTCGAGGCACAACTTAGAGGCATAACCGCATTGAAAGCAATGTCGCAAGTCAGGCAATCATTACAACATCCCATGTAATATATAATAAAAAGGGGGAGATAAAATAGTTGGCTTACACTCGCCACGTCACATCAGAGTACATAAATAACATCCATCAAACAAATCACTCATGGCCCGACTACGGTGCCAAAATAGAAAAAAAACCCAACATGCGACAAGGTCCTGAATCGATAACCCCAACTAGGCACCACTACTGATCGTCCGGAAAAGACACATAGTATCGCTGAGAGTCCTCGTCGAACTCCCACCTGAGCTCGTAATCGTCAACTGGAGCAGAATCACCTGGACCTGCATCTGGAGTTGTAGTATCTGTGAGCCACAGGGACTCAGCAATCTCACACCCACGCGATCAAAACTATTTAAGCTCATAGGAATGGATAAGGCAAATATATGTGGAGCTGCAGCAAGCGACTAGCATATGTGGTGGCTAACTTATACGCAAAAGAGAGCGAGAAGAGAAGGCGAAGCACGAGCGAGAAGCTAAAGGAACATCCTGCGCAAGCATAACTCCAACACCGTGTCCACTTCCCGGACTCCGCCGAGAAGGGGCCATCACGGTAACACACACGGTTGATTCATTTTTAATTAAGTTTTAGTTCAAGTCATCTACAACCGGGCATTAACAAATTCCCATCTGCCCATAACCGCGGGCACGGCTTTCGAAAGTTCAATCCCTGCAGGGGGGGTCCCAACTTAGCCCATAACAAGCTCTCACGGTCAACGAAGGAATAGACCTCCACCCAAGACACACCGATCAGACTCGATATCTCGGTACAACAAGATGATTCGACAGGTTAAAACAAGTCCAGCAACACCGCCCGAATGTGCCGACAAATCCCGATAGGAGCTGCACATATCTCTTTCTCAGGGCACACTCAGATGAGACTAGCTACGAGTAAAACCAACCTCAAGTTTCCCCGAGGTGGCCCCGCAGGCAGCTCAGTTCGGACCAACACTCAGAGGGAGCACTGGCCCAAGGGGGGCTAAAATACGATGACCTTCGGGCTCCGAAAACCCAAGGGAAAAGAGGCTAGGTGGCAAATGGTAGAACCAATGTTGGGCATTGCTGGAAAAGCTTTAATCAAGGCGAACTATCAAGGGGTTCCCATTATAACCCAACCGCGTAAGGGACGCAACAATCCGGGAACATAACACCGATATGACGGAAACTAGGGCGGCAAGAGTGGAACAAAACACTAGGCGAGAGGCCGAGCCTTCCACCCTTAACCAAATATATAGATGCATTAAGATAACATAGCAATATAATGATATCCCAACAAGGAAGTAAATGATCCAACAAGGATCGGCTCCAACCTTCACCTGCAACTAACAACGCTATAAGAAGGGCTGAGCAAAGCGGTAACATAGCCAATCAACGGTTTGCTAGGACAATGGTGGGTTAGAGGTTCAACATGGCAATTGGGAGGCTTACAAGCAAAAGGTAGGCATCGTAGCATTGGCAAAGCAAAAGAGCGAGCAAACTAGCATAGCAAAGATAGTAGTGATTTCGAGGGTATGATCATCTTGCCTGCACAGTTGTCAGAGTTGACTGGATCCTCACAAGCAAACTCAACGGGCTCCTCGGTAGCGAACTCGTCTCCCGGCTCTACCCAACAAGACAAACAAGCAACAAGGATACAATCAACCACGGGCAAGTCCAAGCAATATGATGAAATGACGATATGCTATGCGGGATGCGATGCGGGATGCAAAATGCAAGATATGACAGGAAATGCATGAATCTGGCCTCAACTTGGAAAACCAAGTGTGCCACTGGATAGAGGGGATGAAATCGCTTGAAAACGATATAAAGATCATTGGAATCGGAGCTACGGTTTGGAAATGGCGAACGTTTTAAGATATGACACCGGTCTGCGATTTACAGCAAGTAGGCATCTAAATGCAACTAAATGAACATGCTACAGCCACCAAACATGAAAACAAAATATATGGCAGTGATGTACACAAGATGGTTGACAAAACACTAGCACTGAGCCATAGGCAAATTCATCCATTAAGAGGTTCAAACAAGCATGGCTAAAACGCAAATGCAAAACAGATTTCAGACTTAGTGAAATTAACACTAGTCTGAAATTTCAGATCACGAAGCTCTCTTCGGAGCAGCAAAACAACATGATAGGAAACCTGAACATGACAAGTAAGAACATGGCATGGAGCTACTCAACAAGCTTAATAAAACACCCAAAGTGACCTGGGGCCAAAAGGGTTCACAAAATACTCTACCGAGCTCACGAACATCGCTCGAACACAATCAGTTTTCAGACTTAGTGAAAACTGAGACATGCTGAAATTTAACTCACGAAGGCATGTAAACGAGCTCGATGCACTCACTATGGTGCAAGTCATGGCAAGGAAAGCATATAACCAGCAAGAAGGCACAAAGTGCTAGCTACACATGGCAAGAACGAAGGCATAGCATGCATGGAACTCTAACGGTAGCATCGGCGAAATCGCAAACAAGTTGACGATCTGCCCAGATTAACAACGAAGCAAAAGTTGAGCTCGATTGAGTCAACCTAGAGCACTCCACAAATGCCAACAAAGACATGGATGGATATAGCATAACATAAATATCAAAACTCCCTTACTAATCATCCTCAAAAGAGGCACGGATCACTAGGAAACAAGCTGGACATATGGCATCATGAACTAAAATATCCCAGACTTAGCGAAAATCACTAAGTCCCTGAAATCTGCAATCTCAGGTACCCTACTTCGCAAGCTTGCACAAGACAACACACACATCCTAAAAATGCATGGGTGGCACCTCTGGAAAGAAGACAAAATGCTTCACAATACATCCCAAAGGGGCACAGGCATATCATGCACGAATTAAATATAGCAAAAATGACAAAAGTGCATGATGAACTAACGGTTCTGCAATTTAACTCACGAAGCCTCCTTCTAACAGCATTTTGGGCGTCAAGATGACCTCAAATGCAAATGATGCAATGGAATGAAATGATGTACATGTCGAGACGAAGATTTTGATATATCATACGCCTAAAACGGATCCACGGTTGCGGAGATACGAGCAGTCAAAGAATGCATAAAAATCTGGGAGTTAGGGTTTCGGGGGAGAGGGGGTCAACCTAGCCCAGATCCAGATCTGGATCGGCACGCTTCCCGAGGCGGCGCCGGAGACACTGTTCACGCCGGAGCTCCTGTAGCTCGCCGGCGAGAGGGCCGTGGCCGTGGCGGCTGCCGGCGACGAGGAGGCGGCGAGGAGGCGGCGGAGGGGCACGGCGGCGGCCGGG